>NC_045432.1:58820852-59123882 GCF_902635505.1 Sarcophilus harrisii
TTTTTGTTAATTTGGTGATTGATATAGTTGATTATGCTAATAGTTTTCCTAATATTGAACCAGCCCTACATTCCTGGTATAAATCCTAATTGGTCATAGTGTATTATCCTGGGGATGATTTTCTGTAATCCTTTTGCTAATATTTTATTTAAGATTTTAGCATCAATATTCATTAGGGAAATTGGTCTATAATTTTCTTTCACTGTTTTCAACCTACCTGGTTTAGGTATCAGTACCATGTCTGTATCATAAATGGAATTTGGTAGGAGTCCTTCATTTCTTATTTTTTCAAATAGTTTATATAACATTGGAGTTAATTGTTCTTTAAATGTTTGGTAGATTTCACATGTAAATCCATCTGGTCCTGGGGAGTTTTTCTTAGGAAGTTGATTAATAGCTTGTTCTATTTCTTTTTCTAAAATGGGACTATTTAAGCAATTTAATTCTTCCTTTGTTAATCTGGGAAGCCTATATTTTTGAAGTTATTCATCCATTTCACTTAGGTTATCAAATTTATTGGCATAAAGTTGGGCAAAGTAACTCCTAAGTTTTGCTCTAATTTCCTCTTCATTAGTGACAAGTTCTCCCTTTTCATTTTTAAGACTAGCAATTTTATTTTCCTCTTTGCTTTTTTCAATCAAATTTACTAAGGGTTTATTTTTGTTGGTTTTTTCATAAACCAACTCTTAGTTTTATTTATTAATTCAATAGTTTTTTTTTAACTTTCATTTTTATGAATCTCTCCTTCTGTTTTTAGAATTTCAAGTTTAGTATTTGACTGGAGATTTTTAATTTGTTCCTTTTCTATCTTTTTTTAGTTGCAAGCCCAATTCATTGACCATTTTCTTTCTCTATTTTATGCAAGTAGGCCTCTAGAGATATAAAAATTCCCTTTATTACCACTTTGGCTGCATCCCACACATTTTGGTATGATGTCTCATTATTGTCATTTTCTTGGGTGAAATTATCAATTATGTCTATGATTTCTGTTTCACCCAAACATTCTTTAGGATGAGATTATTTAGTTTCCAATTATTTTTTGGTCTATTTTCCCCTGGCTTTTTATTGAGTGTAATTTTCATTGCATCATGATCTGAAAAGGATGCATTTACTATTTCTGCCTTTTTGCATTTGAATTTGAGGTTTTTATGTCCTAATATATGGTCAATTTTTGTATAGGTTCCATGAACTGCTGAGAAGAAAGTGTAATCCTTTCTGTCTCCATTTAGTTTTCTACAAAGATCTCTCATAACTAACTTTCCTAGTATTCTATTTACCTCTTTGACTTCTTTCTCATTTATTTTGCGGTTTGATTTATCTAATTCTGAGAGTGCAAGGTTGAGATCTCCCACTAATATAGTTTTGTTGTCTATTTCTTGTTGCGACTCTCTTAACTTCTCCTTTAAGAATTTAGATGCTACACCATTTGGTGCATATGTGTTTAATACTGATATTGCTTCATTATCTATGCTACCCCTTAGCAAGAGATAGTGCCCTTCCTTATCTCTTTTAATTAGATCAATTTTTGCTTTTGCTTGATCTGAGATCAGGATGGCTACCCCTGCTTTTTTGACTTCACCTGAAGCATAGTAGATTCTGCTCCAGCCTTTTATCTTTACTCTGCATGTATCTCCCTGCTTCAAGTATGTTTCCTGTAAACAACATATTGTAGGATTCTGGCTTTTAATTCAATCTGCTACCCACTTCCGCTTTATGGAGGAGTTTACCCCATTCACATTTATGGTTAAAATGACTAATTCTATATTTCTTGCCATCTTGTTAACCCCTGCTTATGCTTTTCTCCTTTCCTTCCCCCTTACCCCCCTCCCCATTTACACGACTTGCCTCTCATAGCCCTTCCTTTTTCGGATTCCTCCCCCCATGTTAAAGTTCCTCCCCTTTTCTTACCCCTTTTCCTCACAATTTCTGTATTCCCTTCTGCTTAGCTTACTCCTTCCCTTTTCACTTTTTCCCTCCTACTTTTCAATGAGGTGGGAGAAGTTTCTCTGTAATTCAGTAGTACCCCCATTTTACCATTTTTCTGGTACAATTTGCTTTCCACTTCTAGTTTCTTTTTTATGTTATAACTGTAAAACCAAAGTATACATGTGTTCTTTATGTATATTCATAACAGAAATATAGTTTCCAAGATTTCTTTTTACCTTTATATGTTTCTCTTGAGTCCTATTTTTGGAGATCAAACTTTTTGTTTAGTTCCAATTTTTTCATCAGAAATAGATGAAATTCACTTATTTCATTGAATGTCAATCTTCTGCCCTGGAAAAAAATGCTCATTTTGGCTGGGTAAGTTATTCTTGGCTGCATACCAAGTTCCTTTAGCCTTTTGGGATATCAGATTCCAGGCCCTCCGATTCTTTAATGTGGACACTGCTAGATCCTGAGTAATCCTTATTGTGGCTCCTCTATATTTGACTTGTTTTTTTTCTAGCTGTAGTATTTTTTCTTGGTCTTATAGTTCTATATAGAATTTAGCCACAATATTTCTGGAAATTTTGATTTTGTGGTCTCTTTCAGTAGTTGATTGATGAATTCTTTCAATGTCTATTTTGCCCTCTGTTTCCATAACATCTGAGCAGTTCTCTTTGATGATTTCCTGGAAAATAATGTCTAGGCTCTTTTTTTTCATCATAATTTTCAGGAAGTCCAATAATTGTCAGATTATCTCTCCTAGATCTATTTTCCATGTCTGTTGTTTTCCGACATAGGTATTAGGTATTTAACATTTTTCCCCATTGTTTCATTTTTTTGTTTTTTTTTTTTGGGGGGGGGTTTGCTTGACTGATTCTTGTTATCTCCTCGGATCATTCATTTCCATTTGTTCAATTCTGATTTTTAATGAATTATTTTCTTCATTTACTTTTTTATTTCTTTTTGTAATTGTCCAATTGAGTTTTTAAGTGAATTGTTTTGTTCTATGGAATTTTTTCCCCCATTTCGCCAATTTCATTTTTTAGAGAGCTATTTTCTTTTTCCAGTTCACTAATTCTGTTTTTCAGGGATTTGATTTCTTTATGCACTCTATCTTTAAATGAGTAACATGACTTATCCAGACCCTCTTGCCAAGCTTCCCTTTCCTTTGCCCATTTTTCTTCTAGCTCTCTTGTAAGAGCTTTTTTTAAGCTATGAGAGTCTTGTGTGGTAGGGACCAGATCATTTCCCCCTTTGGGGATTCATCTGGAGACAGTCTGTTTTTCGTCTCCTCAGAGTTTGAAGTCTGCTCTCTATCCATATAGAAGCTATCAATAGTTAGAGCATGCTTTAATTTTTTGCTCATTTTGACAAAAAAGAATCAAAGAAAACAAACAAACAAAAAAAGCAAATGTGGTCTGCCTTTTGGGCAGTATGGTATTACCAAGCTTCCTCTACAGACTACAGGAGGTAGCAATGAAGCAGCAGTGGAACAGCAATGGCTGCGCTGTATCTGCACAGCAGCGACTCTCTGAGACTCTGAGAGCATGCTGAGTCACTCTGAGTATTGGGTGAGTGTGGGCAGGTCCCAAGAGACCCCAGTGTTTTGGTATTGAAGTTTTTACCCACTATGTTATAGCTTCTCTGCTGATCTACTGCCTTGCTACCAGGGCAAAGAAGCTCACGCTGGCTAAGGCAAATTTTCCGATGGCTGTGACTACAGCCCGCCCCCTCCAGTCTGCTCAGTGTGAGCTACCTTTCGTGTTCTCGCTGCCTGCCTGCAGTCTGTGCCTGGTCTAACCGTCCTTGCCCACGAGCAAAAACACACCTTTTCTGGCAAATTTTGAGGATATCTTTGTTGGTAATGTACTCGTGGGTTTTTTCAGTCAAGCACTAATTCCGAGGCCATATCATGAAAAAAGTATTCTGAGGACAAGAAAGAGCTTAAATAGATGTGTGTGTCCTCTCTGCCATCTTGGCTGGAAGTCCTCAGTATACATTTTACCCAGTCATTAACATCTTCTCTGTTTCTGTGATCTTGAACAATGAGAATTTGTGTTTAGAATTTAAGTTCAGTAATATTACTAAATCAAAGTAAGATACCTACTATAATTGCTAAGGCAGGATAAGTGGCTTTAGCTGTGTAATAATATGATAAATAAGCAGCATGGTTTAGTGCAAGGGGTGTTCACCTTATGTCATGGGCCCCTTTGGCAGTCCAGTGAATTATGTTTTTAAATGCCTAAAATAAAAATGCACAATTACAAAGGAAACCAATTTTGTTGAAATGTAGTCATCAAAATATTAAAAACAAAACAAAAGAAATTCATGGAGCCAGGTTAGAAAACCTTATGTAGTAGATAAGAGAGTCAGCATTGAAATTAAAAGGATATGGATTCAAGTTCTGCTTCTAACACATCCCAACGATGTGACTACAGCCAAGTTATTTAATCTTTCAGAGTCCCAGGCAACTCTCCAAGATCTTAAGCTGCAGATGAGTGGCTGAGTTGCACCAAGGAAGGGTGTCTGCACTGGGAGTTCCCCATATAGATGGCATGGCAGATCTAGGTCCAGCACATAGAAGGGGATGAGTCAACCCCAGTTCACCTGGCTGTGTGCAAGCAGAGCCAGAATAACCATTTGTCAGGGATGTGGCATAAGGGATCCTTGAATATGACTGAAGATCCCAGCCAGATGTAAGAATCTGGATTTTGGAATCAGTTTTAGGCTACCCAGTGAACCAGAATATTAAATTATTCATATCCTCAATTTCCATAGAATCATTAAAGACAACCAACAGTTGGGTACATTATGAGCATTCTGTGTCTGCACCTTCATACAAGCATCAACTTGTATTGAAAGTTAAAAAACATAAATAATTTCATTTTTTGAATAATTTCATGTTTTTGAAACAATCTGGAAACGGCATGTAAAGACAACCTGAACTTTCTTCTACTAGCTGATCTGGAGCTTTGTTCTACTCACCCCAGGACCTAGTTCCCCTTCTGTTCCTTAGAAGCCATTTTCTAGACACCATCACACTTGGGAAACTTGACTGAAGCATATACAGCTGCATGTGATTGCCTTGCTTTGCTTGATTTGTCAAGGCTATTTAGGGGCAACTCTTTCCATACATGGGAGTCTGAGGTCCTAAAGAGGTGATCATGAGGCCTTCCTCCCTGCTCAGATGTGTAGCCACTGTGGCACTTGGCTAGGATGTCATGTCCACTCCATGGAAGCTCTACAGATGGGGAGAGAAACTTGGGCTTTGATGGAAAGCCAGCTATTGCCAGTCTAAGAGTAGAGTTTTGAGTGTGTATGAATTTAAGAGCAAAGTTGGCCTTTAGTCTTTAAGTTGTTAGAAGTCATTTGCCCCAGTCATGGGCCTCTCTAGGATAAAGGCCAAGACTCCAAGGGCTCTGATCAATTGTTATTATTTGTTTTGCCTTGGTTTCTGATTTTATAATCTCAGGAACTTAGTCAGCTCAGCTGATTTGTTTTTCCATTTTCTCTCATCCCTCTGGAATCTCAAAGTCAGATATCTTAAATTTTGTCTTGGTTTTCTGCATCATTATTTGTCTTATTTTCCATTGCAATAATTTTGCCATCCTGACTCTTGATAAACTTAGCTTATCGTAAGAAAATTCAGTGATATCTCCACAGGACTTCTTTGCAAATACATGCATCTGAGTCCTTAAGTTAGCTCTTCCCCTTCCACCTCTCCTTTAAGTCAATTCCTTAATCAGAAAGAATCTCTTCTTTGGAACTTTCAGGACACTTAGTTTGTACCTCTCTTATGAACCGATCACTTTCTTTTTGTCTTGAGATCATTTGTGTACATACCCTGTTTTGGTGGGTACTTAGATAATCATTTAGCCTCCCAGGGCCCTAGTACCCTGGTTTTTAAGACCAGGGCATGATAGCCTTTGATCTCTCACTAGCCCTGGAGTACCTCAAGGCAGCAACTGGACCTTCTTCATGTTGCTTTAACTATATTGGGGTATAACCCAGGGGCCTTCACAGGATAGTGGGCCTTTAAGGAATGTTTCCTCAATGGACACCAATTGTTTCTAAGTTGATAAGACTGCTCAAGGAGGTATTCTTTCATTCCTCCTTTTGGTGCAGATATCAAAGCAGCTTAGGGAACTATTTCTTTTTTTAATTAAAGCTTTTTATTTTCAAAATATATACACGGATAATTTTCAACATTCACCCTTACAAAACCTTGTGTCCTAATTTTTTCCCTTCCTTCTCCCCACCCTCTCTCCTAAATAGCAAGTGATCCCATATATATTAAACATGTACAGTTCTTCTCTATATATTTCCACAAATATGCTGCACAAGAAAAATCAGAACAAAAACAAAAAAAATGAGAAAGAAAACAAATTCTAGCAAACAACAATAAAAAGAGTAAAAATTCTATGTTGTGGTCCACATTCCGTCCCCACAGTCTCTCTCTGGGTGCAGATGGCTTTCTCCATCTCAAGTCTATTGGAATTGGCCTGAATCATGTCATTGTTGACAAGAGCCGCGTCCATCAGAATTGATTATCATATGATCTTATTGTTGCTGTATACAATAATCTCCTCTAATTCTGCTCATTTCACTTAGAATCAGTTTCATGTAAGTCTCTCCAGGTCTCTCCGAAATCATCCTCCTGATTATTTCTTATAGAACAATAATATTTAATAACATTCATAAACTGTAACTTATTCAGCCATTCCCCAACTGATAGACATCCACTCAGTTTTAGGGAACTATTTCAAGTGCTAAAGAACCAATTGATTACATAATCTGCCTTCTCATACTACTTCCCTTAGGATTATTTAAGGCATCTCTCTCCAATTTAAACTTGCTAACTCAAGAATAATTTGTTATCAGAGCTTCTAACATCTTTTGAAATAAGCTTTCAAAAGGGGAAAGAAAGAAAAAGCAAAAGGACTTTTTAGATTCAGTCTCTGATGTATGTGCCTAGCTGAGTGGAAATGGAATCACAGTTTTTAGAAAATAATATGATTAATAGCAACTGAGTTTTCTTTCCTTTCTCCCTTCCTCCCTTCCTCTCTCCCTCCCTCCCTTCTTTCCTCCATCCCTTCCTCCTTCCCTTTCTTCCTTCTTTCCTTCTTTCCTTCCTCCCTTCTTTCTTCCCTCCTTCCCTCCCTCTCTCCTTTTGTCTCTTCTTTCCCTACTTTTCACAGCTTCACATTTTTGAATACAGCACTCAGTTTGACTAGAACATAGAAAACACGAAAAGAAGTGAGGGGATGTCAGATTGGCAAGGCAGGCTGGTGGAAAGTTTTAGGATAGGGAAGTAACCCGAATTAGAGTGATACTCTAAAAAGATAGTACTGTTAATATTTCCAAGGTGCTCTATATGCATGATCTCGCAATCTCTTTAAGAATTCTATCAATCTTGGCTTTCCAGACAAGGACCCTGAAGTCACATGACTCACTGTGGTCACATTCTGTATGTGTCAGGCAGAGGGTAGATGAGCATTTGGCAGAGATGGGGAAGAACATGAGAGGGGGGATTTCAGGTCAGTGCTTTCCTGACTTCAGGCCCAGCATTCTTTTGCTGCTGTTGGGTGAATCTGGTCACAGTGGGGAACGCAGATGGGAGGGAGAGGAAGGCTGCGGAGTCCAGAGAGGAGATCCTTTACTCCAGAACTTGTGTGGTTATAATGGCAATTAATAAGAGGACCCAGATCCTAGAGAAACTGAGACTATCAAGTGGGGAGTACTTGGTGTCTGCATGTGATAGATGAGGGAAAAGAGTGGGAGCAAAGTTGATTGGGATGCTTTGAACATGGGTAGTTGGGAAGATGGCAGTGCTCTGGACAGAAATAAAGGAGGACAGGCAGGCCCTGTCTTTACCAACAAATGCTCCTCCTGTTTCCCCTGCATGGGAAGCCTTTCTCCCTCTTTTCCACCTGTCTTTCAAGCCCCCACCTGCTCAGCTTCACCTCTCTCTCTCTCCCCCACCCCATTCACAGTGACCTCTCCTTCCTCAGAATTCCTTTGAAACTGGAGGTTCTTATTGCTCATTTGGTACTTCTGCCAAATTGTTTATATATCTATTCAAATAAACCGTGCAAAGGTAGCTCTTGATCAGGAAAATTTTTGTCTGTTTATGAACAGGTGACCATTTCCTGCCCTGCCTTCTGCCACGCCTCCTCCCTTTACCTAGATATGTCAACATGGACAAGCCATTTCCCCTTTCCAAGACTCAGTTTCCATATGTGTAAAACACTGATACTATTTCTAGCACATCTCTCCTAAAACTAATGTGTCTCACAAGGCCAGAGATTCAGAGTGGAAGGGATCTTAATGGTCATCTAATCCAAATCCCCTTTTTTATTGATGAGGAAACTGAGGCTCAAGTAGCTTAAGTGACTTTCCCCAGCTAGTAAATGATATGTGAAAAATTTTGTAAACTTTAAAGCACCATATAAATGTCACTTATTATTCTTGGTGTTATTACCTCCCAACGAATGTGGAAAGGAAGAATATGCTTGCTAAATGGCATCTTAAACTTTAAGAAAGGCCAGGTAGCCATGAGAGAGGTTGCAAATTCATTTTTATCAGTTCTTTGTCTCATGCCCAGTAGGAAGACCATTTTATTTAGTCCATTACAGTAGGTATTGTATGTTAATGAAATAGAAATTGATTGTAAGAAGAATGCTTACGGAGCCTCACTTGCTAGCCAATTAATTTCATTTTAAATTACACAAGCAATAAAGGCTTAATTACATTCTTATCAATATATTGTATTTTGTGAAGAATGGGTGGCCATTTATACACACACACACACACACACACACACACACACACACACGCACGCACATGTATACAGAGTAATTTTGTTATAACCAATTAATTGGTACTTTATGCCTGTGTCCATCATATACTATATAAGTTATTTATTTGTGACCCTTGTTTCAGGTGGTCCCCCACATTCTCATGGTCAGCAGTGTTTAGGGCAGATATCATTTAACCCCTTGGCTACTGACCTTCATCAGAAGGGAATTTCTTTTTGCCATGAAACAAACAAAATGAACAGCATCTCATGACGGGGGGTCACAGACACAAGACAGGTCCCCTGGGGTGGACGTGATTTAGATTTATCTGAGTTCTAAAACTCACGCCCCTGTCTAGTGGCAGAGCTTGAAAGGAAGTCTGTGATAAATAAGTCTGCCAAGCTACACAGTGAAATAAATAATGCTGCTAGTAATGAGTTTTTAATGCCCTACTCAGACATTGTGCAGGCCTGACACTGGGGTCTGGGCAACAATGAAGGACCTTTTTAGTCCAGGGGTTCTAAATTTAGGGACTCTGAACTTTGTTTTTTCCTAAATATTTGGATAACTATATTTCAATGCAATCCATTTCTTTTGTAATCCTATGCATTTCAAAACATGACACCAAGAAGGGGTCCTTGAGCTTCCCTAGGCTGCCAAAGGTATAGATGATCCCCAAAAGGGGGAAGAACTTTCTCTCTAATCAGTTGTCTTATCAAGGCATCACTAGGGGTTTGTTAAGGGTAGACTCCATGCCCAGATTCTGCATGCTTCAGTGGGTGATGATGTGGGGTAGTGAGAAGAACACTCCATCTCGGAAGTGAAGGACCTTCATCTGAAGTCCTGCTTAGGCTTTTTCCAGCTCCGTAAACTTAGGCAACCCACTTCCCATCTCTCGGTTTCTTTTCTTACCTGTAAAATGAAATCCTAATATTAATACTGAGAAGCGATGAGGGAGGGGATACAGAGGGTCAGAGAGATTGTTGTTCAAGTCCTGACACTTTTATAGAATGATTGTGTGGATCTGAACAATATGCCTTGGACTTCCCTCTAAGATTTAAGTTGCAGAATAAATGCAGGTAATCATTGATAAAAGTGTCCTTATCCGGAGGTCCCCGTACCAAGGAGATCCCAGATCTGCACCCAGAATTGTTCATCTTGTTGACCTCACGAGGTCATTTGGGGCAAAGTCTCATGTGCTAGATAAACCTGAGTCACTGTTGTCATGGACTTAATGTTGTTGCCATATGTTTAATCTGGCTTCTAAATGTATTGCTGTGAATATCTTGAGTTTAGGGGACACTCTGCAGTGTTTTAACAGTTTTAAATTTCCCATCTCTGCCACAAACTAGTGGGGATTTGGGGCAAATCATTTTCCTGCCTTTGGCTTCAGTTTTTTTCCATGGAAAATGAAGGGGTAGTTGGAATGTTCATATATGTGACCTGTAAGGTCACATCCGGCTCCAATATTTTATGTTCTTTGGTTTCATGCTCATAATACTGTAGATATGAATCCACAGTATCTATAAGGCACAAAGAATCGGGGTTCTCAACCTCTTTGATAAATCAGAGAACTGAGGGCCACAGAGGTTAAGAGCCTTACTTGAGATAATGTATTTGTGGAATGGCAATGATGGAACTAGAATCCATGTCACCTGACTCCCAGCATACTTCAAGTGGCCTGCAGTTTAGTGGGGCAGCTGGGAGGCACTGCAATGGATAGAGTGCCATGACTGAAGTCAGAAAGACTATACAATTTCAAATCTAGCTTTAGATACTTACTAGCTGTGTGGTCCTAGGCAAATCACTTTACCTTCTTTGCCTCAGTTTCCTCCTCTGTAAAATTAGCTGGAAAAGGAAATGACAAACTACTCTACTACCTTTGTCAAGAAAACCCCAAAAGGGATCATGAAGAATCAGACATGAGTAAAAAAAAAAGAATGAACATGACATGGTTAGTCAATTTTGTTTTATATATAATATAAAACTTTCATTGAATTTTGCAGTAATTTTTGTAAAGTCAAGATATAATTCTTATAAAAAGACAGGATTGGAGAGTGGGTAGATCACTAGATTTAGAGTTGAGACTTGAGTCCATACTTTGAATCTAACATCTCATTAGCCGTGTGGCCTCAGACAAGCCACTTTCAATATCCTGCTCAGAGGACTAGATGACCCGAAAAGAAGATGTACTGGCCATGTAGCAAGAGCAAAGCATATCTGAGCACTGGAAGCACCTACTGGAAGCACTGAGCACTTTGCCAAGGAAAGGAGAAACAGGCCAGCAGCATGGGAGAGGACTCCAGGTGGCAGATTTACGAGAGGCATGGATGACTCCCTGGCTGCCTTTTTGTGAGGGGTACTTATTTCTATGAGTTCACGGATACCACAAGGTGTGGAAGCATCTGGGAAAGTAGTGACACCCCTCACCCAGTGAAAGAGTGAGTGGACGGGCTATGACACCATAGCACTCTAATGGTTCCTGCTAGAGGTTTGCTGATGTTTTCAAAGCGTAAGCTCTTTTCACTGTTGCTTGCTCAAGCCCGAGCAATCCAAAGCATATCAGTGTAGACAATGAACTACCCAGTCTGCATCTGATTATGTATATGGTAAGTCTGTGAATTGTTCACCACAGTTTTCCATTCCAAGGCTGTTTACCCACAGTAGCCCTGTAAAACCCTTCATTGCCTCCTCTGGCATGGGTCAATATATGCTGAATTGAGTAATACTAATTCACTTCCTCCTTCCTGAAATGAATAAATGGAAATGTTTTTAGTTTGGAGAGACCTTAGAAATCATTGAGCCCAACCCCTCTTAATTATCAAGCACTTATTAAATACCTACTACATTGTAGGCATGTTTTTAAAAAGTCTCTGCCCTCAAAGGAGCACATGTTCTATTCCTCTTGTTGTTATAGCTGAGGAATTGAGGCTGGGAGAATTTAAGCTGTCAAGCAGAATGCTGGCATTTGAAGGGACCCCAGAAGAGGCCATATAGCTAGGTGGTAGAGCTGGCACTCAAACCTCGGGCCTTTTTTCAAGTAATGCTCTTTTTAAAAAGATTATTGTCATTTTCTAATGACCCCCTTCTCTCTTCAAGAAAACCTTCCTTTTAACTCAGAGATATAGTTCAGTAAGACAAATCAGTGCATTGACCACGTGTGGGAGACACACGTAACCAGTGCCAGTGATCTTTTGACCCACTGCTTCACTGTGATGCTTTTGAAATCATGTAATTTGGGGATGGAGTCGGTTTTAGATTGGTAGAGAGGAGGGGATGCAAGGGAAGAACTTGAGGGAGTTCTTGCTGTTACTGGTGGGCTCTTGTGTTGGAGACAGATCTTTGCCCCGTGGATTGCCAAGTTGGACCCAGAGATGTTGTGACAAGAGAATTTCTCACAAGATGGCAGTTTATTCTGGCAGCCGCCTGACACTCTCAAGTCTCCAGCTTCTGGGCCGCCTCAGAGTGCTTTGCACATGACTTGTCTGGTAGCCCGGGAGTGCTGCCAGCCAGAGGTGTGGATTGATGTGACTTTCATCCAATTCAGGGCCAAATTTGAGGCTAGTTCTTATCTCTGGATTGATTCAGCTAGTCCTAGTCTTGACCCAAGTCATCAGATGAGAGGGGACTGGCTGGTTCCCCCTACCATCATCTTTGGAGGGTGACTTACTGACATAGTCTCTACAATGCCAGCTTGTCTATGGCTAGCTTGCTTAGGGCACTGTCTAACACTGAGGGCTGCAATGGGATGGGGGCTTAGGAAAATGAAGCGTTAAGGCAGCAGATTGTGCCCGAGGCAGCATTTGGCCAATGCCAAGATCACTGATGGCAGCCAGACTGTGTCTGACACAGATCAATATGCACTCACAAGTATTTCCCACTTGATTGTGCTTGTATTCCAATTCTGAGTCCATTAACTTGTCTTCGGACCTTCCTTTTCCCACTCAGATACTACTGGGAGCTCAGAGCTTGGCCAGTTAGATGTTTATTTGTGCCAGAGCACAGCTATCACAGCTCTCCAAATGCTGACATTACTCCTTCTCTGAGTATTGACTCTGGGGCTTAGGGCCCATGGCCTCTCTAGCCCAGTTGTGAAGAAGTGCTTGTCCAACTGGATGAATTTGAATCTGCATTCTTTTACTTTTCCCTTTCCTATTAGTCTCCTGGGAACTGCAGCTCATCTTATAATCATCTGGATGCATTTGTTCATATGGTCAGTAAGTTTACTGAGGCCCCAGTGTACCCCGATGCTAGATTCTGTGTGGAAGCCAAAAATGAATATGACCCAGGCCCTACCTTTTTATTCTTTGGAGCTGAGGGAGTTAGCAACTGCCTCAGTTCTGTTGTAAGTTAATAAAGTAATTCCTCAACTGTGCAGCAATATTATCTACCTGGGCTACAACTGAAAACCAGAGGTAACCAAAAAACCTGCCAGGCTTCAGAACAAATACAATAGATGGCTATATGCTAAATCCAATTTATTTTTCTAATAGGAGAAATCCTCACTCGGAGCCTAGTTACCCTTACTTTGCATACAATTAAATTTGTGGCTTTCCCACCCATAGACATGATGTATAAAGCAAAAGAAAGAGGGAAGAGAAGGGCTATCATGGGCAGGTATACTGGCAGAAATTAGAAGTAGAAACTGGCAGCAAAGAAGGTGATCCAAGGACTCTGAATTAAGTACAGAACCGAAGAAGCCCAGCAGCCTGATATCATTTATCACAGGCAACCCGCCAACATAGGCCAAAGTATTGCACATTTAAAAGAGGGTGGGGCATAAGGGAGCCAGCCTTAAGCCTCAAACACATACTTATTGTGTAATACTGGGCAAGTCCCTTATCCTCTCAGGGCTTGTTCTTGGAGACTCCCCATTGCAGAGCAGTGGCTGATTTGCATTGGTAGAGGGGATTTCTTTACATTAATGAAATCACAGATTCCTCCTCCTCCCTTAAAAAATCCCAGTTTTTACAGATGAAGAAATTAAGTTTAGAAAGTGAGAGATTTGCTCCAAGTGACACATTAAACTTAGAATTAGAACACAGCACAGTTCCCTAAATGCCAAAAGTAGTGACCTCCTCATCTCACTGCACAGTCTCACCAGAGTTCATGCTCTGTGTGGCTCCTATCCTATGCCTTGTCAGGAGACAAGGGAAACAGGCATCTTTGAGTTTGGTCCGAGCCCTGACAATGTGGATTGCTGGGGAATCCCAAGGAGTTGCATTTTTGTATAGTGTTCCCTTCCCCAGTCTCAACCTTATTCACTAGAATGAGTGGCTCCTGCCCCCTGGGGACCAAGTTGGGCACATGAAGGGGGACTGGGGAGAAGAGAGTGACCACAAGGGGAGGCACCTAGGAAAGGGATTAGTGTAAGACAAAGGGAAAACTCAGCAATACTTAGACTTTCCATAGCAGGCTCTGCCCCTTAGGAGACCAGTATGGGTTATGGATCCATTTAGTGGAACCCAGATTTGGAACTGAGAGGGACCTTAGGGCCATTTAGTACAAATCCCCAGAGAGAGAGCAGACACAGACAGACACAGACAGATGGGGGGGGGCAGAGGCAGACAGACAAACGGAGACATAAAGACAGAGAGACAGACAAACAGAGACAGAAAGGCAGAGGGGAGAGGGACTGAGACAGAGACCACAGAAAGATATACAAAAGTCATTTAGTGCAAATCCAGAGAGAGATAGGGACAGACAGAGATAGACTAAGGGATAGAGAATAGAGACAGAGGGGAGACAGCCCTAGAGAGAGACATAAGAGGGTGAAGTTTGCTCAAGGTCACCCCAGGCAGTAAATTTCAGAGCAGGGCATATTGGAACAGTGCCACTTACACTAATTTGGACTAGTTGTGGCCTGTTTAAGCTCCTTCAGACCTGTGATAATGAAGAGCGTTGCTGTAAAGCTCCTCATATTCTTAGAAAACTTTTCATATTGGTTCCAACATGAATGGAAGTTCAGACAAGTCGAAACTTGCCAAGCTTTTGTTTTATCCCTTTTAATTTTGTTCTTGCTACTAATTTTAGTATTATTATAACTGTAATTCATTTTCATTATTTTGATATAATTCCAACTAATTATGAACGATTTACACTATATCAGGTGGTTATAAGACTTGTTTGTGCTTGTTTAAACTCATTCAAGTTGATGATAATTATTTCCATTAATTTGCTGCTATTATTATAAGTTCCAAACAGCTAGTCTCCAAGACATCTACAATTACTCTGGATGCTTGTAGGCTATAATAGGGAGGGGGTACACTAATGAAGTTCTGGTTCTTGCCAACTTGGGCCTCTTGCTCTGCTTTTGATCCTCTGTGGCCAAAAAACCCCCAAGTCTTTGACTCCTTAAAAGCAGTGCAGAATTGTTCAAAGACACACTCTACTCTGGACCCAGTTCATGGTCCACATAGAGTATGTGTTTAAGATACACAGATAATAATGGACCAGCTCTGGACACTGTCCATCTACCTGCATATCACAACATGTAGAGTAGGCATTCTTCAGTTGTTTGTTTTGTTCTGATGTAGATGATTAGGCTAGATCTTTCAGAACAATTGCACATCTCACTTAGACTCACTCCCTAGAGTTCTGGGGATCAGTTCTGCTGCACAAGAAGACATTGTAGTGATTTCATCCAGAGCACCTCAGCATCTATCCCTAATGTTCAAGGATTATGAAAGTTATCTCTAGTGTTACTTCCATCAGGGAATGTGGTATATTTCAACCTATGCTTGGGATAGACCAAGGGAAAAGATTTTTAAGATCACATATTCTTCCTCTGAATCAAATACTTTTAAAAATAACCAAACAATAATCATTGGAACTTTATGTTGTTTGTATTTCAGCTAAGCATGGGACTGTAAAGATGTGATTTGCTGTAGAAAATCATGTATCCCCTTCTAATCTTTTCATCATGGATGCCTTTGATACATATAGATTGTTCTCATCAATATGAGACAGCAGATACTCAGATCACCAATTGTTGATACCCTTTCAATCTCTCTTTTTGATGGTAATAATGCCTATGATTTCCCTTCCAAGTGTTTACTATTTTCCTTTCTTTTGAATATCTTGAGAATTGACTCTTCAAGACCCTCAATTCTGTCACCTTCAGCATTAGACTTCTCTTATATAAATTTGGTTTGGACCAGTTACTTTTCACACATTTGGCTTTTTAGGGCCATTTCCACCTCCTCATGTAGCCCATCAGGGACATTCCTTCCATGTTTCCAAATTTAGTAAGTTGGCTGTCATTGTTGAAGGAAATTGCTAGAGAAATCTTGATTTTTTTTCTTTCCCCCCCACCTTTGTTATCCCTTAAATGCTCTCTACATGATGTGGATTAATTGGATCCCATGAAATGTTTTTCCTTCTACTGTGTTGTCTTCCGGCATAAGATTTTACTAGTGACTTTATATTCTAAACTGATGTTGCCCTTGTCTGTCATATCATCTAACTTGGCAAGAAAAGCCCATGTTTTCTGCCCCAGGCAATCTGTGGCTCCTTGGCCTTCTTTTTCGGTTGTGATTACTTTACATTGGTTAAACTGCTGTAGAAAATAGTGATAGTCTGTGTTGATATCAGTTCCTTTTTTAAATCCCATTTTTTTCTGTATCAATAGCTTGTTTAAATAGGTCAGGTAGAAACTGTTTGCATATCTTAATTTTTTTCTTATTTTTATTCTTTCTTTTAGCTTGGTGTTGACTTTGATATTTTGTGAGTGAGGCTGGTTTCTTAAAACATATTCAGAGTGACTTTTGCAAGACTTGTGAAGACCTCTGAGGAGAGTTTTGCCTAAATGAAACAAATATAAGATTTTTTCCCATATGTGGGTCTTTCTCTTGATAGCAAGCACCTTCTAATAATTGTGATAGGAGAAGATAAAAAAGATATCAGTTACAAAAATGCAGAGGTGTTATATCATCCACTGTTACCTGCCCAACATCGGACATGTGTTATATTTTGAACAATTAGTTGGGCATCTGATCATATTGCTGCTGAATGGCATATACAAAGTAGAGAAGTCTCATTGTTGCTGCAGGAAACCCATTTCTACATGAATTATGCTGACATTTTGATATAACTCTTTTCTCTATGGAGCAGCATTCATATCAGGCAGCTTTGTCTCAAAACTCATTTATGGGAGATTTTCTTTTTCAGTTCTTCCTTAGATCTGTGATTTTCGGTATGGGAGTATTCCTTCCATTGGTTCATATTCTCACAGAGATCCTCAGTTCAATGGAATATTTACCTAATGTACTACAGGCCTTCCATTAGGCCTTTTTCTATATCGTGGGTACCAATGGAGTGCCCAGACTACTGATCTCATCTCTTACTCTTGCCATACATATCACCCACTTCCTTTTTAATCATACATCTCCCTTAGGCAACATCTTGTACTCAAGTCATCATAGGAAGCATATTGAGGCATAATTATGCTTTTGATGCATCTCTCTTTGTGTCACTTACAACGTGGATTGTTCAGAGATGGTAGGAAATGAGTTTTCATCTTTGTGTTCCCATTGCCAGTGATAAATGTTTGCTCAATTTAATTTTGGTAGGGAAAGCTCTTTATAATATTAGTTTCATGAAGGGGGATGAAGATAAGCCTGGGCTTGTAGGATTTCTGTTTTCAAGATCCCATGACAGAGTATCTGAAATAGCAAGGTACTTTAGAATTCCACAAATACAAAGATAAAAATGATAATTTGGGGTCTATATCCCAAAGAAATAATAAAGGAGGGAAAAGGACCCACATGTGCAAAAATGTTTGTAGCAGCCCTTTTTGTAGTGGCAGAGGATTGGAAAATGAGAAGATGCCTTTCAGTTGGGGAATGGTTGAATAAGTTATGGTATATGAAAGTAATGGAATATTATTGTTCTATAAAAATGACAAATAAGCTGATTTTAGAAAGACCTGGAAAGATTGACATGAACTGATGCTGAATGAAACAAATAGAACCAGAAATACACTGTACACAGCAACAGCAAGATTTTGCGATGATCAATTATGACACACTTGCTTCTTCTCAGCAATCCCAATAAACTTTGGATGGAAAATGCCAACCACATCCAGAGAGAGAACTTTGGAGACTGATTGTAAAACTACATGTGCTATGTTCACTTTTTTTTCTCTCATGGGTTTTCCCTTTTGTTCTGATTTTTTCTCCCAGCATACTTCATAAGGAAATATTTTTTTTTTAAAGAATGTACTTGTATAACTAAAAAAGTAATTTTATACATAACTGGTGAAAATAAAAATAAATTTTAAAAATGATAATTTCTACCTGGAGAAACTTACATTCTACTACAGAAAATATTACTTGAATATAGGCAAGGAAAAATGCTTATTGAATTATTAAAAAGTACAAATGCTTATTGGATTAAAAATACAAATGCAAGGGTAAAGGAGAAATATAGCTAAAGTATACTAGGGAAAATGCCATGAAATGTCACTGATATCTTTTCTTCACAGTTATTTTCTCTTAACACCCTCTCCAATTGAACTTCCCTTTTTAATGAAGAATAAGATGTAGAAACAAAAGATAAGTCTGACAGCATACACCCATTGTATGCCTGGTCCCTTAAAGGATCTTTGCTCACTAGGATTAATCAAAGTTCTTACATCCTTTATTGTAGTTTTTATTTATATTATTGTAGTGGCATATGCTATCCTAATGGATCTGCCTCCTTTATTTTGTATCAGTTAATGCAGACCTTCCCAAGTGGTTTTGAATCCCTTATTTCTGTAATATCTTATGCAATAATACTATTCCATTGAGATCTTACTGTGAAAATTTCTTCAATCATTATCTGATTAATGGGTTTCTACTTCTTTCTAGTTTTGGCTAGCACAGAAAATACATCTATTGGTCTATGTGAGGTCTTCCTTTGCTTTGTGCCCAAGAGCAGCCCAAGAGTCACTAAACAAAGGGTACATAAAGTTCAGCCCTGCCTCATGTGACCTCAAGCAAACCTTTTAATCTCTATGAATCCCATTTTTTTTCTTTTGTAAAATGAATTTAGCTTGAACTAAATGACCTATAAAGTTTGTTTTAGATGGAAATCTGGGGTCTTCTGTTGCCAAGGAATGGAAAACTATAAAACCAGAATGTTATATTACTATCACTTTAGTGTCTTTTCTCCTATGATGTCAAATTGTTTTCCCTAATGCTTATACCAGTTCCCAGACCTTCTAGCCTTGATGGCTTCTAGCTTTTATTGGCCTTGCCACTTGCAGGATGTGAGCTGAAGCCTCCTAGTTATCCTTATTTGCCTTTTCCTTATTATTAGTGACTTGGTACAAAGCTTCATGTAGTTGGTGATAGCTGCCAGTTATCTGGAAAACTATTTGTTCATGTTGTCCCAGAATCATTTGGGGGGGGGCTCTATGTGCATATATTACTTAATGTACATATGAAGCACATATGTGTTATACACATATATATATATATCTGTATACATATGCAAGTAAATATATGTGTGTAAACATATATGAAGCTAGGAAACGTTATAGAAACTAGGAAACTTAGTTATCAGTAGCGTTATATTTGTCTTGTTTAGCTTGTTTTCAGAAAAGACCACGCTTACAAATTCTCTCTTTTTACCTTTGTTCTAGGGGGCTTCTTCCTCCTTCTCCTCCTTCTGTTTGTGCTGTGGAAGGAATGTGCAGCTGATTTTCAGAAATACATACTTCTGGAAAGGAGTGAAAAGTGCATCCCTGAGAATGTCCCTGTGCACGTGCATTATGGCTGGTCTTTTATGTTTGCTGCTTCTGGAACACCCTTGGTTTACCTTTCAGGACTTCTGTTTTATTTGATTGGCCAGAGGAACATGAAAGTGCCGAAGTGAAAGAAGGGAGAGAGGGCTACATCCCCACTCTCCCAACACCACCTGCTCAATACTCACACACACACACATCAACATGCTTACATACATACTTACACACTCACACAACACATTTACACACATACACACATGCACCCCATGTGTGCCATACTCTTCAAGGTTTTACCCACCATAGCAGATATTTGATCAAGAAATGGTAACAAATGGTACTTCGGGAGAAACATCGAGAAGGGAAAGGGAGCACTAGACTGAGTTGTATGAAGGGGCCCAAAAGTTGGTTTTCATTGGCCTCAGATTTAGAGGCCAAAGAACCTCGCTCTCATTTCCCTAATGTTTTTATAAATCGCCCTCACTTGGCAATATCGTTTGTATTGGAGCTGTTATTTCATTTCCAATCTCTCCTAAATCCAATTGTGATTTACAGTAAGATGTTTCTTTTTGAATAGAAATTGAGTGTGCCTTTTTTTTTTTGAGCGGGGTGGGGGGCGGAGCAAGAATTAGTCATAACTGATGTCCCAGGCCAGCCATGATTATTTTTTAGGCAATTTAAGCCTGGGGAAGTTGAAAAAGTTATGCCAGGAGACAGAGAGACAGAGACAGGGACACAGAGACTGAGATTTTTTTCCTTTTCCTTTTTCCTCTTCAGATAGAATTTGGAAAGCAAACCCAGTGTGAATGCATGCACATTTTAATGGGCTGGAGAAGAGATAGCTTATATCCAGAGGCAATCTAGCTCCCATTTCCATGCAGCTGACTTTACTTCCTTCCAAGCGAAGAGGGCTGTATTTCACTGAGAGAATTAGAAAAAAAAATATTCAAAACATAAAAGCCTACACTTGGGTAAGTGAAATAAAGAGCCAACTTTTCAGCCATAGTATATAGGTCCTTCTGCAGAGGAAAACGGGAGACATTGGAACACCACTGCTTTTGACTTGGTCCTGGAAATATATTTGTATTTTGTGGAACAAATAGCATTCCTGGCTGAAGATTAAAGTGGAAAAGTAGAAGAAAGTCAGTGTCTAGAAGCTGGAAGCATAAATAGCACATTCATTCATTAGGATCCCTTTCAAGCCTTCAGTGTCAACCATAATAATTTGTCTGCTTAGGGTTAAATGGTTCATATCATTTTTGGTCCTTAGACCTAGTCCCTCTTTCTTTCTTCTGGTAGGAGGCCATGCTAGCTTACCAGAATTCAGAGAAAGCCTAAGGCTACTTTGGAGAAGTGAAGGATATGTTAAGTTAGCTATTCATTTGTTCGGAATCAGAAACAAAGTAAACTGTCATCTTGTAAAAACAATCTTGTGGTGGGGCCTGCGGAAAGACTCTCAAGGACTCCTGCCTTTCATAGCTAGTCAGTGAGCTACACACCGCACACGCACACAGAACCATTGTGTGAGTACCATTTGGAACCAGCAGTAAGATGAACCTGTGTCTGCATTTCCCTGAGTGGGATTCACTTTCTAGGTTTGCATTATGGTGGAGTGACTTACTCTCAGAGACTATTTTCAAATGTTAATGCTTGTCTTTGAGGCACAGGAGTCTCTGTGAGCTAAGAGTTGTTACAACCAGATCCATTAGCCAGTGAATATGTTATTATTCTTTCCTGCCTTGGCCATTGTCTCCTGTGAAATTGTAGCTTTGACATATATGTTTGTTTAAAATATGGGAGATCTAACCAGTGATCTCACCAGCCATGAGCTTTCTTGTTGGTGTGACTTATTTGTTCACTTAAAAAGCCTGCGTTAATAAAATACATTCTGGTGTCTTCCTGGCTTCTCATTGCCTTATAGGGAGAGGAGCTCTAGGCTAAACCACCCTCAATGAGGTGCTCCGCCAACTGGGGAGGCCCGCTTGGCTGACATCACCTTCACATTGTGGAGGATGAGAGTCATTACCTTTCTGGGCTTCAGGGGTGTGTGTGGGGGGATCGAGTAAGGAGATTTCTGGGAAGCCAGTTGGTATGTCTTATCACATTTTCTCTTCTTTAGGACCTGCCAATCACTCTAGATAATTGTAGAGTGACATACCTATTCATCCTTCTCATGCAAACTGGATCCCATTCCCCTCAAAGAGTTTGAGGTCAGTGGTGGGGATAGGTGACATAAGTGTATGTGTAGCAAAATATGTATGTGTATACATATAAACATACGAATGTATTAACACACACACAAGCCAAAATCACAGTGGCCCATGACTGCTATAACTCAAACATTTCTCAAAAAATATATTGAGACACCCTTGTGAGTTGGAAAGACACCCTTGGGCATGTGATTACATTTGAGGCAAATGTAATCGTATGGAAAGATTGCTCTTCTGATGTGGCAAGGGGAACTTGTCTCACTGCAACAGCTGTTAGGTTCAATTTTTCATCCCATATTCTTGATTCTTGCATCACTGAATTATTCTCAGTCAAGCTCTAATTAGCACAGAGTATTCCTCTTGAGCTGAATCTAGAATCTGAGTCCCCTCCAGGCTAAATCAAAGTGCAATGATCTCTTAGGTCTCCTCACTCCCCTCTGCCAATTTTTCAATTCGAGAGTGGCTTGGGTGAGGAGGCATGGATGGGCTGGAAGGCTGCTAAATAAGAGAGACTTTAACTACGGTGTCTCAGGAATCCCACGGGTATATTCTGGACTGAAAAGGGTTGAGAAACTCTAGTTCCCTTCTGATCATACCAAGGGTAAGTCATGTTTACCATATATTCCTCCCCTATGGGGCTGAAAAACATAAACAGCTCAATGAGTTTGGACAGTCACCTTGCCCGCTTCTGTTCTTTTTGCTAATGGATCTTTGAAGAGTGATGATGCTGTTTGTTTTCAAAGAAAGAGGTTGAGCCTACTTTAAAAATGCCAGTTGGATCTGAGAGAGTCCCCAATCCAGTGCAATCCAAAAGACAGTTATTAAGCTCTTCAGAGGTGCCAGGCACCATGGTAAGAACTGCAATACAAAGACAAAAAATCAAAAAGTTCCTGCCCACAAGAAGCTTACATTCTGCAAACCCAGTGGGTAGAATTGTGGGCCCAGCCTTTGAAAAACATAGAGCAGTAAGTTCTGTGACATTGGGAATGATGCCAGTATTTAGGAGTTTTATTTAAGTCCAATCTTAAGTGTTTTTTAATGATATCTCATAGGGTTCTGCATATGGTCCATTGGCTCTTTGAGTGGTAATTCCTTCCTATAAATTGTCTCTTTGGATAATATTTTTGTCATTTAATTATCTATTCAATGTAGAGATGAACACTTATGACCAAATAGAATAAAAGTATATAATCTGGGAGCAGAAAAGGTCAGGATTTACAGTCATTTGCCTCTCATTGTGCCCATAAAACAACCCAAGTGTGTACAAATTATAGTCCCAGAAGGGATACTAAGGGAGAAGCACCAGAATGTAGCCTGAAATCCATCAGGCTTACTGCTATCCATGGTGCTGAGGACCCCTGAAGTTGGGAAATAGAAGTGGATTTTCTGTCACAGAATGAAATATCGATTAGTGTCTTCCATCTGTTCTTTAAAACATTGACTCTAATGTCATCAAGGCACTGATGGAATATGTTCCTCTCAATCACGTTTGCTGCCTTAGGGAATAGCCATCTGCAGAGACTTTCTTATTCTTGACCACATCTAGGACTAACTACAGTTTAAAGCTCAATTGCAATTTTAGAAGACTTGTAACTTCAGCTCATTTTGGATTAAATCATATGGTAAAATAAAATCTTGCTAGCTGGCTGTGTGGATGAATCCCGCCTGATACAGAAGCGTCAATCCTGTTGGGTTATAGGCTGATGGCGCCTTATTTCCCAGTGGGCACGAGCATTTATTAAGTGCCGCATTTGATGACATCTGGTTGGGTAAATTGTTCTTCAGTCAGTCTCTATCTTCTCCGATGGGCAACTTTTCAAGGCAAATCCTTTGGGTCAAGTGATGTGGTTAGGAAACAAAGGGTGTTGCTCGGTTTTCTTCTTTCAGAGTTATTGCTGAGCTTTAGGGGACGCTGGAACGAAGAGATTAAAGGAACACACGACAAGATTATGTATGGATTGAATGGATTGGTCACTCAGAATTCTCAGTTTCTTGCAGTCTTTGCTGTCCTCAATTCTTAGGAGAAAGAGAAATGACAAGGAGATCCAGTCACCTCAGAGACTGAGCCCAAATCACGACTTCTGGGGCTCAGGGCACATGCACCCCAGACTTACATTGACTTTGTCTCCATCCAGGGTCTCATAGAGTGCTATTTCAGGTTCTAAATGGCAAAAATTGCAGAATCCTTGGTCAGTGAAACAAAGATAATATTATGTTCAATGGATGGTGATAAGGTAGGAAAACGGACCCAGACAGTTAAAAAAGAATTTCGACAAAAGCACAGAAACAAAAATGCCCCTTCGGATTAGGCTTCCCTTAATAATGATACTTCCAGACTTGGCTTGTCTGCTTCAGGATCATTTTACGTTCTCTTTTTATCTCACCTTCCCATAGGAAAATGTGGCCAGAAGCAGCCAAGGCAATATCTGAAGTTAGCATCCTGTATTGATGCTGAAGAGAAACTTTACCAACTTCCTAGTTTTGTCCTGGGCTGGCCAGAATGGAAAGGACAGAAAGAAAGTGGAAGAGCTAACCTGTGCTCATGGGAACTTTGTGACATTTGGTCTGATCTAACATTAAAATCAAAATCAATTTTAACTAGTTTAACTACTGTGTGCCAGGCACAGTGCTAGGTGCTGGAGATCCAAAAAATAAAATAGTCCCTTGTCTCAACAGGGTCCCCTGAACTAAAACTTCATTTTACAGCTGAAGAAACTGAGTGATGGGACATTTAAGCAACTTGTTTAAAGTTATATGGTAGCAGTCTATAGAGCTAGAATTTTGACCCAAGTTTCTTGACTGAAAACATAGTGACTTTTCTGCTATGCCAATTTCTCAAGCAAGTAGGATGTCACATAACGTCAAGAGTTTAGAGATGAATGGGATCTCAGACGGCATCTTGTCCAATCAGTACTCGAACAAGAATCTACAATACATCTACACTGCATCAGCCACTTTCACCTTTCTTAGTATCCTGAGCACTTAGTGTAGTTACCGGCACATAGTAAGTGCTCAGTACCCGCTTGTTGATTGATTGATTGATCTAGTCTCTGCTTGAAGATTCCCACTGGAGAGGAAGCCACTTTCTCCCAAGGCAACTCATTCTACTTTTAGACAGCTCTAATCATTTGAAAACTTTCCTTACTCTCTCAAATAAAGGGAATACTGGAGAGAATGAAGTGACTGGCAGAGATGCTGTCTACTGACTGACTATACTACTTGTTTACCTACTACTACTTACTAGTATTTATGTACTAAGCTGGACTTGCCTCTTACGCCACTGACAGCAGATCCTGATCTCAGTGATTTGGGGACTCCTATCAGTGGTACAGATAGTAGGTAACCCATCTCTGCCTTCTCAGGCTGGCTGACTCCTTTAAATCCTTTGTGGGCCTTCACCCACAGTTCTATAGACCTTTCTACAGTTGTTTTGACATAGACAGGATACTTGGGCGAGGCACATGAGCTGTCCATAGTCATCCTTGATCTCAGCACAAGACCCTCCTTGTTGCACAACTCAGGAATACCTAGAGGACCAGTTGACCCTGCTGGCTGGGTCAGAGCTCCTTTCATCTGATAACTGGCCAAAAACACTTGACTCTCAACTCACTGATTTTCCTGAGGTAAGAAAGTCCCCTCTTAACCATATGAAAAAGGGCAGCTGAGCCATGGGTTTCCCAGTGTGCGATAACAACACTACCCCACTCCAGTCACTGTCCCAATTCCCTAACTGAGTTTATCCCGAAGTCTCTGCCTCGAATCCCAGTCATCAACATCACCTCTAAGCTCTATGGGGAAGAAAGAGGAAGTGTACCAGAAAGATGAATTGTGCTTCCTTCTCTATCTGGTAGTCATGCCATGGCCTTGCCTGCTGGCTTACCTTGTTTACTTCTGGGATCTCACTTTTGTCTTTCAAGGCCTTGACTGGACAAGGAGCTGACTTTTAACTTTGAACTTCCCTTCCCTTGGTAGAAGTGCCTCAATCAAAGCATATTGCTTAGGGAACTTATTCCCTAATTAATTTTCTCTTTTCTTTTTTTTAGCTTGAAAGTACAATAATAGAAGCTATTCAGCAAGATGGTAGTTCTCTTTAAGGTCTGTCTTTCAAGGCTTAGTTCAAATCCTAGTGCTGCCACAAAAGCTTCTTTTCATGAATCTCTTTCTCCATGGGCTGGCCGGATTTATCCCTGGCCTACTCTTCTACACTTTCCAGCTGAAGTATAAAGTCATTGAGGGAAAAGACCATTCCAAAAGTTCTAGGTATGAATCAGAACTCTGGTCCCTACTACCAAGCAAGAGCTTGAATGAGAGAGGAGTCTCTCAGAGTTCAGTTTCCCAGAGCTTTGATTAGGTGACTTCTAAAGTCTATATTTCTCTAAATCTACGGATCTCTTAGAATTTTCAAGATAAGTAGAGGACAGGATCCTGACTGGCGTAATTTAGATATATATGACTAATGTTTGATATTGGAGGGAAGAGACAAACATTTATGTAGTGCCTATTCTGTGCCAGGCATTATGCTAAACATTTCACAAATATTATCTCATTCAATCATCACCACAATCTTGAGAGGTAGTTGTTATTGTCCCCATTTTACAGTTTAAAAAACTGAGGCATACAGAAATTAATGGATGTGCCTAGGATTACAAAGTGTCTGAGACTGCACATTAAGGACTTCCCGATTCTGGGCTAGGAGCTTTATGTACTGTCTAGACATCTGCCTTTTTTTGCAAGAAGACAGAATAAAATGGATCATTGGATTTGGAGCTTGAAAACCCCTTACAATCTCTTATCATATCATATTGATGAAGAAATGGAATCTTCGAGAGTTTCGCAATTTTCCTGTAGTCACACGGGTAGAAGCTGTAAATTACAGTTGGGATTTGAACTTAGGTAGCTTGACCTGAAATTTCTGCATAGGATTTGGCATAGAGTTTGCTTTGGATTGTATCATATGATTTTTCTCCTGAGATTTTCCACTCCAATTATATTTGACTTAAGCTTATATTAAATTAGTGGGCATTTCTTGATCCCCAGGCAGCTGATACAAGGGGAAAATGACTCAGAGGTATGTGGAAGGTGGTGACCACCTGGGATTAAGTCACAAAGCAGCGCTTTGGAGTAAACCAAAGGAAATAATAGATGGGAACAGAGTAGCGCCCTGGTTAGCCGTCACCCAGACAACTGGCCCCGTGCAATTGGCACTGTACTTAATCCTTAAGTCTAGTTGGAATCCCAGGAGAGCTGAGGTACCTGGGAGGCATTTTGGATTGGCTAACTGACTTTAGGCACTAGGGGTAGGAAAGGCAATGGTGGAAAGCCCACATTTCTCCAGTTTCCCGGGTGTCTCTTTCTAGAAATTCCAGGTTATGTGGTTTGGCATCCTACTTAGCCTGGGTTCCATGTTATGGCTTTGTAGATAGCCCAGTTTCCGTGGTTTGGTGTTCTAGTTATCCCTGGTTCCGTGCTTTGAACTGTTAATTAGCCTGGTTTCCATGATGTGGCTTTCTAGATAGCCTGGGTTCTGGGGCGTGGCTTGCTAGTTCGCCCTAGTTCTGGCATTTGGTGTGCTAGTTATCCAGGGTTCTGGGGCTTAGTGTGCTACTTAGCCTGGTTTTCATGGCATGGATTTCTAGATTGCCCAATTTGCATGGCTTGGTGTGCTAGTTAGCCCAATTTCTGTGTTGTGGCTTTCTAGTTAGCCCAGGTTCCGGGGTTTAATGTGCTAGTTAGCCCATGTTCTAAGGCTTAGTTTGCTTGTTAGCCTGGGTTCCAGGGCTTGGTGTACGAGTTAGCCTGGTTTCCATGGTGTGGCTTTCTACATAGCCCAAGTTCCCAGGCTTGGTGCACTGATGAGCCCAGTTTCTGTGGCTTGACATGCTAGTTATCCAGGGTTCTGGGGCTTGGTGTGCTAACCTGGTTTCTATGTGTGGCTTTCTAGATAGCCCAGGTTCCTGGACTTGGTGTTCTAGTTAGCCCAGTTTCCGTGGTGTGGCATCCTAGTTAGCCCAGGTTCTGTGGCTTGGTGTGCTAGGACACAAACCTGCCTGACCAGGATCTCATGGTCTACAAGACTATATTTGGGAAAAGGGGGATATTATCTTGAGAAGAAAAGGCAGATAAACATAAAGTTGGGGGACTGAGGAGAAGCGGACTAGACATGGAATCTGCTGGGTTCTAAGCTGTTGAGGAACTGAAATCTAGATTGCATTTTGAGCAGGCCATTGGTTATGAGGAACTTCTGAGATTTCTAGGGTCTTCTATGCCAGGGCTTCTTAAACTTTTTCCACTTGCGTCCCTTGTTCATCTGAGAAATTTTTGCCTGACCCCGGGTACATAGATAAATAAAATAGGTATACAAATCAAACATTTACTGATAATGAATCATAACAAACATTTTAAAACATTTCTTTGGTACACACATAATTTTATCATTAATTAAAAATGAAAGCAGATTAGCATACTAATGAGGTGGGTGTACTTGTTTATTTTTACATAAAGAATTAAATCCTGGTGGGATATTTCATACCTTTTACTGTTGCCAAATTTTTCATGACAACCCCCATGTTCAGTTACACAATCCCCCATGGGGTCACAACCCACAGTTTGTCCTAGTGGCTTATAGAGAACCAACCTGGAGCTACTAGTGGCAGGGCTTAAAGCTGCCTTGTTTTCCCCACTGTAGGGCAGTAACCTGGATAAGGGAGAGCTTCTGCTCAGTGTCTATCCTAGGAAAGAGGAGAATGGGAAGGCATTTCTTTAAGGAATGGTTGTCTGCATTTCCTTTTCAGTTCCATTAAAATGCTTTTGCTGATTCTATGCTTTCTGTTGATCTAGGGGTCCGTTAGCAACCGTGTTTCTGTAAATGACTGAGCAATCAGAGTCCAGTGGATTTTAGAGGCCAGTAGTTTCACAGTAGGATTGGACTTTAAGCTACTTGGGGGGCACTTTCTAGAAAATGTTACCCATAAATATAAACCCAAGTCCATGAGGAGCAGATATTGGTGGTCTCATCAGTGTCACTGATAGAATAATCCTTTGAGGTTCATAAAACACTACTATCTTATCTTACTTAATCTTCACAATAGACTACAGCTATTGTCATATCCATTTTATAGCTGATGAAACAGACTTAAAGAATAACCTCCTAAGTGACTTTCCTCTGGTCCCATGGCTAGTAGGTGTTTGAGGTTGGAATGAAACCCAGGCCTTTGCTGCTGCCAAGTTCATCACTCTCTCCATTAGGTCATATGGTCTCAGGAAACTCTGGCTTGAATCTGCACCCATCTGCTTTGCTGCCTTGTTATAATGGAGGTGGCCTTGCCCTGTGCAAGGCTGGGGCAACGGAGCTCAAGCCTGAGGAGTAGGAGGCTCCCATCGGGAAAGCCCCATTCCACGTGGGAGAATCATCCCCAGCTCCATGGCAGGGCATGCCCTTTTTCTAACACAGCCAACCCTGAAGATGAAGGGAGATTCTGATCCAATTTTTTTATAGCTCATGAGGCTAATGGTATTTGAGTACAGGCCTTAGCCCTAGAGCTGGAAGGGACCCCAGGGGCCTTCTAGTCTAATACCCTTGTTTTACAGACGAGGAAACTGAGCCTTAGGGAGGGAATGTGATTTGCTCAGGGTCCCACACCTCAAAGAGGGATTTGAAGTCAGGTCTTCTGACTCCTGAGCAGCATTCGTCCCACTGTACCATTAATGCTGTCCTTAAGTCCAGTCTATTTATTAAGCATCTACTGTGTAAAGCACTCTGCTAGGCACTAGGGATAACAGAGATAGATGCAGTCCCTGCATTCAAGAGGCTTATAATCTGCTGGGGAATACAGTTAAGAAGGTTATGATAAGGGTCTTAGAATGTTCTAAGATTTCCAAAGAGCTTTATATACATGATTACATTTGATCTTCATTATGATCCTGTAAGCTAGGAACCATTATTATCCCATTTTACAGAGGCTGAGAGAGGTTAAGTGACTTGCTCATAGTGACACAGCTACCAAGTATCTAAGAATGGACTTGAATTTTATCTACCACGCTGCCCCTCTATTTACAGGTAAGTATGTTTGTTATAATCTGAGGAAAAGGGAATGAACACTAACACTGAGATCACGAAAGGCTCCTGTGAAAGGAGGTACCTTAGCTGAACTTTGATGGAAGGCCGAGATTCTGAAGCTGAGGTGAGAATTTTAGGGAAAGCAGACACATTTGGCTGAAATGCAGAATGTTGTAGAATGCACGAAAGGAAGAAAGTGACGTGAATGAAGCATGGAATATTCTTTGGAGCCAGATGGTGATAGATTTTAAAAGGCCAAGTTAAGGATTTAAAAAAAAATTCTCCTAGAAGCAATAGGGAATCATTGAAAGTTCTTGAGGGGAATGACGTAGTGAGACTTGTGCTTTAAGGAAGGTTCTTTCAGCAGCTATATAAAGGACGATTTGGTGGAAGGTGAGGCTGCCAGGCCAGAGTTTAATTAGGAGGCTATCGTAAAGGTCTAGGAGACATGGATGCATGCTTGAAGAAATAGGCTGCCTGTGGCCTTGGAGAGAGAGCCTACAAAAGATCTTCACTGGGATACCTACCCGTCCAGCTGGTCCACACTTGAGAAGGAGCCTTCCTTGGGTCCTAGCCAGGCCTATCTCCAGCTTGTTCAGTGGTCCCACAAGCATGAACCACCTTTAGCTAATCAAGCCATCAAGCTAATCAAGCAGGTATGTAATAAGCCTCCCTTATGTACTAGATTTTCTACCAGGTGCTGGGTACAACAGCAAAAACCAAAGTTTCTGTGTTCAAGGATATTACATTCTGGTCAGTGAATAAGGGGAAAAAAACCATACGTATGTGCAGTCACAACAAAAACATAGAAAAGAAGTTTGGGTCATTTTGCGGGAGCAGAGGAATCGGGTAGGCTTTCATGTAGAAGGCCAAGCCCACTTGCTCATCATTTGGGCCCTGCTAGACTCAGAGTGAATGTAAATAGCAGTTGTTTCTATTTTGGCCAGAAACCTTGAGGGGCTTGCCCTCCCAGATTGATTTTTTTGATTAGGTAAAAGAGATCATTTTTTGCCTCATTTCTTATCCAGCCTTAATCACTGATTGGGTTTGTCTTAGTCAAAAAGGCCAAGGCCCTCCATTTCATCCAGGGCCATCTCCATTTTCCCTGATCTACATCTTGCCATTGGACCCCAATGGCTCTAGTGGAGAAAGTGAAGCAGATGACTTTGCACGCCCCTCTCTCACTTCAATACAATTCACTTGCAAGTCATCCTCTCTCCAGCATCTTGAGAACGAAGGACAAACAACCACTACCACATTGGAGATGAGTTTTGAAAGAACAAGGTAAGAACAGAGAACCTTCCAGGGATGGGGAAAGTTAGCACAAAGGCATGGAAAAGGCAACAGGGAATATCATGTATGAGGAACGAACTATGTGCCAGGCACTGTGGTAAGCATTTGCTTTTATGTTGTCTTGGTTTTGCTTTTTTGAGTGCAAATATTATCTCATTAGACCCTCACAAGAACTCTATGAGGTGGGTGCTACTATTATCCCCATTTTACAATTGAGAAAGTAAGACAAGCAGAAGTTAAGTGACTTGTCCAAAAAATGAGTAAGTGCCTGAGGCCACATTTGAACTCGAGTCTGTTTGGCCCCAGACTTAGCTCTCTAACCATTGTTCCACCGACCTCACTCAAAAAGTGATGATATATAACATATGCCAAAGTTGGAAAGGTAGGTTGGGACCAAAGCTTTATAAGTCAAACAAGGGAATTTATATTTAGTTCTAAAGTCAATAAGGAGCCACTTGAGGTTGAGTAATCACATCTAAATTTGGCAGCTACATAAAGGGGTGGTTAGAGTGGGAGAGAGACTTGAGGTAGGGAGACCACATAGGACACTATTCCAATAATCCAGCCAATGATCTCAGTCGTTTGAGATCACTGATGAGTTTGCTAGTAGTCCTTTGACCGTCAATCTCCATTTATCTGACTATGGCATTCTTTTGATATTAACTACAGATATGGAAATGACAGCTCTCATCCCTACTTCTGGGACTTGATCAGATCTCTGAGGAAGGGCCACTGTGAAATGGATGACTCTAAAAGGGATTGGACATAAGATATGTTCTATAATATAGTTTGATTGTCCTGATTACTTAGGCTGGGTATCATAAACCCGGAAGGAAAATAAAAATCTTTGCTGAAGCGTATAACATAGAATGCTTTAGAAATCTTCCAGAAATGACAGGTTAAAAAAAACCCAATCTCTTCATTGATTTAAAATGGAGGCTGGTAAGTCCTTCTGATTTCGTTATTCAACATGAGAAGCTGTATTGTTTAGTGGCTAAAGAGTTGTGTTCAAGTCTCATAACTGACAAATACTGGCTGTGTTTCGCTAGGAAAATCACTGATCCTCAGGGAGCCCAGGCTCCATGCTAAGACTTTTAAGTTGCAGAAAAGGTCTCAACTTGCCTGGGTAGAGGGAGTTTCCTCACCTGGGATGTCTCGATACCAGTGATATTAGAAATGCAGTCCCTGTCCCTAGTCACAGATTTCAACATTTCACCTTTCCTTTCTCTTTAGGATACAATTGAACATGAGTCAAGTAAACAGATACACGACTCCAGATGAAGTCTTTAGTTCAGCCAGCATTTATTAATATGTCCTGTGTTCAGGGGATAGATACAAAGATCAAAACAATTGAAAACATTCTCTGCCTTGAGGAAACTTACCTTTTCCTGATGAGAAACAACACGTACACAGATAGGTAAAACCCGAGTAATTAGAAGGAAGAAGGGCTAACAGATTTGTTTGGAGAGGGGGCTAGGGATCAGGAAAAGTTCGCCATAAGAAGGGCCATTGGGGCTGAGCCTTGAATGGCAATGAGGAATCCAAGAGAGGGAGATGGAGAGAGGAGCAGTCCAGGTATGGAGGCCAGCTGAGTCAATGCAGACACATGAAGCAGCAAGTGGGCCCATTGGGTTGGATTGTACAGTATGTCATGGGGAAGTCAGGCAAGATGGGTTAGAGGCAGATTATAAAAGACTTGAAATACTAAAGACACATTAACTTTGGCAATACGGAAGTATTCCTGGGAGAATGTACTCACTTCTCCATCTCCCTGTTCCCTTAGCACCCACACCATCACACGCCCAGAGGAGACAACAATAAAGCAAAATGAGAACAATCAGTGGGCTGCTGCTGGGGAGCCTGGGCTGGGCCCGGCTCCAGCTTGCTTCTGTTTATAAACAGGAAGAAAACATTTCAAATGGGACCCTCCAGCTCCTGTTTACTGAGGTGGAATCTATCACACACTGCCCAAGAGTGAATGAAAGATAGCCTACGAAGGGAGATAGGCTTCCTATCAAATCCCACCGATCTTTGAGCAAAGGCCATGGTTTACTGAAGCAAATTGGAATTAGCCCTTAAGTTCTCTCAATAATGAATCCAATCCGCTGGCCCAGTGCACAATCTTCCTTTTCCAGGATTGTAGTGAATTAGATATGCTACAGACAGATTTCTGTGCATGCTGTTAGCTACGGATGTAAACCCTTGGCAGCAGAGTATCTCTCCTCATTTAAAAACTCTGCATCCTCCCCGCTAAGAATGCTGCCAAAATATCAAGTCCAGGTCCCTTCTGACCTTCCTGAGGCCTTGATAGGCCATCAGCTCTTTTGGACTTGTTCTCTCTGTCACTGCTAAACTCCTAGAAAGATTGGTCCATGTTTCTTGCACCCATTTTCTCACCTTCCACTCACTTCTCACGCCTGCAATCTGGTTGCTGATAGCACTATTCTGAGGAGGTGACTCCGAGATCAGCAACGATCTTCCCTTTTAACTGAAGGCCCTTCCACAGTTCTCATCCTCTCTGGCTTCTTTGTAGCACCTTGCATTGACTTCTCCTCCTGGACTACTCCCCTGAATACACAGTGAATGTTTAACAATTGGCTCTTCAAAATAATATATTCACAACATACTTCTTTGACCTCCATTATTAACATTTTCTCCATCATTGTCTTCAGTCTATAACAGGGCTTCTTAAACTTTTTCCACTCATGATCCTTTTTTTGCCCAAGAAATTTTTATGTGACCCAGGGTATTTAGGTATATAAAATAGGTATACAAATCGAACATTTACTGATAATAAAATATACTTTTGTGACCCTCCACATTCAGTTATGAGACCCCCATATGGGGTGGCAAACCATAATTAAAGAAGCTGGGATCTAGACAGTTAATGAAACAATGGAGCAAATCCCAATTTGTAGTGTTTGATTATTTATGAAAGTCAAACATTCACACTGAAAATTTAACAATCAGCTCTCCTGAACAGGTCTGAATGAGCTGGCAGCAGCATGTCTGTGGCTAGACACTGTTATTTTTTTCCTCCTGTCTGTTTGACTATTTCTTTCTTTTGCAGAGGTACTGTCCACAACCCAAGGCTGCCTTAGGCTTTCTTTTATTTAAGATAAGAATAAAGGGTGTTCTAATTAGTGCTGGAGCTAGCCCATTCCAGGGGGGAGGGGTGAAGGCAGCCACTGCCACGAAGGAAAAAGCTTGGGGCCACCTTAGGATCAGGACCAAAGACAATTGGCCACTTCATAATGTTGCTCTGGGTAGACCCGAGCATATGCTCTATTGCCCTCTGTGAGGCAATTTTCCCTCAAGTAGGCAGAAATTCAAATGCAAAGTTGTGATAAGGTGTGCTCGCCCTGTATGTATGTGTATTTTATGGAGGCTTAAATAATGAAAAAAGAAATTCCCAATGATATTCCCTTTTTTCACTCCAGGAATCTCCCATCATCAGCATCCGTATCCTCATCATTAACATTAATATAGCAATATTAATGTGGCAGGCACTGCACTCGGGGCTTTTCAAATATTATCCCCCTGGATCCTTACAACAACCCTGGGAGGTAGGTTTTATTGTTATGCTCAATTTACAGATGAGGAAACTGAGGCAGACCGAGGTTAAGTGTCTTTCCCAGGGTCATACTGGTAATAAGTATCAGAGGCTGGATTTGAACTCATGTCTTCCTGAGTCCAGCATCTATGTCAAGAAAATCCCAAATGGGGTCACAGAGAGTCAGACAGGATGGAAAATGCCTGGAACAGTAGCAACTTTCAGACTCCAGGCCCAGTTCTATCCACTGTACCCCTTAGCTGCCACACACAACAAATTGCAGCCAAGGAAAGCAAAAACACTTGTCTATTTCTTATCATGTAAACCTCATCACACACTTGTAGTCCACCACCTTCCTACTCAAGTATGGGCAGCAGCCGCAGCAGCCGCAGCAGCCGCAGCCGCAGCCGCCGCCGCCTCAGCAGCAGCAGCAGCAGCAGCAGCAGCTCTCTAAAGTCAAAGCCAACCAATAATTCCTGTAGTTAAAAATGTAAAACAATATGGAAAACTGGGGGAAAGCCCAAACTCGATTTCAGCAGTCTATAAATAGATTCAGCCAATGGCCAGGGTTCAAATTATATAACAGACTAGAGACAAACCATTGCAAATGAGTTGGCCAAAGACAGCTCTGTCATCACAAGACTTTGGAAGCGCCATTAATCAACCAAACTTGGGCAGAACTATTAACAAAAGGAAAAAAAAAATGCTTGGGGAAATAGGAATGGGGTAGAACTGGGAGAAGAGAATCCTTTTGATTTAAAAATATATCTGGATAAAGACATCTCAATTTAAAAAAAAAAAAGAGGGAGAGACAGAGACAGAGAGAGAGACTTATGTCTGTTCCTCAGTTCTTTGAACACTTGCTAGTTGAGGTGCTAAAAATAGCAGGATAAAGTGACAAAACAGTATTTATCGTACCAAAGATCACATGGGTTTTTAAAAAAATGATAATGAGACCAGCTGTCCTTTTGTACAAAGCCTCTTCTTTTGCATGTGGTCCTTGCAAGTTGGGGGGGGGGAGGATTGGGGTGGAGCCCAGTGCCTCAGTCCCACTGACAGCCCTTCCCTTTGGTCTTCTGAGGATGCTGGAAGACCCAGGCTGTAGGTCAGTACCTGAACAGGGTCCTGGGATGGGGGGGGGAACAAGGTGTGCTGGGTGGGGGGCTTCCAGATGGGCCTTTGGAGGAAGCTGTGCCTGAGCTGCTGGGTAACAGAAAGCCCCGGCTTCCAGCCCGCTCCCCTCCCCCTTTTAGCATTCAGGAATCCCTAAATATGGGCCACGGGCTAGATTTCCGCACACGGAAATGGAGACTGCTTTGAGTGCGGACTGTGGGGAGGCCCCCTGCCCAAGTCTCTCTGGCTCGAAGGCGGGCCCCAGGGGCGCGAGCCCCGTGGAGTTCGGAAACCCAACTCTGACTTCATCTGGGTAGGGAACTTCCCCTGACGCAGTTTAGCAGCTGGTTTCCCGCTTCAAGTCTTCATTGCCCTTGAGGCACCAGAGGGAACAGGGACCAGTCCAGGGTCACTCAGCCACATTGTGGTTCTGAGGCCTAACTGACATAATCCTTCCCAGGTCACCAGTCCGGCCAGTCTCCTCCATTATCCTTTTAGGCCAATGCAGGCAGTCTCTCGAAGGCCCCTTAAATGGGGGGTGGGGGGTGGAGGGGAAAAGAGGGCACCCAGCTCCTTACAGGTCAGAGAGTAGGAGGGAGGTGGGAGGGGGTGGGGCTGGTTCTAGTTGCTGCAGGGCAAGCAGGGGGGAAGGGGAGGAAGGCAGCCCCACCCGCCCACTGACAAGGCCTGTCCCAGTTGGCTGCGCCCCCACCTGGGAGCGGGGCCGGTGGTAGCGGGTGGTACCGAGGCGTTCACGAGGCCCTGGTGAACTTGGAGCCCCGCCACCAGCACGAGGGCGTGAGCCCCGGATTGAGGAGCCGGGACGGGGATGTGCCCGAGCGCCCGCAGCACATGAGGAACTCTGGCCTTCATCGTTGGCTGGCGGTCATCAGAACTGCCGAGAGGGCCGTGTGGGTAGGCCCCGCCAGCTCCCATGATCCTTTCTTTATGTGGGGAATGAGTAAAACTCATTTCTTATGTCTATGGAGATTCAGGCTGGAATGACAAAGCATTGCAGCTGCCAGAGCGTCTTCCTAAATCCTTCTCCCCTTCAGTTATTTTTTATTTCCTTTTTTTCCTTTTGAAAAGTTTAAGAAATGTTGTTCTAAGATAATTTGTACCATGCACTGGAAATTCCTTTCTCTTCTGGGACACAAGACAAGACTAGAAATAGATGGTAATTCCCATTTATTTTGTGCTTTATATGTGTTCTCATTTGATCCTGGTAGCCGAGGTAGCTACAAATTCTATCCCACTTTCACACCCAGGAAGAGTGAGGCTGGAGAGAGCTGAGTGACTTGGTCTAGATGGATATTCATAAATATATTCCTAAATGAACATGGTGGTTTTAACTCCCAAGCCCAGCTCTCTAGTCTGGGAGGCTTCAGCCCTAATGGTCCCTTCTTTTCATCTTTCCTCCCTCTTCCTTAAAAGCTGTTCTTTTTGTATGGGCTGGGGTGGTAGGGGAGGATACTGGGGGGGAGCAAATGCTATGGCTGTTCACCGTTTGATAGTGCCTCCAATGGTCACAGAAAGCCTCAAATAGTCAGCGGATACTTCGCCAGCACCCACATCTGCTTATGTGTTAAGCCTCGGATTCTTGCTGGAGGATTGGAGGGAGACAGACTGTGATAGACAAATGTCCTTAAAGGGCTTTTGGTGAAAGGGAAAAGAACACGGATGAAGAAATTCAAGTGCACAAGCAATGGGCATTTTTCTTGCTGTGATCCTTGAGTTTTTAAGTTCCTGGGGGCAAATAAGGAATTATGAATAAGGAGTGTAAAGCTTTTCTTCAGACATGTATTGAGTAGGGAAAAAAAAAATGAGCCAATCATGGAGAGAGAAGGGGTGACTGATGGACAACCAGTAAACACTGGTTTACTGGTATTCAGACAATGTCAGGTGGAACATGCCTGGGGTGCTATTTGTCTCTCCTACAACAAACCTAAGGGAAGGACAAGAATAAGAAGGACAGTATCGATAGGCTGGGGACAGCCTCCATATCTATGAAATCACAAACCACCCAGGCCATTGGAATAGATTGTGGGATGACTTTTCCAGCCAATGATCGCCAGGTTTCTTGGCCTGCCCTTTTTGCTACAGGTGTACCACTGGGGTTGAGGGATTTTAAGAGGGACCTTGTATCCCAGGGAGGCAAATGTTGAGGTTGTAAGAGTGCCCAGGTAGGCCAGCATATTATTCAATGATCACAACTGCAGGAGAAGATAAAGAGTGTGCTGTGGTGACCTTAAGCTGTCGTGAGTGGCTTCTTCCATGAATTCAATGAAACTTTGTTCTTTAAAGCAAGCGAGATGACCATTTCACAAAATAGCTTAAGAAACATAAACCTGTCTAGAGTGCTTGAGTCTAAGCAGAGCAAGACTCCTAAATAAGACTGGAAGTGTAACACCCTGTGGTAAGTGCTTGCCTGTTATTTAGCCTTGAATTTAGGAGATGCTGATTAGATTTGTGCTAAAAGCCCATCTGTCTTCTGCCCCGTACTTTACAGCATTTGTTCCCTCCCATCACCTTGCCATCTCCATCCCATTTCTGTCTCTATTCATCATGTTCTAATCAGATACGGATTTCTTATCTGTCTTTATCCTTTGCCCTTGGCATCCATTGTTCTTTCTTTATGACCATTTCTCAGGAGCACAAATGGAGATTTTTTTTTTAGGCAATGATGATCGTTTTTAAAATTCTCCTATAGTCTAAAAGACGGGTAGCTTTATCTCAGTGTAATTCCATAGGGCAGATTTCTTGGAAATGTATTCATACAACAAACACTTATAAAGTACTTAGTATAATAATTATAACATATTTTTAGAGCACCTTCAGGCTTACAAAGTGATTTCTATTCCAGAAGAGCCTGAGAGGGAGACGAGCAGTACAAACGTTGGCATCCACATTTACAGATGAGGAAACAGAGATGGAGAGGAAAAAACACTGAAGTCTGTGAGTTGAGCTTCCATTGCAGGTCTCTTAACTGAGGGTCCAAAGCCTTATTCACTACATCAGCTTTCTCGTCCTATGAGGGAAGCATTGAAAAGGTACACAAATCAGTTCATTTGTTCTACTTTCACCCCTTTGCTCCACTCTGCCATAGACAGCTGAATTTGTTCATCCTTTTAAATTGGACAGAATCGAGCCTTTTGCTGTGTAGATGTGAGTATCCCTTGTTTTACAGCATTGTTTGTAAAATTTTAATTGTATGACATTTATAAAGGGCAGCATGATGTGTGTGCCCTGATCTCTATTTGGAACTCTGGGATTTATATAATTTGAAGGCAGTAGCAATGGTCAAAGAGTTGGAAGGACAAAGGAAAGGCATGTAGCATCCATTTGGGGAATAGAAAATTTTCTTGGGAGTTGCGATTTATTCCATCTTTTCCACTTTTCTTGTCACAGGACCATAGAAACTCAGACCTGGAAGGATTATATAAAATCTATGAAATCAGGTTCAGTTTTCTCATTTTGCCAAAGAGGAACCTGAGGCAGTTCTTGGGATGTTAATTACTTTACTAAATTGGTTCTACTGGCCTGGTTGAAAGCCATGCATTCCTCTTGGCCCTTGGTGCCCTCCCTTTGAGCCACCACTTCATAAGCTCTCACTTTTCTTTGCAGTTATTGGAACTCTTGTCTCTATGTGCACATATGCTCTTGTTTCTCCTGCCTCGTCCTTCTTAGTTCTGGTTTTAGTCACTTATTTTTGCCAAAACAAAACTTTTTCCTTATTGTGACAAAGAAATAAATTTTTTTTTCAGACGATATAATGATGCTTGAAGCATCACCAGTGCCGTCATAGAAAATTTTGGGGAAACAAATCCTATTTAATCTTAATGTTAGCCTTGTTAGTTAGGAATATATCTCTAACTTAATAATAGAAATCAGTAGCACAGTATAATCCAACATACAGAATTTTGATTGACCACAGCTCTGCCCCCACTCTCAGTTTTATATATTGAGGTATACCTATAAGTCTGCCCAGTTTCTCTCTTCCTAGGCTATTGTATGGCGGTGTAAGAAAGAGAGGCCCAAATGCTTGAACAGCTAGAAATAGTATTAGGGATTAGAACTATTTACATTATGGATGCAGTGCTCTTTTAATGGGCCCCTTTTCTATCTCACCCATTTTTCTCCTGCTTTCATGCTCAGTTTTGCTAGAATATAAGAATCACGTTCACATTGTGACTTCTTTTTGAAGCTCCAAACAGCTTCTTTGAGATGGTTACCAAATTAAGAAAACTTGATCTTTTATGCATCCCTGCCAGAGCAAAGTAAATGAACTTCTAGACTCATCTCGTGCACATATACCCAGCCTACTTCCCATTTGGTCTAGGATGCTGTCATGGGGATAGCAGCCTTCAGTAAGGTAAGGGAAGGAAGCCACACAATGATTATCTCAGAAACCAGGCAATAAATATATCTCCTTATTACACAAAGTATTTTCTTCTTCCTTAAGTCAGTTAACATGATTATTTTGAGTAACCCCTTAAATATCTCGATTAGTGTTTAGATGTAATATGGCAGAGTGGGAAGAATATTAAACTTGACTCCCTTAACTACTTTTAGCCTCAATTTCCTTATATGAAAATGACAATAATTCTGCTTATTCCTATCCCTGGGCTATTATAAAGATTGTATGAGATAATGTTTGAGAAAGGAGTTTTGATTAGTATGTGAGAGTTTCTGGGAGTCTGCAGTCAATTCATGGATCATGTCCTCACACCCCACCATCAATATTGCACAAGCTGGTCTTAGACTAATTTTTCTTTTCAGTTTTCCAGTAATATATATGAAATAACTTTTTTCAAGTCCCAATTTTGCCATTAAAGAGCTGCATGCTCTTTGCCATGTCCCTTCTCTTTTGGGGGCTTCAATTTCTTCTCCTTTAAAATGAGAGTAATATCCGAATAAAGAAGTTAATGTAAGTCTAAAATGAGATCAAACATAGAAGCACTTGGAAAGGTATATATATATATATATATATATATATACATATATACATATATATATATATATATTTATATGCTTTCTGCTTTTTTGGTGGGCAGGAGAAAGCACATTAGATGTGAACTTGAAGGAATATGGAAGTAAACTCTGACTTGCTTCAAAGATTGGGCTAAGTCTCTTCCTTTCTCTGGCCCTCAGTTTACCCATCCATAAATAAGTATATTGGACTAGATGATCTTTAATATTACTGCCCATATCCTAGGGAATGAACTCATTGAAATCAAATAGCAGAGTCCCCAGTCTTAGGCTGGGGTAAAATCAAGCAAGATAAAAATAGGAGCCCCCAGAGAGAAAGGGTAGCAGGTACTTGAAGCAAACTCAGAGAGACTCTTGGGCTGTGTCTCATGAGAAGTCTGGTCCAGTGGCTCAGTTTCCAAGTTGACCATGCTCTAGCTAGTAGAGTCTCAAGGGTGAACAAGAGCAAAGACTGCTGCCCCCACTGTGGGGGTGGTTGGGCTAACAAGGAGAGTGCTGCTCCTCAGGAAGACAGAGCTTTTCTTGGCTGAAACATTGACAGAACTAATGTAGTTGTGACCCAAAACATAGTCGATGTAATTGTTAGAAGTCTAAGTGTGAACCAATGAATTCTTGGAAAATGTTTATTAGCTGTTTACTGTGTCATTGACTTCTGGGAGCTCACAGGGAAGTAGATTTAGAGGTAATGGAAAGACAGGGAGATAGCAGAAGAAGGAAGGAGAGATGGACAGAGATGGAGCAGGAGAGAAGAGAGAGATGGACAGACAGACAGAGAGATGGAGTGGGAGAGGAGGGAGGGACGGACAGAAGGACAGACAGATGGAATGGGAGAGGAGGGATGGACAGACGGACAGACAGAGATGGAGTGGGAGAGGAGGGAGGGAGGGAGACAGGGCAGAAGAGGGGGAGCCCCAGGGCCATTGGAGGGCTTGGTGTAGAGGCTTCCTGAGCACTAGTGAGTTCTGTCAGAGCCTTCCTACTTCTGTTCCCAATGGTTCCCCATCTTCCCCCAAAGGAATGATTGGGGGAGGGAGCTGCACAAAGGAGTCACCCTTGCCCTTGGCAGTGAAGGGAGAAAGAGCAGTGCTGCCCTAGCCTTGTCAGATGGCTGGGGCTTTTAGGGTCTGACTCTGTGGACCTCACTTTCTTTGAACCAGCCAGGTGCTGTAGCCAGCGCAAGCATCTAGTCTTATTCCCACATTTGGCCAAAGTCTGCGTCCCACTTGTGGGGTGGCAGGTGCATTTGCTCTGGCCCTGGGACTGCTGTGCTAGCAGTTAAGAACAAACATCATCCCGGTTTTGACAAGATGAGGTTGGGTCTTTTTAGTTTCTTATTTCATTAAAGTCCGTATTGCAATGGATTCTTGTCTCCCTGGCTTCCTAAACAGGCCTGTACCGGTACCCGTTGCTGTTGCCACGTGGCCCAGCAGCTCCCCCTGGTGGCCAGACTCTGGTGGCCACCTTAGATTCCCAAAGGGAGAGACCATCTAGTGAGTGCAGTTCTGCTGGCCCGAGGGGCCCCTGATCCGTATTCCAAACCAGTTGTGGTTCAGTCTCTGTCCGAAGCCTTCGCTGAGGGGAAGGCACTTCTCCCGAGGCCTAGTTGTGTGGCTCTGGGGAATGAGTTTTGACTGGGGGAGGATTTGAATGGATCTGGGACCTCAATATCAGAGAGACTCCTTCCATACCTTCCCTTCATGGCCGAGTCTCAGCCCCACATTTCTCCACAAATCCTTTCTGGAAGCTCCAGGCTGGGCCCTGGAGGCCCCCGGTTGGGTCCAAGGTCCGTTCTTCTCTTTCCATGACCCTTCCCTGTTTTTGTGGTTAAATGTGTGCTCGTTGGAGCCTCATTTGGCCACCTTAGATGCACAGATTCTCAGATGGTCACCATTGGTAAAGATTGCCATTGGGGACAGCTACATTTTAGTTCTGAAATGATCTTATTTTTTTCACAATGATGATAGTAAGTGCTTAGAGTACTGTAAGGTTTACAGATACCGTTATTTGATTCTCACAACAATTCTGAAGGAGGATTTGTAATAATTCCTGTCATACATTTGAGAAAGGTGAGGCTGAAAGAGGCTGTAATTTGAGTTTATAAGTTAATAAGGTTATGAGTGTCTGAGGTAGATTTTGAACTCTGCTCTTCCTGAATCCAGGTTTAGCCATGTATCTAGTGTGCCACGTAGCTGCCTCACAACTGTATGGCAAGTCCCAGCCAAAAGGAAAATGGGGAAGGAGGGGTTTTCAGGTTATCTAGTCCCATACCCTCTTTGAGATGGGAAGGTACTTGGCTAAGGCCTCCAGGTAGTGTCCTGGGCTCCCACATGTGTAGATAGAGACTTTGCCAGTTGTCGGGCTGTGAACTCCTGGACTGTGTTTTGCTGTGTTGATAGGAGTGGCTGCCGACTTAGCGTTGTCAGGATTCTCCAAGAACCTGGAGGCAGAAGCATTTCTTGGAACTTCTACTGCCACTACCTTAACACCCCCTCACGTGGGATACAGCAAGCTTCTGAACTTGCCTTTTGCTCTCTTCCAATCCATCCTTCACCTGAAGCCAGATGAAGTTTTTGGCAGCTCGGTTCTGATCATGCTGCCCCCTGCTCTGTCATATACTCTGTGCTGTTCACACGATATGCCCCCGAATCGCAAGATGTCTGAGCTGAGATATCTGGAAGGGACCTTAGACTGAACCTAGTCTGACTGCACCATTGACCACTTATCACCTTCGCTTCCTCCAAAGTCCTGCTCAACTGCCACCTCCTCCGATAAGCCTTCCCTAACTTTCTGTTCTCTTCTCCCAACTAGTAGCCACTCTCTTCCTCTTTAAATGACTTCAGAGCAATTTTGTACATGCTTTCCATCTAACTTCCATGTACATCTTCTATCCCCCTTGAAAAATGGGGGCTCCTTGAGAATAAAAATGTTTTCACTTTTATCTTCCAATCACCAGCATGTAGGAAGGAACTGAGGCCCAAACTGTAGGGGAACCATCTGGGGAGACAGCGTCTTATTTCTTACCATATCAAAATCAGTTAGAAAACACGCAGTATATTCTGTGCCCTAAGTCAGACCCAATGGTTAAGATCAATTGGTAGCAGACAGCTGTGTGGGGGTGTGGGTTGGTGGTGGGATAGCAGTGCCTTCTTATTTACCAACTTGGAAGGAACTAATCCTCATAAGGACCTTTTGTGAACAGCTTTGAGGAGCTCCTCATGTTCTTACTGCCTTTGGATGGCAGCTCCCACAGGGGCTAGTAAAGGAAATTGCTTACAATGAAACTGGAGCCCAATGTCAAGCTCTACTAGGCACACGTTGGCTCCCAAGACTGTCTCATTGCGTTGAGGCGACCAAAGCTTCCTGTCCTCGGCTCCTCCCTGATGGGCTTTTCAGAGGGCTGAGAGTGTTCTGTGTGATCCAGTTTTTTTTTTTGGGGGGGGGTGAGGATAAATTCTGCATTCTGACCTGAAGGGACTGTCAAATGCTTGAGCTGAAAGGAACATCAGAGCATCTCTTTCTTGTCCAGTCCCTCATTTTATGGAAGGCGAAATGAGGCCCCAGAGATGAAGTGACATCCGTTTGAGTCTCTTAGGGAGCAAGTAGAAGAGCTGCTATCCTAAGCCACATGTCTGGATGCCAAGTTGCTCTTTCCACAATACCATAACTGCTCTGGGTTGTGGGGGGTCTATGAGGAAGTACGCAACTGAAGCTTCTTTCTCTCTCGCCCAATCCTCTGTCCCTCAAGTTTGGGTGCCAGTGAAGGGAGGAGATGTAACTCTGCCTGCTGGCTCCTGCTAGAATTCACGTAAGAGAAAATCCCAAAACTGTACATACCCTCATCTGCTAAGGTAATGTATCTTTGTGACTTCTAGCGGATGTGCTCTATAGCAGATGGAATATTAGCACAATATTAGAGCTTCTGGGACTTCATTTCTTCAATTAAAAGAAGAATTATTGAGGAAGATCTTAAAAAATGGATTTACATCCACAAGCAACAGTGTTTGACATTTGGAACTTATCAAAAGGCCAAAGTTTGATCGTCACTGAGATGCAGCGCCTTGCACAGGCAAGAAGGGGTTCCTTTTCCATTGGCCTCTCCAGCATCCCTTGAAATGGGAGGGAGGCCTCCTCACACACATGGAAGCGTGCTGTATTGTTGGTGTTCAGCTTTAGCTGGTGGGCCTGCCTTTGGGGAAGGATAGTCACAGCGCACGCTTTGGCAGAGTGTCCGAAAGCCTCTGGTGTGTGCGGCTCATCCCCGTTGGCTGTTTTGGAGAGATTTATTACTGAGCGACGTTTTGGCCTTTCTTCCCGCTGTGCCAAGCCTGACGGTTATTTAAATATTGTAAGAGCTATAGGAAGTCAACTGAGCCAAGCCAGATTATTAAAAGAACATTTATTGAGGTTTTAAAATGGACCTTTCTCAGTTAATCCTGGTTGGCCCGGCTGGGAGTTTGTTTTGACTTGCCCGCTGTTTACTCCTGACACTGCCTCCATTGATGACTATTGGCAAGAACAAGGTGTTTGAGAATATGTGCAGATGGTCACAGAGCTGGAACAGCTTTGGAGGGAAATGTTTTTATTCCTTCTGCATTGTTAGCTCAGTCTATGCCAGCCCCCAATCTTTTCTCTCCTCTTCTGCCCCATTCTTGCGACTATTTTCTTTAAGCTTCATCTTGGGTACAGGTGCCTGCGAAGGTAGAGGATTGGCTTGGGCTGTCTCCATGCTACTTATGACCATTGACTGGAATTGTGGGAAATGAGAAGGCTTTCTTGGTAGCTAATATATTTTCTTTCTTAACCTTAAGGAACTACTTTAAATCTCTAATTCCTTAATTAAATGAATTTAATTATTTAATTCAGTCACTTCAATGTTGCTTGAGTACATCAGCAGATCTGTGCTCTTCGTGCCTTTTTATCTGCTGTGATTCTTGCCAGTGTTCTCACACAGATCCTCCAGACAGGAACTACCATTAAGTAGTTTTGACGTTTGGGGGACATGAGGTAGTTTGGGAGCTGTCACCTGTGTTCCATTAGGGTTACCTGAGTGGTCCACCTTCTTTCAAATGACCTCTCCTGGATGCTATTTCTGAAGCTATTGCTTGTGCATGTGCAATCATTGGTGATATGTCACAGCCTCCTACATGTGCTTCTGTTGTCCTTTGAGTCAGTTTTCAGACCAAACTGCCTAGTGGGTAGAGAGCTAGGTTTCAGGAAGATTCAAATTCTCCTTGTTCTCCCTCAGTTTGCCCATCTTTAAGATGGGCTTAATACCTGTATTTCCTGTCTCAATTTCAAATGAGATGGGATATATAAAGTACTTTGCAAATCTTAAAGGACTGCATAAATGTCTCCTATCGGTGATAGTATTATTATTGATTCTCTGCTAATGTGCCATCTCACGGGTCACGACTAGACAGCCTCACTGGCAGCATGCTTGTATGAAAAGAAGGGGTTTGGTGACAGAAGTATAATGTCAGTTAGTTGATAAACATCTTTTTATTAACGACTCATCATGGGTCAAAAACTGCTAAGTGTTGGCCAGATGGAGAAAGAAGTGAGATGCTCCTTGTCCTCAAGAAAATTCCTCCCTGCCGAGAAGAGGCCACTTGGCTGCAGATGAGCATATATGGGATCTTTATAATATGGCTGTGTGGGAGCTAATACCTGAGAGTTAGCCAAATCTTTTTGGGGTAAGTGGCCCCCGTACAGAGCCTAAAAGGGAGCTAGGAGTCGCCAGTGATTAGAGGTGGGTAAGAATGCATCTGACACATGGGAGAAGGAGCAATAGAGGAGACAGAATGATTTCTAAGGGGAGAAGCAAATCAACCAGTAGGGCTAGAGTCTAGAGTGTGTCATTAAAATCACTGAACCATTATTCAAATGCAATCCAGCCCACCATCTTCCTGCTATTCGTTTGTGGTCCAGGCTCCGTAAACAGCCTGGCAGTTAGTCCAAAGGGAATTTTTCATCTGGCTGGTTGAGAATAATCAGAATAATAACAGTCCCCTCACCTGACCATAGACTCCAGAATAAAAGGTTGTCATCAGATGTGTACTGAGCTTCAGCTGCCCAGAATCTGAAAGGCCTTTCAGAATTTACCTTCATCTACTTTATTCTCTGTTTTCTTTTCTAAGAAGCTCTTAATTAAGAAGCTCTAATTAATTCAATAGGTTGGTGTTTCCAGAAGTATCCAGGTATTACAGTGGTTAGAGTGCGGGGTTTGAAGTTAGGAAGATGTGAGTTCAAACATGGCCTCGCTAGTTGTGTGACCATGGACTAGTCACTTTGCCGGTATGCCTCACAATAGCATCTAGCTGGGGGGGAGGGGGAAAAGTGTCTTGTGAGGGTCAAATGAGATGATATTAGTAAAGTTCTTAGCACATAGTAGAAGGCTACTTAATGCTTGTTTTCTCCCTCTTTATTCCTCCAGGTAGCATTCACATTTAAAGACAGTATTTGACTCAAAGGAATGGCCACAGCAAACCTTTAAGGGCCAGTTAGGTTCAAGATGAAGGTAAAAATAAACTCTGCCATTTATTTAGTGATTTGAAAAGTTGCAAAGCACATTATATACATGATTTCCTTCCAACCTTTGATCGCAGTGTTATACCTTCTATTTTCCTCATTTTTAAATGTGGGGAAACTGAGGCCCGAGTATGTTAGGGGTGACTGACCGAGTTGCCTCTCCTTACATGACTAGCAAGTGTAAGGAGGCAAAAAGTGAATGGGGTCTTTCATACTCCAAATTCAGTACTCTAACTACTATGTAATACTGTTCCTCCCAATAAATAAAGTTGAAATGGGCCCCTCTCCTCAAGGCTGTGGTCTAGCAGGGGGAACACCAGATCCCAGTGTGTATCCCGGTTAAGTAGACAATGTCATAAGTATAAATAGAATTCTAAAGCAGGGAGAGTTATTTACCAAATGGGATGGAAAATCAAGAGTTGTTGAGTTTGATTAGTATAGGTAGGACTCCCTCCTCCCTCCTTCCCTCCCTCCCTCCCTCCCTCCCCCAGTGACTTTCTCAGACCATTGTACAGTGAATAAAGACCCAATTCTAGAGATAGATGATCTAGCTTCAAATTTTGTTTCTGCCACTTATCACTTTTTCTGTCTTAGGCAGAGATGTCATCTAGATGGCCTCCTAGGGACTCTGTATCTTAAGATCTGAGATCCTTTGAAGTAATAGATGAGTTCACAATATGCATCAGTGGAGGAAGCTTCCATGCCAGGAGTGTCCAATATAAGGAAAATCACAGGGATGGGAAAATTAAGACTCTTCTGAACAATAAACAATTTATGAGGCGGAGTACTGGCATGCCATTTTTGTTTTTCACTTTGAAGAAACCCCCTTTTGGCCCCCTTTTCTTGGGGACTTATGTAGAAATGTACATCTAGTAGCCATGATAAAGAGCAGCTCCTGGGAAACATATGGCGGCGGCAGAAATAATTGGGCTATCGCAAGCCCCACTGCCGGACCTCGCTGATCACTGACAATTTACATATCTTAGGCAAACCTTTGTTGGTTTCTGTCATTTCTGCACTATTATGTGCCTTTCTGGATAATTACCAGTTAATGTGAAAAAGCAGATGGAAAAAACCTTGAAATTTCTGATAGAGAATCCTCAGACCTCGCCTCTTATCTGTGCAGAGCAGCTTCCTGATTTCAAAGGAAGTTTCAAAACCTTTGTTAAAAAATGTCCCTGATTCCCAGTTTGAATGGCCCAAATGACATTCAGCTGAAATTATTCCGCTTTTTCCACAATTAAATTCCATTATCGGGAGTCGTCCAAGTAAAAGGAAAGGCCCCTTAACTAATGTGTCCGTTGTGTGCCTTCTTGCTTCCGTGTTGTGGGCTCTATAAAGCTGTGTGATTTGGAGGGGGGAGATAAACAATAGCTGTAGTTTGGTGACAGTGCACGAGCAGGTGTAGACCTTCATTAAGGGTTCTTCTTCCATCTTCTCCATCACCATCCTCTGCCCCGGTCCTGAATCCATCCCTTAGAGACCAGCTGTTCATTTCTTTGAGACTTGGAGGTTATGTTTGAACCAGTAAGCCAAGTGAGGGGAGAGAGTCTTGGGATGTTTTTCTATTTGCCATATCCGTCCCCCCCCTTCAGAAATATGGTAGAGGGAGCTGATTTATGAGGAAGGAGGCATGTTTTAAAAAAAAAACCTGGAGGTTGTGATGATTCACCTTTTTGCATTCCCTTGATGAGGTTTCCTTTCATGGTCCGTGACTCATAGAAAGTGGCTGTTTTTTTGCTCTGCCACTTGACAAAGGATGGAAATTGAAACATGCACTGGACATGTTAACTATGAAACTGTCCTCTCTGCTAAAGAGGTCATGGAACTTTTTAGGATGGCAGTGCATCACCGAGATATTTTGGAGGTCAAGGTTAAGTCTGTGCTGGCCATTTCTGTGGTCTTGCCTCTGCCTAGGTACTCATGGAACAAGATGTTTTGTTTTAGTCTCATTCATATGGTCTAGTTTGGTCTTGTCTCTGTCCTCCTAGGAGAACGTATTGGGTTATAGCTTCAAATTAAAATTGTTATTCTCATAAAATGTTCTTGGAAAATGCAATTATCACAAATCTTAGCTAATTCTCAGAGTTTCACTCCATACCCGTCAGGTTGGCAAAAATGATAAAAGATAACAGTGCTATGTTGGAGGAAGATGTGGAAAGATAGGTCTACAGCTGCACTATGGATTGAACTGTGAAGTGATCTCATTGTTCTAGAAACTAGACTAGAAAAACCACTAAAGTATATGTGCCCAAACCTAGCAATTTCACAACTGCGCATATTCCCAAAGGGAGGTTAAAAAAAAAACAAACCCTGAGGAAATAGTTCCACATGTGAAATACATGCACATGTGTATATATACACATATCAGCAATGTTGGATGGTCACTAAGTGAGTGGCCATCATTTGGGAAATGGCTGAACAAGTTGAGGTATAGGAAGGTCATGTTAAGAAATGTTAACTATGAACAATTAAGAGCAACTTGGGAAGAGCTGAAGGAAGGATGATGGGGAGCAGAGTGAGAATAATCGGGAGAACACTTTATACAATGATCACAGTAATTGAAAGGAAAATATTTTGAAAGACAACTCTCTTCGATGTACTTGCCAGAGGACAAAGGTAAAGTATGTCTCCCTCTAGGCAGAGAGGAGGAAGACAAAGGGCTGAAAGAAGCATGCGTTCTCAGACTTGACCATGCCATGGTATGTATTGGTTGGTTTTGTTCATATGTCTCATGAAAGGATTTTATGGGAAGGGAAATTGACAACATGGGGAACTAACAGCAACATTTTTAATAAAATCAAGAAAACATTTATTTAAAATTCTGGCTGAAAATAGCAATTGAAAAGCGCATGGTTAAGGCAAGAAAATGATACCATCATTTTAGTAAAAGATAAATATTGATTCAGAGGAGACAATAGGTGCAATAGATCTGAGGAGAACCAGATTAGAAATTGCCAATTAGTGCCTTTGTGTTCCTGGGTAAGTCAGTTTCCTTCTCTGGGCTACAGATTCCTTATCCTCAAACCAAGGGTGATTATACTTGGAATGTCTTCCTCATATGGTGGTGGTGCCCCAAGGCAGAGGTGGTGGAGAGAAATCTGTGGGCTACAAAGTGCTACTTTGATGGGAGTTGCTGTTATCATTGAAAGCTTAGATGAGACTGGAAAACAGTGAGAGGGATTTGCAGGACTACCACCAGGTAGTTGTTCTGCTATGTTAGTTTAATTTTTTAAAAAATGCCTATTCAAGGAATAAGCAAGTGCTTAAACTAATGGCAGCAGTGTCTGAATATTTTTTTCCCCAGTAGTAGAACAGGCATGGGAAGCTAGTGGTGCTGCAGTGGGGAGAGCACAAGACCTAGAGTCAGATCCACGTTCAAATGTGGCCTCAGCCACTTATTAGCAGTGTAACCCTGGGCAAATCACTTCACTGTTTGCCTCAGTTTCCTCATCTGTAAAATTAGCTGGAGAAGGAAATGGCAAACGATTCTAGTGTCTCTGCCAAAACCCAAACTCCTGAAAACAACTGAACCACTGAAACAACAATGGAGCTAGCATGTTCTGGCAGAACAAGCACTGGATTTTACTATCATAAGCCTCAATTTCATTTTTTAAAAATTTAATAGCCTTTTATTTACAGGTTATATGCATGGGTAACTTTACAGCATTAACAATTGCCAAACCTCTTGTTCCAATTTTTCACCTCTTACCCCCACCCCCTCCCTAGATGGCAGGATGACCAGTAGATGTTAAATACATTAAAATATAAATTAGATACACAATAAGTATACATGACCAAAACGTTATTTTGCTGTACAAAAAGAATCAGACTCTGAAATATTGTACAATTAGCTTGTGAAGGAAATCAAAAATGCAGGTGGGCATAAATATAGGGATTGGGAATTCAATGTAATGGTTTTTAGTCATCTCCCAGAGTTCTTTCTCTGGGCTAGCTGGTTCAGTTCATTACTGCTCCATTGGAAATGATTTGGTTGATCTCGTTGCTGAGGATGGCCAGGTCCATCAGAACTGGTCATCATATAGTATTGTTGTTGAAGTATAGAATGATCTCCTGGTCCTGCTCATTTCACTCAGCATCAGTTCGTGTAAGTCTCTCCAGGCCTTTCTGAAATCATCCTGTTGGTCATTTCTTACAGAACAGTAATATTCCATAATATTCATATACCACAATTTATTCAGCCATTCTCCAACTGATGGACATCCATTCAGTTTCCAGTTTCTAGCCACTACAAAAAGGGCTGCCACAAACATTCGTGCACATACAGGTCCCTTTCCCTTCTTTATAATCTCTTTGGGATATAAGCCCAGTAGTAACACTGCTGGATCAAAGGGTATGCACAGTTTGATAACTTTTTGAGCATAGTTCCAAACTACTCTCTAAAATGGTTGGATTCGTTCACAACTCCACCAACAATGCATCAATGTCCCAGTTTTCCACATCCCTCCAACAATCATCATTATTTTTCCTGTCATCTTAGCCAATCTGACAGGTGTGTAGTGGTATCTTAGAGTTGTCTTAATTTGCATTTCTCTGATTAATAATGACTTGGAGCATCTTTTCATATGACTAGAAATAGTTTCAATTTCTTCATCTGAGAATTGTCTGTTCATATCCTTTGACCATTTTTCAATTGAAGAATGCATAAGCCTCAATTTCAAATGTGACTGCCACTCATGCCCTGTGAAACATGGGGTAAACTCTTTTTGAGTTTGTTTCCTGTCTTGTGAAATGTGAAATCGATGTTCCTGTTTTAAATCTGTGTATTCCCAGGCAAATTAATCTCCTTTTCTGGGCTTCAAATTCCATTTCTTCAAACCAGGGGTGATGTTCCTTTCTGACTTGTCCATGTGATTGGCCATTGTGTTCCACCTTGGATCAAGCATGTGAGGAAATCACAGATGCCTGAAAATAGCAACTTTATCAAATGGATGGGGCCTCTCAAATTTGGGGGATGTTTCTAAGCCAGCTCACTGATTTGTGGCCTGTGTTTCAGTCAGCTAACCAGGAATGAAGCAAGGATGTGTTCCAGGCACCACAACTACACGCCAGATGCTGTGCTAAGGCACTTTAGAGATATTATTACCTCATTAGATTTTCACAACAATCTTGGCAGATGGATATTATTATTCTCTCTCTTTTACAGATGAGGAAGTTGAGGCGAACTAAGATTTGGTGACTTTCCCAGGATCACACAACTAATAAGTGTCTAAGGCTGGATTTTTGAACTCTGGTCTTCCTGATTCAGGACCATTAGCCTACCAATTACAGGATGGCCAGTTGCCTCTTTGTTTTTGCTCATCTTTGGACTTTCCAGAACAACTGCCCAAACAAATGTCTGCTTGTTTTCATTGTTCTTGTGGTGCTCATCATTCATACTGTTTGACCCAAAAGTGTAACTTGTGTTGTCTATAAACAATCAGAATGCCAATTTCATATAGCTTTGAGTTGTGTCTTACTCTGAGTAGGAAGTTGTTGGAAAGATGGCTAGGATGAGGGGGTCCATTGAGCTTTTTCCCCTATTAGAGCAGTGTGTCCCCTCCTTCCCCACTTATTTATGGAAGACAGTTTTCAGAAGGGCCCACAGCTAATGGACTACTTTATTGGGCCTTTTATCTTTGTTTTTGGAAGGAAATGTGAGCAACACAGCATTCAGAGAATGCCTTGCACCTTGGCCTTCTATTGTCATGGTAATTTCAGACAAATCATCCCTGAAAGATAAAGTTGGACTAACACAATGATCACAGAGCATAGATCCCTCCTGTCCAGTGCAAACCAGTAAAGGGCCTCGCAGGTGCCTTTGTTTCCATATAAAACTTAGACTAACCAATTTTTAAAATTTTTTAATAGATATATATTTAATAATTATAACTTTTTATTGATAGAACCCATGCCAGGGTAATCTTTTACAACATTATCCCTTGCACTCACTTCTGTTCCAATTTTTCCCCTCTCTCCCTCCACCCCCTCCCCTAGATGGCAAGCAGTCCTATATATGTTGAATATGTCACAGTATATCCTAGATACAATCTATGTGTGCAGAACCAAACAGTTCTCTTGTTGCACAGGAAGAATTGGATTCAGAAGGTAAAAATAACCCGGGAAGAAAAACAAAAATGCAAACAGTTTACTTTCATTTCCCAGTGTTCTTTCTTTGGGTGTAGCTATTTCTGTCCATCATTGAATTGAAACTGAATTAGGTCTCTTTGTCAAAGAAACCCACTTCCATCAGATTACATCTTCATACAGTATCGTTGTTGACGTATCTAATGATCTCTTGGTTCTGCTCATTTCACTTAGCATCAGTTCATGTAAGTCTCTCCAGGTTTCTCTGAAATCATCCTGCTGGTCATTTCTTACAGAACAATAATATTCCATAACATTCATATACCACAATTTACCCAACCATTCTCCAATTGATGGGCATCCATTCATTTTCCAGTTTCTGGCCACTACAAACAGGGCTGCCACAAACATTTTGGCACATACAGGTCCCTTTCCCTTCTCTAGTATCTCCTGGGGTATAAGCCCAGTAGTAGCACTGCTGGGCCAAAGGGCATGTGCAGTTTGATAACTTTTTGGGCATAATTCCAGATCGCTCTCCAGAATGGTTGGATTTGTTCACACCTCCACCAACAATGCATCAGTGTCCCAGTTTTCCCGCATCCCCTCCAACATTCATCATTTTTTCCTGTCATCTTAGTCAATCTGACAGATATGTAGTGGTATCTCCGAGTTGTCTTTGCATTTCTCTGATCAATAGTGATTTAGAACACTCTTTCATATGAGTGGTAATAATTTCAATTTCATCATCTGAAAATTGTCTGTTCATATCCTTTGACCATTTATCAATTGGAGAATGGCTTGATTTCTTATAAATTAGAGTCAATTCTCTATATATTTTGGAAATGAGAACCTTTATCAGAACCTTTAACTGTGAAGATGTTTTCCCAGTTTATTGCTTCCTTTCTAATCTTGTTTGCATTAGTTTTGTTTGTACAAAGGCTTTTTAATTTGATGTAATCAAAATTTTCTGTTTTGTGATCAATAATGGTCTCTAGTTCTTTTTGGTCACAAATTTCTTCCTCCTCCTCAAGTCTGAGAGATAAACTATCCTATGTTCCTCCAATTTATTTATAATCTCGTTCTTTATGTCTAAATCATGGACCCATTTTGATCTTATCTTGGTATATGGTGTGAAGTGTGGGTCCATGCCTAATTTCTGCCATACTAATTTCCAGTTATCCCAGCAGTTTTTGTCAAATAATGAACTCTTATCCCAAAAGTTAGGATCTTTGGGTTTGTCAAACACTAGATTGTTATTGTTGACTATTCTGTCTTGTGAACCTAACCTCTTTCACTGATCAACTAATCTATTTCTTAGCCAATATCAAATGGTTTTGGTGACTGCTGCTTTATAATATAGTTTTAGATCAGGTACAGCTAGGCCACCTTCATGTCATTTTTTTTTCATTAATTCCCTTGAGATTCTTGACCTTTTATTATTCCATATGAATTTTGTTGTTATTTTTTCTAGATCATTAAAATATTTTCTTGGGAGTCTGATTGGTATAGCAATAAATAAAGAGATTAGTTTAGGGAGTATTGTCATCTTTATTATATTCTCTCAGCCTATCCAAGAGCACTTAATATTTTTATTAAATGCTCTTTATTTAATTTAAGTCTGACTTTATTTGTGTGGAAAGTTTTTTGTAATTTTACTCATATAATTCCTGACTTTCCTTTGGTAGATAGATTCCCAAATATTTTATGCTATCGACAGTTATTTTGAATGGAATTTCTCTTTGTCTCTTGCTGTTGGATTTTGTTGGTGATGTATAAAAATGCTGAGTATTTATGTGGATTTATTTTGTATCTTGCAACTTTGCTAAAGTTGTGAATTAATTCTAATAGCTTTGAGTAGAATCTCTGGGGTTTTCTAAGTATACCATCATATCATCTGCAAAGAATGATAGTTTGGTTTCCTCATTGCCTACTCTAATTCCTTTAATCTCTTTCTTGACTCTTATTGCCGAAGCTAGCATTTCTAATACAATATTGAATAATAATGGTGATAGTGGGCAACCTTGCTTCGCTCCAGATCTTACTGGGAAAGACTAACCAATTTTTAAAAACACTTTTACTGACTTTTTTTATGTCACCAGATTTTCCCCTAGTATTTCTTTCCTTCCTCCTCCTGTAATGCCATTCCTTGTAACAGAAATTTTAGAAAAGAAAGGAGAAGAGAAGCAGCGACAATCTGGCACAACTAATAAAACACATCAAAAAATCTGACATTGCATATGTGTTCCCCTTCCCCACTTTCACAAGGATGTCTTCTCATATTTCTCCTTGGAGGTGAAACTTTCTCTAATTTAGCAAAATTCATTTTGTATCGTGTTGCGGAGGTTGTTCTTTCCATCCTCATTGTTGCAGCCATTGTGCATTCTGTTCTCCTGGCTCTGCTCATTTTGTATCAGTTCACGACAATCTTTTCATACCTTTTTTGTGTTCACCACTCTTTGTTTCTCACAGCATACAAATATCCCATTTATCAATGTATCAAATCTTGCTTGGCTGTTGGCCAGTTTGTGGGATCTACTTTGTTTCTATTTCTTTACTTCCACTAGAATTAGCAATATAATAATTTGCACTGCATGGACCTCCTTGGAGATATATTCCTCAGAGTAGAAGTACTGGCTTAGCCCTCTGGACATTTTACCCTCTTTTTTTTTTTTTTTTTTTTTTTTTTTTTTTTTTTTGCTTAATTCCAAATTATTTTACAAAGTAGTTAAACAAATTCACCAGTCCATTGATAATGCACCAGTATGCTTGTCTTTCTGTAACTTATGTAACAGATTATTCTTAAATTTTGTCACCTTTGGAAATGAGGTGAATGTGAATTGAAATTTCAGGGAAGTCGACCAATTCTAATAATTGATACTATTATGAACAAATAGAAAAGATTGTTGCTCAGTATTAACCTATCAGGCAGTCTAGGAAAGGTCCCTTTCATTGCTCTAGGAAATGTACTGTTAGTGATTAAGTCGGGAGAGAATGCATTGCTTCCTCCCTGCTATCATCTTTTAAATGCCTCCTCCCCATTGGGGACATCAAATTAGTGTTTGTTTCAGTATAAAGGCATTTTGGTTTCAGATGATTTGTCATTTGACCTATCACTATATGAGTCCAGTTGTAAATTCTATGGTCTTGAGCCTTGGTCCTAGAAGGGATCATAAAATCTGGAGCTGGGAATGACCTTGGAGATATCTTCCCAGCTTCTTATTTGGCAGATGAGGAGACTGACACAGAAATACTATAGGAACCCCAGAAATTACATAAATACCCATTTTGATTTTTTCCTTTTGTTTTTGTTCATATCTTTAAAAATAATGATTTACCATTTTCACTGCCGCTTCTCTTAATTTTTTTATTTGCTGTATTTCTATTCCAGTTTTTTAATGATCATCTCATTTTATCTGTACCAGACCAGTAATCCTTTTTTGCCATGGCATAACTGATAAATGGTCACTGAATCCAAGTTTTTTCTGACATCAAGCCTAATATCTTTTTGCGTGTGTGACTTCTCATTGTTTTTACTTCTGCTCTCTGAAACTATGGGGAAAAGTGTGATCTCTCTTCTTCATGACACCTCATCAAATATTTGAAGAAAGCCATGAAGTCTCTTCTGCCCTCTTCCAGGTCTTCTCCAAACTCATAACCCTGAGTTCCTTCAAGCAGAGATTATACAGAATGAACTTCAACTCGTGCTATCCTTGTCCTTATTTGGGTACTTTCCAGGTTATCAATTGCCTAAAATGTACCACCAAAAAATGAACTGCATATTTTGGTTCCATTAAGACAGGGTTTAGCAGGAAAGTCTTCCCTAGAATCCTAGAGAGTACGCCTTCCCAAATACCACCTGATATCACATTAGCTTTGGGGGCTTCCGTGACACTTAACTGACTCTTCTTGAAGTCCACTGAAATCCCTGTATCTCCTGCTTTTTGTTTAACTATGCTCTTGCACTGTCTATTGATTTTTATATCAAGTGTAACATTTTTCACTGCTTCCTACTAGTTCTAAAAGTCTTTGAATAAATTTTATCTTAGCTTATAATCTGTAGGCATGAAAATTAGAATATCATTGAAAAGTAATTCAGCATAGATCCTGGAAATGATTCACTAAGGACCTTTAAGTTGGCTCGGGACTGTTCCTGACTGCTTTTTGGGTCAGGCCATCAAACCAGTTCTGAACCATCTTATTTATTGTACCATCATCCAGCCTACATTTCTTCATTTTGTTAAAAAAAATTAGCATTAGCAACGTTGGCAAATGGTTTGCTAAAATCTAAGTGAACTAAGAGAGTTCTGCTTGATTTTCTCATCCAGAAGTGTCAAACACACTTCTCAAAGTCTAACACTCCCAGTATGGCTGAACCAGAGTAGAATGTCCCTGGAAACTATTTAACAAAATAAATAAAAATAAAATAAAACACAGGTAACATTATATTTTCAAATTAATTCCATCTCAAGCCCATAGGGATCCTTACAAATGGATTATTTGCCCTCCATTTTTGATACCACTGTCCCAGTTTAGTAACTAGTATGTGATACTCTCTTCTTAAAGTTTGCTAATGTGTATGATCGCCACTTCCTTTTTTCAGGACCCACTAATTATATATACTTTTTCATGGCACGTTTTAAAATTTTGAGTTGGTCAAGCTCATTGCCCTATAGTTTTGCCATCGATGTCCCATCTGACACAATCAAAGACTTGTTGTTACCCTTGTGACCCTTGTCTGTTAGCAGAACTAACATTCCATTTCCCCTCCAATTTTACTGTGCCTTTAGGACTGCTGTCTGGAGGCCCACACATATCAATCCATGCTAGGTGGGAATTCTTTCCTCAGCTGATATTTCAAGAAGTTATGAAAAGCCCACCATATGCAGAGGCAGATGATTGGGGCACAAGTTCTAGTCCCTATGCTCCCAACCATTGTGATCCTGGGCCCCTCCCTTTACTCTTCTGAGCTACAGCATCCTCCTCTGCAAATGGAGCATGACCATCTCTCCTACTATCTAACTTATGTCTGGGACCATGTGTTGTAGACTTTAAAGTGCTATGGGGTGTCATGGAAGAAAAGGAGTCTGGGACAATGACTAAAGTGTTGTAGTTGGGAAAACATAAATTCAAATTCTGCCTTTGACACACATACTAATGGGATGAGCCCAGGTAAGAAGCTCTGGGCTAGAAGTGTCAAACACACAGACTCCTGAGTGGAGCTTGAATCAGATTAAAGGAATGCAAAGATAATTAATGAAATAGATAAAAATACAATAAAATATAGATAATGCTATCTTTTTAAATTGTCAAAATGTGACCCTTATGGATCCTTGTAGTTCAGTGGCCCCTGTTTCTATTTAAGTTTGACATCACTCATTTAGGCAATGCTATGAGCTCAGAAAGTATGTAGCAGGTATTAATCTTTATCAGTGTAGGGAGTGTTTCTTTTTTTATAATTTTTCCCAATCATATATAAATTTTAAATATCTTTTTAAATTTTTGAGTTCGAATTCGCTCCTTTCCTCTCCTTCAGATGACAAAAACAGTTTGATATAGGTTATACATGTGCAATTATACAAAACACATTTCCATATTAGCCAAGTTGTAAACACAGACCAAAAAACCTCCCAAGAAAAACAAAGAAGAAAACGTATACTTCTATCTGCATTCAGACTCCATCTGTTTTTTCTGCAGGTGGATAGCATTTTTCATCGTGACTCTTTTGATTCTTAAGTCATTGTAATGCAGAGAATAGCTAATTCATTCATAGCAGATCATTACACAATTTTGCTGTATACACCAAATGTTCTCCTGGTTCTGCTCGCTTCACTTTGCATTGGTTTATAGCTTTGTAGAATTTTTTGCAATCATTCTGTTTATCATTTCTTATGGCAAAATAGTATTCTGTTACAGTCATGTACCATAACTTATTCACCCATTCTCCAATGGATCAGCATCCCTTCATTTTCCAGTTTTTTGGTCACCATAAAAGAACTGCCATAACTATTTTTGTACACATAGGTCCTTTTCCTTTTTTAAAAAAAATCTCTTTGGGATACAAAACTGGTAGTACTGTCACTGGGATTGGGGAGGGGGAGTTTTTTCATTGACAATTGCTTATAGAAAAGAAACTGCGATTCAGGACTCTCTTCCTCTCCCCCAAAAGAATAATCATCAGGGGACGGTTATGGGCTCAGATGAGATGTCAATTCTGATAGAGACTATAAGCTCCTTAAAAGCAGGCATTGTTTCATTTTTGTCTTTGTATCCCTAGAGCTTAGCCTCAGTCCCTGGTAGATAGCATGTGCTTAATAAATGCTTGGGGGACTAATTTATTATTGCTAGTGTGGGTATTATAATTAGGATAGAGAAAGTGGGGCTTTTACATAAGGTGGTGCCCCCATTTGGGAAGGTATTTTTCCTTTCATGGCAGTCTGCAGGTCCCACTGTCCCCAACCTAGGTAATGATTCCTAAGTGTCTCTTGTTATCCCTCCTTTGAGGAAATGAAGAAAAACTTGTATTCTGAATCCTTGTATGTTAAAATGAAACTTCATAAGTCAGACTGGAAGCTTGGACAGAACAATAGAGGGCTTGAAAAACTTGTGATCGTGTCCTGTGGGTGACCAGTTTTCTCTCATGGGTTGAATGCTCCCTAATATTGTTCTAAAGGTGGCTTTTGACATAGGTAGCGTACACTTCTGAAGCTGGGACTTTTTGAAATTTCTAAATTGTTAAGTTTTCCAGAGGAAATGCCAATTCCAGAGAAATTGAAAAAGAATGAGAAAAAGATCTCGAGGAAACAGGCCAATAGAGGGGAGTCTTCTTTCAGGGGGCTTAGTGAGGCTAGGAGAGTCTAGAAGAGAAGGCCACGTAGTTTTAAAAAAAACCCAAATCATTACCTTTGCTCCTGGAAAAGGGCAGAGGAATGATGGCTCTTTTCCTTAGGATACCTGATTTTGGGCAGAAGGTGTAGTTTCTAGTCTTAGCCACAAGGTGGGAGTAATGATGCTGCACTTTGCAGTTCCCCAGTGTGTCCCCAGGAGGAATCTGCATCTGCCTGGGATATGGGAGGTCCCCTTAGATTCCAGAAGGCTCTCAATGAATCTGGGGGGGAGGGCTGGCAAGCCTGCGTTCCACCCTGCATAGTTCCCGGCAACATCCACCCCCATCTCCCGCCCCATCATTTGGAGTACTCCCTTTGGCACTTAATTGCATTCTGTCTTAGGCTGTTCTCTAATTGCTCTATGTGAGTAAGTCTGTCTTCCCCCACAGGGCTGGGGCAGAGTAAATGCTCAATCTGGACTTGGTGAATGGAATTCCATGGAGGCAATTTGAAAACTGTGTCCCTTTTTCCTCTTTGAATCCTATAGGCGTTCCAGAAATGTAACCCATTTTCTCATTCCCCTTTCCTTCCCAGAGATGGCTGGCAAACACCAGTGCCCTCTGTTAAAAATCTGAAGCTCCAGTTGTACATGGTGGGGATGATGTTGATTAGCAAAGCCAAATTGAAGAGAACAGCATATATTGCCGTTCACAATGAGGGCTGATTACCCAGGCACATTTATATGGAGAGGCGGACACGTCGTTAACTAGCAAGCCTCCGATGGAGGGCCCTTCTTAGTGTTGTCTTGGAAATTGGGACTAATTGTACTGAAATATGGATAATGATTATTATTTAGCATAATGATCTGCCAATTGGAATATTCAATCTTGAATAAAACTTAATGTGGAATAACTTCCCGCAAGTTAGTGTGTGCAATGATTTCTTTGCTTAGTCAGACAGGCAAGCTGGTCAAGGTGCCCCATTAGTGGTTCCTGAAGGTTTTCACGGGGTCATTACCCCCACTGCCTTTGACTGATGAGATCAAACCCTGGGCAGAGCTAAGAATCTTCCAGTTGGATACCTACATTTAAAAGCATAAAATATCCAAATGGAAGGCACTTTGCAACTTTATTCCGACTCCTCCACTCAGCACAGAAGTGACCTTCCTATTTTAAGGCACCTACCAAGTAACTTTCTAGGAATGAGAGCTGTCCAAGGTATTCAGGGCAGGGGTGTGTGTGAAGACCGTGTATTTTTAAAATCAGCAGGAGTCCGGAGTTCAGGTTAGGGGAAAATCGTCAGTCTTTATTCTCAGTGAAGAAGGATCGGAGGTGGAAGAGAATCGGCGATAGCAATGTGTGCAGCTGAGTCAAGAAGCTAGCTAGATCACCAGCCACACGACCAGCAGCCAGGAGAATGGAACCCAGGCCCAATCTCTCCCAGCTTCTCTTCCTCTTCCTCTCTCTGCCTCCACCCACCAAAATCGTCATTTCCTGTACAACACATCAGGACTTGCACAGAGAGTGGGCAGGGACCATTCTTTATCCAATCATGTATAGAGTATAGCCCAATTCCTATTTAGCCTCATGTACTTGGGACCTAAATGTATCAAGTCAAACTTCAGCCCATTACAGGGGGGGAGTGGTTCCTCCAGAGGCTGGATGATTATTTTGTCAGCTATGTTCTAGTGGGGATTCCCTGCGGGAAAAAATTGGGCTAGATGGCTGCCAAATGTCCCTTTTATTTATAAAGTTTGTGATTCTGTGAAATATGCAACTCCTCCCCTTTTTAAAAAAGGGGGTCACTGAGATGAGAAAGTGAGATGATTTTTCCAGTATCACCCAGTGAATCAATGGCAAAGCTGAGGATAGACTTCTGGTGTCCTCCCCCAGGGATATAGTGATGGGAGAGGTGCTTTATTCTCTGGCTACTGATAATATTTAACAATGCGTATCTTCTTATTTTTAGTTTTAAGTAGCTGTAAAGAGCTTATCACTTGGGACTCTTTTTTAAGAATACAAAATTGCTGCATTACAGATCAGATCCACACTAAGGCATCTCAGGAAGGCATTTGAGTCTGGGGCAATGGGTTTAAGGAACTGCCATTGCTTATCTTATGCTTTGTATATGTGTATCTAGGTACGGTGAAAAACCGTGAGCACAGTTCTAATATTAGACCCAGCATTTTGGGAATGAAGGTCAACAGAAGGCAGGCTGGGAATATTAGCCACAGCCCTCCAGGTCGGCCTTACTGATGCCTCAGGAGAGCCAACTTTGCCTCGGGTGTTCTAGATTCCACTGGCAGCTGGACAGTAAACAAAGATGATCTATTCAGAGATACAATAGATCTTGAGCCACGATTCATTTCCTACTTACTGGACAACCTCTTTGTTTATGGGCCTCTAACACACTTTAGTCAGGAAAAATGCATCTCTATCTTCATATAGTGTCTTCATGGTTCTGCTCACTTCACTTTGCATTTCAGCTCAAAACACCCGTCTGTCAAGGAAATATGGGCATGAGATTATCCAAAGCACTTGGTGACAGAAAATGGATTTGTAAAGGGGGTGGGGCCTGGGGAGTGTTTGTCCCCTTGGCATGGGAGAAAGGGAGCTCATCACAAGAGTGGTTCCACGTTCATAGAACACCCAAGGAGATAATGAGGGACAATTGTTCAGTTCTCTCAATTCTCAATTGTTTAAGGTTTTTCTTAGGAATACAGGACTTGCAGCTGGAAGAGATCCAGCCCAGCCTCCTTATTTTAAAGAAGTGGAAAAGAAAACCCAGGGAGAGGAAGTGACTTGTTTGTCTGCCCAGGTCTTTTGGCTCCCGAGCTTTTGCTCTTGGCCTGACACTGTGTGTGGTTGATAGTGACACACTGGCACTTCACCTTGGCAGAGCTAAGCTGCCTGGAATTTCTTGAAGACTCTGGCAATCAATTGAGCTTCTGTTGTTGTTGTGCAGTCATTTTTCAATCACGTCTAGCTCCTCTTGACCCCTTTGGGGGTTTCCTTGGCAAAGATACTCCAGTGCCTTGTCCTTTCTTTCTCCAGCTCATTATTTTTACAGATGAGGAAACTGAAGTAAACAGGGTTAACTGACTTGCCCAGGGTCACATAACTTAAGTATCTGAGGTCAGATTTGAACTCAGGAGATGAGTTTTCCTGATGTCAGGCCTGACATTCTATCTACTGCATTACCTAGCTGCCCCTTCAATCGAGGTACTATGTGACAAAAGTAATCAGAAACAAAAATTGCTGCTACCAGAGTTTCTGGTTTTGGATGGACATCTGCAACTCCTGGGACACTGAGGTTGTGACTCAACCGGGTCACAGAAAGGGATAGGCCTCCCGTCAAGGCTAACCTTATCCAGTCTATTGTGCCACCTCAGTTTACCTTCAGAGTAAGATACCCTCAAAATAGTTTGCTAGTTGCAGCCTGGTTGTTTCTACTGGCAAGAAGAAAGTCGGGCACTTGTGAGAATTGAATGTAGTGAAAGATTTAAGGACAGAGGACTCTGGCTGACTAGAGTTAAGTGGTGGCTTATATGGTGTGAATTAAAGGAGGGAGGAGAGGAAGAAGGAGAGAGGGTGGGGGTCGGGGTCTGGCCTGGAGGGGAGTCTGTCTCTCTACCGGGAGCAGTGTTCTTATCAATACTTCAAACCTTTTCTTTTTCTCACTACAGCTTGAAAGAACATGACAGTAATAAAAGCCAACTCCCTTTTGGTTGTCCCTAGTGCTTTTCCACCAGGCTTCATATCTTCTGAACTTTGGTCTCCCATGTCCTGCTTCTCTAGTCATCCCTCCTCACTTTGTCCTTGCTTCGACATCTATCTTATCTACAAGTTGATACCTGAGCTCTCTGTTTATCCACGGTATCTTTGGAGACCTCTTATTCCCCCTCATTCGAATATTTCTCTTCATGTCCTCATAATTTAATTCTTGAGTTTCTTATCCTTCTTGATCTGACTTCCCCTGTAGCATTTTAGTCCATGGAACCGTACATCTCTATGTAGGGTCATAGTCTTGGAGACTTGGAGCTGTCAGGGACCTTAAGAGCAGCTATTAAAATCCTCTCACTTTCCACCTGAGAGCCTCCTTTCTAAGGTACGGGTTGGTTATGTGATTTGCCCGAGCTAATATAATAGCAAGTGGCAGAATCCATATCCTCTGAACCCTTTGGAATCTGTTCTACCCAAATCTAGGGTTCGTGCCAAAGTCCACGTAGCATCTAGAGAGTACCTGGCACATAGTAAATATTTAATAAATGCTTATTGATTGATTCTTCTCCATTGTAAATCCTAGGAGGGACTGGTTTCCATGCTCCATGGTTCCCATCATTTCTACCTTAACGATTAATTCTTCCTTGTTAGCGATAATCAGATCTGAACTAGAATTCCTCTTTAATGGTTCCTTTAGCTTTTGTAGGATGAAATTATCATTAAGGGACCTAAAAATGTTATTAGTCGCTTTCCTTTTGGCAGAGAGCTCCAGCAGATGTTTGTATATATGAAGTTCCCTACCCCCATTTGGTTGTGATCTGTCCCCTAAACACCTCATCTATTTCATCTTTCTGTCCAGATGGTCTGTAGTATACTCCAATGACAAAATCACTTCTGTTCCTCTCTATTGATATTCACCTAAGTACTCTTTGTCTTGCTTCTCCCCTCTGACTTCTGATTTTTTTTTCTGGGAGCATTTTCTCAATATATCGTATTATTCCAAGTCCTTCTCTTTATTCATTTTGTTCTTTTTGCATATAGTATGCTCATGATACTTATATGGTCAAACTTGCTTATTTGTATAAGGAAATCTAGTTTTGGATTGTGACCTAAATTTTGAATGTTGGTATATGGGGTGGTTGAGGCCATGGGTTTTTTGTTGCTCAGCTTTTCCTTGGGTTTTGTCTCCCTATGAACCTGTGCGTCCCTCATAGCCATCTTTTGCCAGTGGAGCCTTTAATTTTTGGTAGTTAGCATGATGGAGAAACATTGGTCATTTCCTCCTCCCCTATCCTTTTCAGTTCAGAGCTCTTTTGGTTGCAAAAACAAATATCTTCTTGCCAACCTTTCCATCTATGGCCAGTAGTCTGGCACAGTAGTATTTTAAGCTGTGCTCCAGAAATCCAAATTATCCTCTTCAATCTTGTCATCTTAACCATCTCCTTCTCAAAATCCCTCTTCTCTTCTGTCTGCTTCACCTTCAGTGGGCAACAGTGATAAAAACATCTCCTGTGTCCCTCTGGTATTTGGTTTCCTGCCCAAGACTTAGTAATTTTTTACATGTGTCATAGGCCTTCTGGTGGTGTCATTTGTATCTCCTTGAATCTCTAAAAGTAGATAATAACCATCTTGATAAGTCTTGGGAGGTAGCAGACACCTCTCAGTATCCCATAGCAGGAAATCACCAAACACTAGAGCTCTTTTCCTATTTATACTTCTTAGATGATTTTTTTTTAACCTGGAAACACCTATGGATCTCCTTTGTCACCCTTGGAAGATTTGACAGCTCCTCTGCCTCCAAGAATCCAGCTTCTTCCTCTTTTTAGGAAGCAACTTCAACTAGTTTTTAGCCCCTGAGACCAGTTCTTCTTCTCTTTTTTCTGTTGCTATTCCACTTGACATCCTTCTGACACAGGTCAGGGTTCCATCTGCCTCTGAAGACCCCCTTCGTAATTTCTTTGTGCATCGAAGCCCCTCCTCCCCCCTCTCCTTTTTATAGGGAAAGGGGAAGCTTCATTGTCCCTGATGACTTGAAGTATAATGAGAAACATTAAGCCACATTGTCTCTCCTTTCTAGGGGGAAGACCATACATGATAGTCACTGAGTCACTCAGTCAATACAAGCAGCTGCAAGTTTCTCCCAGCTTTCTACTCTCCGTAGGAGTTTATTCCTTTCCAACATCCCTCATTCCACATAGTCATCCCTTTATTAATTTTACTTTTCCTTCTCACTTGTGAAGAATTTGATAGCCACTTGTGACTTCCATTCTGTTCTCTCACTCAATTCTTACTCTTTCTTGTCAAATAATTTCACTGTCCATATTTAACCAGCTCCCTTCTTTGTCTTGAATTATTCTTCTTCTTTCATCCTTCACAATCCTTTTACTCCTTCACGTTACATTATTTGTCCTTTTATTCCTTCACCTTTTCGATTTCTTCCAAATTTCTCCTTCTTAAATTCAATGCCTGACCTTTAAAAGCCCTCCAGATAATTTCCATAATTTCACTCTTATTGATTGCAGTTTAAGTCTATCTCTTTCTCCAACAACTTTGTATTTTACAGCTTACTGGTTGTAAAGTGACTTGCCCAAGATCACCCAGAGTGTCAGAGCCAGAATTTAAATTCAGAGCCTCTTGACTCGAAATCCAATACTTTGAGTACTCCACAGTCATATATACTAGGGTGGGGGGTGACGGTGGTGGTGACTGCATCCTTGATAGAACTGTTTTGTGGTCATCTGTATTCTTACTATGAATGTCACCTTAAAAAAACAACCCTGAGCAGCATCCTATATGTGGTCTCCACTGTGTCTCTAGCCAAGATACAGAGCATTCATAGGCAAATTGGCACAGTTGTGCTGTTGTTTACACATTAGTATAAATATATGTCTCTTCTTCCAGGAGATGGACATTCTAAGTCTTCTGTCGTGACTGTGGAAAGAAGGTTGCTTCTTTGTAGGAAAGGAATTTCAGAGGACATGGAGGAGGAGGATTTCATTTCGGGGCAGATGAGTTGCTAGTTAATTTATGGAATTATGAAATTGGTCATGCGCATCTGGTTTTTTTGAGTGTTCACTGGAAGATATCACAGTGGCAGTGGAAAGTGAGGTTACAGTCTTATTCTAATGGGTGCAGGGCATGGAGGGGAGAATAGGTACAAAGACATGTGATGAGAAAAGGGTTGCAGAGGCAGATAGTGTGGAGTCATGGGGCCAGGGATGAGATGGTGAAGGAAGGCAGATAATGTGAGGAAGAATAGAGGCACAGAGAATCCCTATCATAAGCATGGAGTTAGAATTGGGAGCACTCAGCAGCATGGAGTCAGATGGAAATGGAAGAGCTGGGGCTGCAGGACAAGGTCTCCTTTTTCATAAGGTTTTGGCGAATAAGACTGCTATCCATGCTACCTTGAGGTTCATGCATTGATGTATACACATTATCTCAAAGCTATCACTAACAATAGATGTTCTGGTCTTACTGCACATGTATGGAATTTAGCTGAGATTTATGTGACATAGAATTAAGAGGCTTAGACAGCTTTCCCTGTTTTAGCACACAGTCTCAGGATAAGAATCTTGGTTAATGTGCGATAGATGTAGTTTACAAATTGTATTCCTTTGGTTTTTTTTTTTTTGTTGTTGTTGTTGTTGGTGGTGGTGGTTGGGGTGGTGGTGGTGGTGATGTTTTTTGGGACAGTCTATCGTAAAGTCTAGGTTCCCCTTCCTGCTAGAGTTACTTTATAATGACTGCTTAAAAGACTTATTATACTGACTAGAAAGGGGAAAGGTGATGAGGGGACCAGAACAAGATTCAATTTTAACACAAGGGGGAAGGAAAGACTTTCATGTACCCCTACAGAAACAGAAGGTGCTAGAAATCACTTAAGCTATCCATATGCAGAGCTGACCCATTTCCAGAATATGTGTTTGAGTGCTATAAATTCTCTGGGTAGGTATTAGTATAGCAAATACTTCCATAGATGTTTGAAATGGGAAAGCATTAAAATGCCTACAGAGTAGTTCTAAATACTGACTTTAAACACACTCCAAACTCACAGTTGCTAATGTGTTTCATAACCTGCTATCTTAATATTTTGCAAAAATGACTGACAAGCAGATTGGTATCAAAGAAGTGATCCATGAAGCTGTGAGCACTGAAGTTGATGGAGCATTTACAACTTTCTCCTTCAATGGCTCATCATTTACATCCCAACCACTGGAGGGAAACACCCAGAGCCACAGAAAATTGATGGCAGCACAGTTGAAATATGACATTACTGAAATGGAAATGTCTCTGTTTATATAGATAGACAAGGAGAAAGATTAATGTGTACTTATAACCTGGGTTCTTCTGTGACCTCTGAGTTGAGGGGGAACAGGGGCGTAAGGTTGTAGAGCTGAAGAATATTCATCCTCAGAGGAGGAAGGAAGAGAAGTGGGTTCCCTTTTTTGATGCCACAGAACTTTCTCAAGCTTACAAAGCTTTCACTCTGTCCCATACAGATCAATCTTCTCTTCTGACATCTTAAGAGTGTGTCAAGCTGCACCCCATATATGATTCTTGCCATTTATGTTCTGTTCACAACTTAGGGGTGAAGTTCCAAGCCACAGGCTTGGAGCTTAGAAGAGGTTTTTTTCATGTAAGCAATGTTGGGTTCCCAGGCGCAGAGGTAGAACTTGGGGCAGGTGATGAGGGCTTTTCCTTAGAGCATCCATCCATTATCAGAGGAGTTTGCAATCCCTGCTTCTTATTCTGCTGCATCTTATGTTTCTCCCTTGACCACCTCATATCACTGCCCCCATATCCACAGTATGTCTGCTTCCACTTCCTTGCCCTGATACCCAATATTACTCTCGTTTAGTGCCTCATCTCCTGCTTTCTGGCTTCATTACAGACTGGTATCTCTGAGTCTTTTTTGACTTCTCCTGTAACCAATGTCCCTCATGCCCCAATATCGATATTTACTCAAAGTGCCACTGTTGCTTGTTATGGCTCTGTGTAGGCCAGACCACGATAGCATTTTAAAGCCATAATGTACTACTGAGTTGCCTACTGCTGTGTTGGAGATCTAGCCTAGACTGTTTCTGGAGCTGATGAGCTCTTTCAAATTTGGCTTTTGTTTGCAGATGATATTGTGCTGGTCATATAAAAGGAACACTGTGGAGCCTCCCAGAAGAGATCTATAGCCACTAAGAAGATTTGGATGTGACCATTCATATCAGAAAATCCAAGCAGATAGTGAATGTCTAATTCTCAGATTAACATGTAATTAAATCAGCCTATAAGAGTATGTCCATCGGTGCATACTTGGGATTGATAGTATAAGTCATCTACATGCTGGACCTAGAACAAAATGGAGATATGAGAACAGACTTGATTGCTTTCAGGAGACTGCAAAACTCCCTCAATAATTCCAAGCTACTCTCCTAAACAAAGGTCCATATTTTTAATACCAACATTTTACTCATGTTAGTGAATTTTTTTACGACGGGGACATGGCATTTGGGAGGGAAGGAAATTTCTATCACCCAGAGGCCTATGGAGACAGTGATATGATGATGGGTGTCAATAGCAGGTGAAGTCTCCTCCAATTCCTACATGCAATAATTCAGTAATCCATTCTCTGACACATTTAATTGAACACATATTTATGAAACACCTGTGTTCTGAGCGTTGTGCTAGGTACTAGAGGAGATGGAAGATTTAAATAAGTACTTGCTGCCCCCATGAAATTTGTAGTCTAGTATAGAACTACAACACAGAGATGACTAAGTACATCAGAGAATCATGAAACAAAAGGCATTTGGGAATTTCATGGATTTAAGGTTAAGTTGTTCATGTTATGGAGGAGAAGGCATATTTGAGTTGTACTTTTCTAGTTGAATAGAAGCCCTGAGCTGGAAGTTAATTATCACATAATCTTGCTGTTCCTGTATATAATATTCTGGTTCTGCTTACTTCATTTGGCATTAATTCATATAGGTCTTTCCAGGCTTTTCTGAAGTTGGTCATCATTTCTTATAAAATAATATTCCATTACATTCATGTATCACAACTTATTCAACCATTCCCCAAGAGATGGGCATCCCCTCAATTTCTCATTCCTTGCCACTACAAAAAGAGCTGTTATGAACATTTTCGCACATGTGTGTAAAGTTCGGGCTAGCTTTCTGGAGGTCCTCTGGAGGGCCTTGGTCTCAGCAGGATAGTAACCACGAAGATGGACAGGAATAGAGTATAAAGTCTCCTTCACAGTCGGTGTCTGTCACAGTCTGATCCCGTCTTGATCTTAGTGGAGGAGGGCAGGAGACAGGGGAACCACCAGGAGGATGGTCAAAGATGGAATGTCTCATTTCCAGTCCTCTCAGCCCTTAAATACCTTGGTATGATTACATCAGTACAGCTCACTATGTATGTGTGAACTAGAGAACCATGACATCACTGTGCTAAGTACATGTGAACTAAAGAACCATCATCTCATCAATTCCACTTAGTTAACACCTTGTTGTAAGTATCCTTGTTTCAAGCATACTTCTCCAGAGGTCCAGTCCTCTACAATGTGGGTCCTTCTCTCTTTTTTATGATCTCTTTGGGATACAGATCCAGTAGAGACACTGATGGATCAAAGGGTATTCACAATTTCAAAGTGCTTTGGACATAGTTCCAGATTGTTTTCCAGAGTGGTTGAATCATTTTATAATTCCACATTACTGCATTAGTGTCCCACATCCCCTCCAATATTTCTCATTATCTTTTCCTTTAATCTTGGCCAATATGATAGGTCTAAAGTGGTACCTCAGAGTTGTCTTAATTTGCATTTCCCTAATCAATAGTCACTGAACGTTTTTGATTGGAGAAAAGTGTTATGGTCAGATCAATCTATGAAGAAAACTCTTCAGGCAGCCAGTCCTGTGAAGGAGTGGAGTGAGAAAGACCTATTAGGAAGCTATTGAAATAGTCTAGGAAGGTATTAAAAAGATCTGGTTCAAGGGTGATGATAATGGGTTTAGAGAAGAAGGATGAATGTGGGAGACTCTTCAAGCAGAATCAACACAAACTGATAACCTATTCAATGTCTTCCTGTTTTTCACTTCTTAGGTACAAGAGAATGCTCATATTTTGAACATGAGGGAAGGGGTATATGAAATCACTACTGACTAACAGTGAGACTAGTAGAAGGATTAGAGGAAAGATGAGCTAAGTTCTGGATTTATTTACTCTGAGGTGACAGTGGGATGTCCCATATGACAGAAGTCAAGACTGATGATACAGATGTTGGTTTTTGAGGTCATTGAAAATGAACAAGGTTGTCAGTGGACGAAGTAGGGAAAAGAAAACTGGATCAAGGAGAGAACCTTTGGAAATGCTTGCCTTAAGGGCATTGGAAGAAGTCAAAGAGCTGACAGAAAAGCTGGAAGAAATGGCGTTAGGTAGGAGGGGAACTGTAAAGGGCTGAAACTCTGAATCAGTGCACTGGAATCAGACAACCAAGCACTTAAGGCTAATTATGTATTGGACAATACTCATATTAGCATATGCTTGGAAAATGGCCCTTCTCACTATTCTGTGCTGGCTCGATCTTTTGGTGTATACAGGTAGTCGTAGGAGGGATTAGGGGGTGGAGTGAGACAAGCCAGAGTCACTTTGGAGGAGGACAAGGAGAAGGGAGGTCGGTAGGTGGAGAGTGTGTGGCGATTTCATCGATCTCCTCTACTTCTCCCCCTAAAGACCAAGGACTTTTGCTGATCCTGACTCTGGCTGATCCTGAGGTCACCAAGGGAGCTAACCTGGACTTCATGGGGAACCATGTCTCTTCTGTAGTTAAGGGAGGAGGAAATACTTATAACATTAATTTCTGGTACAAAATGTTACAGAGTGGTCAAGGAATATGAGGATTGAGAAATGATTTTGGCATTTGAATTCCTTGATGATTTCTGAGCTCCCCATATCCAGCAGAGATCCTGGGGTAAGGAGAAGAATAAAGAGTTGTTGTTCAATCTCGTTCAACTCTTATTGAGCCGATTTGGGGTTTTCTTGGCAAAGATACTAGCGTGGTTTGCCATTTCTTTCTCTCTACCTTATTTTACGATTGAGAAAATGGAGACAAACCTGATGGAGTACCTTGCTCAGGGTCCCATAGCTAGTAGGTGTCTCAGGCTGGATTTGAACTTGGGGCTTCTGGACTCGAAACTCAGAGCTATATTTGTTATAGAACCACCTACCTGCTCTGGTGAGAAAGTGGAGGCAAGGCTTGAAGATGCTTTTTTACCGTAGCTGTGACATGGAGAGAGGAAGGGGGCATGGTAGCTGGATGGAGTGTGATGAGAGAGAACATAATGTACTTTGGTACGGAGTCTTTAACATTTGGAGCCCTCAAAAAGCATTTGCTGGGCAAGTCTTAGATGGCATCAGCAAATCATAAGACAACATTTATCAAGTGCCTGCTGTGTGCCAGGTAAGCAGTGGAGATGCAAAGACATAAAAGGCAATCCTCCTTTTAAAGAAGCTCACGGTCTCATTTGGGGAGACAACGTGCAAATGATTCTGTACAAACAAGCTATATAGATAAGATATATTTGAAATAATCAGCAGAGGGAAGGTGCTAGAATTAAGGGGATTGGGAAAGTTTTCCTGGAGAAGGAAAGGTTTTAGTTACGACTTTGAAGGAAGCCTTTTCCTTTGTCCATACCCATCTTCATGTACCCTGACCAGCTCTCTCCCTAAATGGAGAACGTGGTTAGGTGACATTTGTTTACTTCTCTTGAGGGTTGTGCTGAGCCAAAAGGAAGGCATGAATATCTTTTAGTGCACAGCTGCAGCTTTGAAGGAAGCCATATACCCGGCCTCCTCTCCCCTTCCCCATGAGAGGCATAAGTGTCGCCCCCTATTGGGTAAGCTCCAGCGGCTTTCTCTTTTCTCCAAGAGCAAATAAAAAATAACGGGCTTGGCATGTAAAGCACTTTGTACCCCGGTCCCCTCCTACATTTCTGATCTTCTTACATCTTTACCCTCAATGCATATACTCTTTGATCATGTGATGCTGGCTTCTTGGCTGTTCCATGGACAAGACCCTCTAGCTATAGCCATCCCCCATATCTTCCACTCAGACTTCTGATCCATCCTGGCTTCCTTTTATTCTCAACTGAAATTCCACCTTTTCCAATCCTTCTTAATTCCATCGCTTTCCCTTGTTTAATTATTTCTTATTTATCCTTTGTAATTTGCTATGTATAGATTGGTTTGCATGTTCTCTCTGCCATTAGATAATAAGCTCCTTGAGGGACAGGGGCAGAGACTTTTTTGCCTCTTTTTGCATCCTTATGTTCTACTGTGATCCTTGTCTCTCACTTTCATCTACCTACATCCCAAGTGAGAAACCCGATGTGTATTGCTGAGACCACTGGAAGGCTTTTTCTAGGGTGAGGAGAGGGAGAGATGAAGAATCAGTATTACCATTAAAATCTCATGCAGTATTTGACCTCTGTGAGGATCTTAGTTAGATATTTGTATTTGAAGTTTTGTAATGTCTTTTCTAACCTGGTGTTTTTGTAGAATTCATTAATGAAATACTTGGAAAAGGGTTTTTGAGGGGAAGTTACTCACATCCACGTGATAAGATGAACTTGTGAACATGGACTCGGTGATTTTGGCACCCTGAGGATTGACTGCCCCATGGGGAAACCCCTAAATGGTAGGGAGCCTTTTGAGACATAGGTTTGGTGACTTCCACATTCCTTGTTTGTGGCAGCCAGCAGGTGCCGGGCCAGGGTTAGAAAAGATCTTCATAAAGTGTAGCTCAGAGCTCTTACTTCCTCTAAGAAAGTACCTTTCTCTTTTAGGCAAAGGACTACAATTAGATTTATCCACATTTCAGACTGGGATCGTTGGCAGGAGCATTTCCTCACAAGGTTTGAGGTTTGCTTTGGATCAAGAATCTGGGGGAAAAGAACAGAACCTGGCCATATCGGTGAGTCCAGGAGGAAGGGGAAGGGAAACAGCAAAACCCATCAGTATGTTGAAATACGCTGAAGGTATGGCCAATGTTCTGGAGCCATGGAGCTCCCAGCTGCATGTGTCTCTGCTTTGGGGCCACACTTGTTCTCGGACTTCTGCAGTAGACACTTGTAACTGTTGGGTGGTTTTGTTCCACCCACCACATTACTGAGGTCATGATGATTACTCGGGGTAACAAGCCCTAGTTCCAAATGATGTTTGGGGTTCAGTGTTAAATGAGATCGACGTAGGCACCAAAAATTAGGGTTCGGTCGTGTGGAGAATTCACAATGGCCACTCTCTTTGGCAAAAAGTAGGTTTACTTAAAAGAGCTTATGGAAAAAATGAAGAGGTACAATAGATGCCAGGAGTGGGAAATGTGAAATAGAGTGAGAGCCTAGGTAGCAAGAAGAGGGGTTTTAACAAGTAACGATGGAAGAGCCAAGTTTGCTAGTGGAACCCCTACTTAATCGGAGGAAAGGAAATACTCCAAGAGGTGGGAATACATGGTTGACTAGCAGGCAAAATCCATCCAGAGAGGAGTTTAGCACCCTCCAAGAGTTAGGTAGCTACAAGAAAGAGAAAGTCACCATGAGGCTTGGGGAAGGGTGAGAAGAAAGGCACCGTGAGCTAGCAGGTCTGGGGAACTAACCCAACAGGGGTTCAGTAAAGATGGTGTGGGCCATAGAATGGTAAGGGAAATTTCACCTTGGGCTTTGGCATAATGCGGATTTCTGACTGGACATTAGCAAGGCAGTACTGCCCAACATCTGGGGGGCGGGGAGTGAGGGGGAGAAACCACGAGGCTAAACTCATCCCCAGCAGTGCCCTTGCCTACCTACCCCAGGGAGCAATTCTGGGCAGATTCCAGTCCCTCTCTGCCCACCACATCTCATCAGACTTCTGGGCACAGTTCCAAACGGCGGGTGATTGTGTGTCTATCTTCCCACACCCCTTTCGGCCTTGAGTATGCTCAATCTTCGGCATTGTTGCTACCAGAGCAAGGGGCTCTCCACTTTTCTGGAGCTGTGGCTGGGGAAAGCTCTGACCTGGCTTGATTTGCATTTCTCTTCTTGTCTAGAAGTTCTTTGGACCACTTATCTGACTCCCTGGTCATCCAAGAAGCTTCCCGCAGTTTTGTCCCATTTGGCCATTTCCCTTTTCTTCCACTTTGTTCGGGAGCCTGCCAGTTGATGTAATGGACATTCTCTCTTTTGTAATGCCTCCATCCCCAGTTTGGTTCAGAATGATTCCAACCCAGAACTGGGAGAGGGGAGGTAGAGGATCCACTTTCCTTTTCATTTGCTAAAATCTTCTTCAACTTTCACTGCTCATCCCCGGGCAGTTGGGTCCTGGGAAAAGGGAAGAGGCCGGGGTTAGTGCCTGGGGGGCTTTCAGGCAGCAGATGGGGAAGGAGAAACGAACAATCCCAAGTGGCTTCGCTGGGAGGGAGGGAGGAAAAGGGTCCCTGAGGCTATTGTACAGACCTCGGGCCTGCGGGCTGGGGGCCTGCCTAATTTAGGGCTCCTTAATTAGCTTTTGGGATATATGTCTGGTCTCCCTAGTGAGATTATAAACTCCTTACCACTCTTTTACTCCTTTATGATCCCACCGCCCAGAACAGAGCTAGGCACTTAAATAGGCCTTCAACAAATGCTCCTGCATTTCAATTGAACAAATACTTTTTTTTTTATTGAGTGAATGAATGAATCCCACTTAGTACAATTTTCTTAAACCTAGTGACCTCCCCCTAATGTAACTGCCTGGGAGTAGTTTAAGGCCCCAAGCCTTAAATCTCAAGACAATTTACAACCTAAGTGCTGTTTTGGCTGAATCTGAAAAAAACTAATTTCTGTGCGATTAGAAAGGGGAAGATGGTGGGGAGCCTTTTAATAAGGCCTTTCACTTGCAAATCACTGAATGGGACTTTGTCTACCTTTTGAAGAGCTCAAGTTTACCTGCTATTTCTCATACAGACATTTCTTCTGTAAAATCCAGACTAAGTGAAGCCTGAGAGAGAAAACCTTTGGGGAAGTGGACGGATTTCCAGTCTGCCAGGGCCTTGGCTCCAAATAGCATCAGGCAGCCACAGGAGATTCAAGTACTTTTCCCCACCAGTGGCCAGCCGCAGCTCTAAAAGGGAAGACCTTGTCAGTGGTGAAAAGGTCTCCAGTGAAAGAGATAATAGAATAATAGATACTTGTTGTAGCCCTCCAGTAGAATATTAAGATCCCAGAGGGCTGGGCCAGCTCTCTTTGTACTGCCAGGGCCTGGCAGCAGGGACGTGCAGTTTGAATTCAATTGGCCCTGGAAGAGAGAGCACACCGCAGCTGGGAGCAGTGAGCAGAAATTTCCTGGAGACGGTGAACAGCTCGGTATGAGAGAGAGTTTTCAAGGGTGGGAGCAGGATGGCCTGGACTGCCAGGCACCTTTACTGGAGATAGGCGAGTATTACAGAAAGGACCTCCGGACGCTTGCTGACTGGTGACAGGGAGTCAGTAGGGGCCCCACATCTCTAATGCTTTGATATCTCTGAACACACTTCAGCTGTCATTTCCATGGGGATTTTTTTTCTCCTAGAGATTGCATGGGCTTCCAATTGATACAGCTGCAAAGATACTTGTACGATATTGAATTGAATTCTTTTTCTCTGAAAACCATTTTCATCTGAAAACCTACTCCCCTTGCTGCCCCACAAGAAGGGGACGGGTATGAAAAAAATGTCTTGAAACATCTCATCTGTAAAACTTTTTTTTATAGATTCGTTTCCATTCTGCCCCAAATACCTTCAGAGCTAAAACAAAAAATTGATTTGGATAAAAGACCAAAGGATAGGAATGGATCATCCTAATTGGATCAACGTGTTTCCTGGGCTGCAGGCGACTGTCTGCGTGGTGCAGCTGATGGGTTGCTGGTGGAATTCTTCAAACTGTACTTGTCAATTTATTGATCGTAGAGTGGGAAACATTTGACCTGGTCTTCAGTAGTCGTGCTACAGGGAAGACTTGATAACTCTTGTCAAGTTTCTTAATCATTCTGTTCCATAGAATGGATGCAAAATGAAAGCTACTTTCATTGACTCATCAACTTAGAGTACCACCATGGACTACCTGGGGATATGGTAAAAATAGCCTGTGGGAGTCTTTGGAGCCTTGTGCTAAGTGATCACTTCACTTCACATAAGATTATGTTTCCAGGTCCAGTACCCAAGAGTCAGTTGTGCAAGAACCTCGTACATATTTGTGGCATGCCCTCAGCAGGTGACAGCAATGATTCTTTAATCCGTAGTCATGTTACTACCTTTTTATGTGTTTATAAAACTTCAGAAAGAAGTTAGTAGTCATTTGAGAGAGAAAAATCACAATGTCAGGTGAGTCTATTATTGAAAATTATTAGAGAAGAAAAAGCTGAGCAATGATGTCACATGAACTTGAAATGCTAGGATGAAGCTTGGGGAAGGGAGAGAAGAGACTGGGTTTCCTTGAAGATATAGTACCTGACCCAGCTCTGAGAATGAGTCGACTAGGGGATAGCAGAGAAGAGGGAGAGTAGGGCTGTTTAGGTTAGAAGGACTAGGAGAGGCAAAAATATGGAGGCAGTGTAAAAAATGGCATGTACAGGCCACATGGCGGTTGCAGACTGATGAGCCGAGTATCTGTGTGTTGGGGAATTTTGATATTGGCCAGGATGGCTGGGGGATAGTGTGACCAGAATGGAAAATCAGTTGAAGCTTTAGTTTTATAGTTTGATAAATAAAAATAGTATCCTTTTTGATCCTTCAATATGTGTTTACCCTAATTAATAATAATAAACAGTTTTGTGGGTTCTGTGTGTCGTGGAAGTTAGTTATAGAAAGTCTTGGATTTGGGACTCAGACAGGAAATAAGTTTCAGATCCTGGTTCTGCCCTTAAACATCCCTCTGATCTTGGACTGGCCCTTTTACCTCTGAGCTTCAGTTTTGACCCCTTTCAAGTGGGGAGAACCCTGGTGTCTACCTTCATGAGGCTGTGGTAAAAAAAAAATGCTTCACAGTAACCATCCACCGTACCTGGCATGCATGGTCTGCTCAAGGTTTCCTCCTTGAGTTTCTTGTTTTCTAATGTGCAACTCCGGTAGCTGCTTCTGCATGAAGACTTTTCTGCTTCTCCTGTCATGCCATCCCTCTCAACATACTGTTGTATTTTACTTGAGCGTTTATTCTGTGTATTCTTGGTAATTAAGGAAATGCTGTGGAAATGCGAGTTCTTTTTGGTGACAAAAATGAGAATTAGAAATTAGAAGTTTTCTCTAAACCTAGTGGTCAGATGTGCAAAAAATGATTTTAGAAGTTTTTTTTTTTAATTTAGTGACCAATATTTAAGCCATTATCAATACATTTATATGCATTTGTTAGGCACCAAGGATAGATGAAGAAAGATATGGCCATGTTCTCAAGGATTGTACGTCTACCAGGGAACAACAGATATTTATATTTACTTGGTATATGTTTATAAACATAAATTCAAAGTCACCAACATTACTTGGGAGGGAGGACACTAGATCAGACTTGAAATAGAAGACTCACTGCATTTTTAAGGAAGAAAGAGGGATTCGATGAGGTCCAAATATGGAAGGACACATTCTGGCATCGAGAGATAGCCAGTGTATAAGTTCAGACGTGGGCAAAGAACAGAGAGGAGCTCTTTTTGGCCTGACCATATACTTTCATATCATGCTTTCTTTCCTTCGTGATGAAGGAGATCTAGTGTTAGCTCCCTTTTTCCCTTAATAAATCCTTATCAATTAATTTTTATTATGGGGAAAGAGAGATGCTCTGAGAGGATAAGACAGTGTGGGATAGTGTAGAGGGCTTTGGATTCAAATCCTTCCTCATACCTTTAGCAAGTGTTTGACCATGGATGAGTCACTTCTTGGTGCCCCAGACAAGTCTCTCAAAATGTGAATTGTGGAGAGGTTATGGAGCTCCTCAGGGGAGGTATTTCCTCACCCCCAGCTCCTCCGGTAGTGAAATCACAAACCCCAAACAGCTTCAGATCCCACTTCGGGTCTCTGGCAGGCTCGCTAGAGATATTGAATGTGGAATTCTTTTTCAATGCTAAAACCCTGGAGAAAGGGCGCTGAAGGAGGAGGATGAGCAAGTTGGGTTGCTCCCAGTCAGGTGGCTAGGAAAGTGGTAACAGGAGCAGGCCTCTGGGTCTGGTTCTCCTAGGGCTCCTAGACCAGGTAGCCTCTCTTCTTCCTGACAGGCTGCTGAAGTCTTCTTCATTAGTACTTTGGGTGTGAGCTGCCATCTCCTGGGTCTGCTTGTCATAATTATTATTTAAACAGTGCTTTGCGTTTTGAGGGCACTTTGTAATCACTAATTAGCCATTCCCAGGATAGGCCTGTGAAGTAGGTTAACAGTAATGTCTACCCCATTGTACAGATGAAGAAAGAAACAATGACTGACCCCCCCTCCCCCAGGCAGCAGGATAGCTAAGAGGCAGTGGGGGAGGGGGATTAAATCTCAACAGACCCTGCTTTTCAAAGCTCATGCTTAATTCATAGTTTCTAACCCCATCCCTCCCTGAAGTTAAGGAGCTAGTTAAGGAGAATTCTTTTGACTCTTCCTGGCTGGCTGAATACAGACCTCTCTCTAACTCCTTATTTACCAGTATAATAAATCTATTTGGGAAAAAAAAAAGATAGTGTTACCCATGGTAGTTGTTGAGGTGCTTTAATTTGCATAACGTGCCTCAGTACTTCATGAGGGTGAACCGAGGCATAATCAAGATTGCCTAGAAGCCCCTGGAAAGTTACAGAGCGTGGCTCTCTAGGCAAGGCCATTTTATCTACTCTTAAGGAGAGTTTAAGTGCATCCCAAGGATGACATGAAATGGGTCACTCTGGGCATAAGGCTAGTTAGCAAGATTCTACCTCTTGTATATCTCAATGCCAGGGCAGAATTGAGCTCTAAATGAGTGGGGATGGGCTATTCTTGGAAAGGTGATAAGACCTAAATTCCCTTCATCTTCCCTGTTGGAGGTATGGGTAGCTAGTGGGGATGGTCAGATCAAATGCGAATTTAAGGATGGATAAAACATGGGTAGGTTCTTTTATCATCTCATCTTTTAAAATAATATTTTGTGGATGTGTTTTGTTTTTTATATCACTTTCATTTCTTGATAAATCTTTCCCCTTGTATTAACCGAGTCCACTAATATGTGTGGTGGTCCATGGCTATAGCTTGCTACCATTGCAAAGGAGGAAGGGAGGTAAATTCTCATCTTTGGGATCAGTATTCCCTTTTAAATATTTAATTATCTTTTAAAATTTTTGGTTCTTTCTGTTTACATTATTATTGTCATTGTGTAGATTGTATTTACAATTCAAGTTAATACACTTTGCATCAGTTAACATCTTCCGGGTTTCTCTATAGCCTTCATTTCTTCTAGCAAAGTACTATTCCATGATCTTCAGAGATAAGTTTGTTTAGTCATACCCCATTTGATAAGCATCAATTTGATTTCTACTTCTTTACTCCTAGAAAAAAGTTGCCAAAAATATTTTGGTGCGTAGAGGACTTGACTTTCTGCCTTTTCTCTCTTTGGTAAATGCCTAACAGTGGGGCTTCTGGGTCAAAGGGCATGGATATTTTAGTCACTTCCTTAAGATCATTCAAAATTGTTTTCCAGGCTGGTTTTGCTGAGGTATGAGATGATACCCACGAAGTACATTGGGGTCATGTGACATGTCACAATTCACCTCAAAAGAATCTGTAGGCATCGGTCTCCAAATCAAAGGGCAAAGATTTTATTTTGCTGCTAAGAGCAATCTAAATTCCAAGAGAAGTTAGCAGAAAAAGGAATTTTAGCAGTTAACAAGAGGAAAGATAAATTGTTTATTAGAATTCACAGTTAACCAAGAGGAAGATGCCATGAGGTAAGAGTATACCATTGACTAGCAGTCTGAATTCTTAATTTTTTCTAAGTTTTATTTTTTTAAATTATAGCTTTTTATTTACAAGCAATATGCATGGGTAATTTTTCAGCATTGACAACTGCAAAACCTTCTGTTCCAACTTTTCCCCTCCTTCCCCCCTTCCCCCCACCGCCTCCCCCAGATGGCAGGTAGACCAATATAAGTTAAATATGTTAAAGTATAAGTTAAATACAATATACGTATACATGTCCATACGGTTATTTTGCTGCACAAGAAGAATTGGACTTTGAAATAATGTAAAATTAACCTGAGAAGGAAATCAGAAATGCAGGCGGACAAAAACAGAGGGATTGGAAATGCTATGTAGTGGTTCACACTCATTTCCCAGAGTTCTTTCGCTGGGTGTAGCTGGTTCAATTCATTACTGCTCTATTGGAACTGATTTGGTTCTTCTCATTGTTGAAGAGGGCCACGTCCGTCAGAATTGATCATCACATAGTCTTCTTGTTGCCATGTACAATGATCTCCTGGTCCTGCTCGTTTCACTCAGCATCAGTTCCTGTCAGTCTCTCCAGGCCTCTCTGAAATCATCCTGCTGGTCATTTCTTACAGAACAATAATATTCCTTAACATTCATATATCACAATTTATTCAGCCATTCTCCAATTGATGGGCATCTATTCAGTTTCCAGTTTCTAACCACTACAAAGAGGGCTGCCAGCAGTCTGAATTCTTTTTTTTTTTTTTTTAATTTTTTAATTTTTTTTATTTAATAGCCTTTTATTTACAGGATATATACATAGGTAACTTTACAGCATTAACAATTGCCAAACCTCTTGTTCCAATTTTTCACCTCTTACCCCCCCACCCCCTCCCCTAAATGGCAGGATGACCAGTAGATGTTAAATATATTAAAATATAACTTAGATACACAATAAGTATACATGACCAAAACATTATTTTGCTGTACAAAAAGAATCAGACTCTGAATTATTGTACAATTAGCTTGTGAAGGAAATCAAAAATGCAGGTGTGCATAAATATAGGGATTGGGAATTCAATGTAATGGTTTTTAGTCATCTCCCAGAGTTCTTTTTCTGGGTATAGCTAGTTCAGTTCATTACTGCTCCATTAGAAATGATTTGGTTGATCTCGTTGCTGAGGATGGCCTGATCCATCAGAACTGGTCATCATCTAGTATTGTTGTTGAAGTATATAATGATCTCCTGGTCCTGCTCATTTCACTCAGCATCAGTTCGTGTAAGTCTCTCCAGGCCTTTCTGAAATCATCCTGTTGGTCATTTCTTACAGAACAGTAATATTCCATAATTTTCATATACCACAATTTATTCAGCCATTCTCCAACTGATGGACATCCATTCAGTTTCCAGTTTCTAGCCACTACAAAAAGGGCTGCCACAAACATTCGTGCACATACAGGTCCCTTTCCCTTCTTTATAATCTCTTTGGGATATAATCCCAGTAGTAACACTGCTGGATCAAAGGGAGCAGTCTGAATTCTTAAAGAAATTTAGCTAGTTAGTGAGATAAAATGAAGTCCTTTTATAGGAAAAACATAAACTGGGGGTTTGAAACTTGGCTTTCTGATTGGATAGAGTAAGCTGGCCTTCATTTACCAGTCTTGTTTCTGAAGAAGGGACCCGGAAACTCTAAAACTCCTTGAAGGAGAAAATCTCCTTCAACTCTGCCTCAGTGAGGGATCCCACCTGAGGGAAACAAGATAAACAGTTTCATTCTGTTACCTAGCAAAAGAATTCTAGTTCTATTCACTATTCTATTCAAATTCCAGCTCAAGCTGAAACCAAGGGAGTAGATGAGCCAACTTGGGATTCCACCCATGAGCCCCCTTCAGCTTGTAGCCAAAGCTCCTATTATAAAAGAGCCAAACTAAAATCCTCTCTTTGCAGAGGTTCCAATTATGCCGTGATATGCCATGCTATGCCATGCTAGGCTTTGCCATGCTTTGCCAAGTAGGCCTCTGCCCACTGGAACAATATTCTTTTCCAGTGTTATCCTCTCTTTATCCTCACCTATTTCCCTAACAAGACTTTATGCCTCTCTGTCAGGATTTCTAACCTTACTTCCCAATCCCTGTAATAAACCTTTTATCAATCTAGGTTTTCGGTCTGTAAATTCTTTTACAGAGAATCTCTGCACTACCAGAAGGGGGTTCCCCAAAACTCCTTATCCTTGTGCCAAATCCCAAGAGGGTATAGGGGAGCCAAACCTCTCCATTTGGTTCCCTGAATCTCAAACCTGCCACTAGACCTTATCATTTAACTCCCTGACCACCAAAAAACCCTAATCTCATTTTGGTTCCCTAATTCTAGACCTTATCATTTGGTTCCAGACTAAAGGGAACCCCAAACCTAAACCTCATCATTTTCATCAGGGCTGCTATTTGGGTATGATACCTGCTTTGTTCTCTTGCAAAAAGACCTGTTCTTTTAGGTGTACTGGATTTTGTGCTGTCTATAAGTGTGTGTACATTTTGTGTCTCAGTAGTGAGTGAAATGAACTTTTGGGTACTTTTTGTACATTTTTTAGTATTTTGATTGCAGGGTGGGATCCCTGCCTGCCATGGTCATCAGGCCAGGGTTGGGTAAGCAGAGAATTTTAGGGCATCTCTTCTAGCACTTTCCTCACACCAGCAGATGAGCAGTGTGATGTTCAAAAGGCTGCTCAGACACCTTGGGAGCTTCTGAATCCTATGGCTGCTTCCATTAAGAAGATGATCCTATGGCTTTGGCTGACTGTATGCAAGACCATGACTGCAGTGACCAGTGTGTCCACACTTGCTATTTGGTTGCTCACCCATTGCCACAGAGAGGGTCTCTCCTAAAATCTTTAGCATTGATCACACAACATGGCAGACCCTGGCACAGGACCAACCGGCGTGCCCTCATCAGTGAAGGTGCTAGGCTCTATGAGCAAAACAGAATTGAAATAGCTCAGAAGAAATGTGAGATGCACAGTTAGAGTCCACCCCAAATATTCATAGGGACCTTTTGTGTCTGACCTGTGGCTAAGGGTTCTCTTATCAGTCTAATCAACCACAATCAGACACACTGTAACTCAACTCTTAACATAATGATGTCGTAGTCCTCTTTGAGAACAAAGGACAACCACCACCACCACCTCTGGTGGAATGTAATCAAAAGTTCCCACCCTTATCCTTGGGTCACAAGGCGCACCTAAGGCTGAGATGGCCCTCTCTGGGTTCTTCCCTGCTTGCCTTAAGAAGTATTATAATCCTATCAGTGTTTCAGGCTTTCTCTGCTGAAATGCATCTGATTACCCAGAACCACATCAGTTTGACCAATTCACAGATCCATCATCACATATGCATCAGTGGGCTTATATTTCTATAATCCTGCAACAGTGACTATTTCCATTTTCTTTTGTCTTTTAAAATCTGCTGCTATGCATAGAACCTCAGTTGTTTTGATGGACATTTCTCTTTTTTACTAGTAATTTGGAGCCATCTTTCACACATCTAAATCTGAGTGTAGTTTCCTTTTCCATTATGCTGTTTGAACCAACCAGACTTTTATGGGAACCAGAGAGGAAGTGAATAGGGCCACAACTGTTGGAGTTATGGAAGTAGGGAATTAAGTCCACAATTCAGCTGGACCCAGACTCTGAGAAGGCAAACGATAGAACTTGGTGAGTCAGCCAAAAGATCTTCTTTTATCAGAATTCATGAGAATGTTCTGTTGGAAGTTATGGAGGTTGGGTATAGAAGATAGCATCTGAATAAGTGAGAAAACTGGTCTTAGTTGGCCCTATCCCTCTACCTCCCATGTCCTTCTTGGCACCTTCACTTGCTCTGGATTCTTATCCCCATCCAGTGGCATCATCCCTCCTCAGTGATTTTTTAATATCCCTAAAGCTCTGATCCCCATCTCTTTCCACTACAGTATTTGGGAAAGCTCCTTGCTCCAGACAGATGCTCGATTTCCCCTTCTCAACCCTATAAAAGCAAATGAAACAAAGAAAAATCACCAAACGAAAAGCAGGTTGTTATTTGCAGTCAGCTGCCAGGCGGTAGAGGCAGCTACCTTTGGAATGGAATTGGAGTCAGGCTGATTTATTGAATGCGTTTGAGATGCTCATTGCACATTAAAGAAATTCTAGAAAGTGACTGGGCTGGCCAGTCTCCCAGCATCCCTACATAACCCCTGCAGCCACCCACAGAAGGATAATGTGAGCACACTGCGAGGTAAGTGGCTGAGGAATGACTATTACTTTCCCAGTCAGAGTTGCATTTAATAAAAACTAGACTGGGCTGAGCTTCCAAATGTGAACCTGAAGCGCTGGGAGGATTGCAGCTATTATGCAGGGCCATTCTGGCCCAATAATTAAGTCTGGAGGCTGATTGCCCTGGTTAATTGGCTTTGGGTGGGAAAGACCTAAAACTCAGCTGGTGTCGCTTGGCAAAAGGCCATCACTTGTTGGGTAGGTAGTGATAGGCATTGGTGGGATCTGTGGTGCTACGCGCCATCATTTCCACCTTAGGTGGAAGGAAGACAGTAGAAAGTTGAAAATATTGTAATATTTCCTGAGCAGGAGTGTCCTTGGCTCTTTAGCCAATGGTGAATGCATGTTAAATCTCCATTTCCTATCAAATGGCCCCAGCGTCTGATTTTGGGCTTTCCAATTGAGTACCAAGTAACAGATGGGTGGAAAAGAGAGTTTGTGTGACACTAAAGCTCAGAAGTGAAGCCTCTCCCATCCTCCACTAAAGGATCAAAGATTGAGTGTAGGAGGGAAACTGCAGGTCATAAGGTTGAACCACATTGGTTTTATGAAGGAGGAAGCTGAAGCCCAAAAAGCACTTGTCTGTAAGTTACACAGCTAGTCAGTGTCTAAGACGGGATTCCAACTTGGGCTTCTTTACTCTGTGGGACTGCCATCTATCGGTCACAGGCCTGGCTTTATGCACAGCTATATCATATGGTGAGACGACAAGGGTCCTTTGGGGTCATTTAGTCAAATCCCCTGATTTGAAAGAGGAAGAAACTGGGACCCACAGAAAATCACTTATCTAAGGTTACCCAGGTAATAAGTGGATTCTGATTTGAAAAGGTCCCCTGTTCAGTAACAAATGCTGCTGCCTGCAATGCTATCATTAAAAAAGTCATTTCTGTGCATTGTGTGCCTCTTCCCAGCCATACTTGGGGGGGAAAAAGATAAATATTCTGAGATAGGCTCCAAGTCCTTGATTCAAGATCTTCATTATCTCAGAGATTTGTAATTTCCTTCATCGGACCAGTCTTCCCACCAAAGTAGATCCCATTTCATCCATGGTTTAATCACTGTGCTCCCCAAATACACCTCTTGATAAGGAACCTCTGCACACTTGGGTAGGCTGGGCCTCGGATGCTGCTGGTTCATCACAGTATCTAGCTTTGGGATCTCAATTGTGGCTTTTGTTGCTTAGGAAGATGTACTAGAGGTTGTGCTCTCCTTTACCTAGAGTTAGCAGAGCACCACAATGGAGGCTTGCATAGGCAGCTCAGTGGTGTAGTCTAGAGCGCTGAGCCTGAAGGCAGGAAGACCCAAGTTCAAATCCCATTTCAGACAATTAATATCTCTGTGAGCCTAGGCAAGTTCCTTAAATTCCATATTTGCTTCAGCTTTTTCAGATATAAATGACTATCAAAATAGCACTAACTTCTCAGGGTTCTTATGAAGCTCAAATGAGATAATAATCATAAAGAGATTCGTGCCTGGCCTGTAGTAAACCCTATATAAGTGCTAGTTATGATGGTGGTGACAGTGATGATGATGATGGTAATGATGATTGCATGTAGTTGCACAAGTTCACAGAACCTCAGTCTTTGTGCCATGATAGGAGAGACTAGGGCAACTCATAATCACTGGACACATGTTGGGAAATGGGGAAAGAGTTGTAAACAGGGAAAGCAGGGACTATGAATGCTGATAGTAAATTCAAGTTCACAGAACCCTTGACTTGGATCATCTCATTGGAGTCATCCATTAGCCCTGCAAGAGAACTTCTTGGAGTAGTCTCTGTATTACCCCCATTTTGTAGATGATGAAATGGATGCTGGGAGAAGGTGGCTGAGTGGGGCACACATAGAAGCAAGTGGCAGAAGTGGGATATTATGCTTCCACATCTTCCCATAGCCAAGCCCAAGCTTCTAATCACTTGTTGCAATACTCTTTTGGGGGGGAACTTGCTGGATTTTCATCACAGTATGTTCCTTTCTGCAAACTCCCACCTGCACATCACATGTTAGCTACAGATTTCCAAAATAAGAGGGTTTTTTAAAAGAGAATTATGTAGAAGCTAAAAATACACATGGTCATTAAGATAACACACAAGAAACAGACACCTGCCTGCCTTAGTCAAGGAGGGAGAGAAAGAGAGGGGAGCTATATCTCTCCTCCAAATAGGATTAGGTCAAAGTATGTATATCAGAATGGCTTTTGCAGGAAAGTTGATGAATATGTTGGGTGGAATTCAAATGAATGTTAATATATGTGATGGCAAAGATGTTCCCCTGTTCTTCTCCCCAGTCACAGTGAGGATGATTGCTGGACTGTAGACAGGTGGTATAGTGGAGGGAACATTATTTTTGTTTGATCACAACTTCAGAGCTAGAAGTGGTCCATAGAGATCAGCTGTCCTAGGGGCTTGAAACATTTTGTGTGCTACAGATCTCTTGAGCGGTCTGGTGAGACATATCTTTAATAATGTTTTTAAATATCGAAGGAGATGCAAAATTTCACTTAGAGGATAGTGAAAACAAAAATGTGTTTTTTACCTTTCAAGTTGGTGAACTTCCTGAAACCTATCCACAGACTATGGATCCCCTGTTAAGAACCCCTGATCAAGCCCAACCCTTATATTTTATAAGAGTGGAGCGTTAGAGAGAAGTGATATTCAAGGTCACTTAAACATTCTTCTCTCTATACTGCTATGCCTCTGAATTTGTTTCAAGACCCCTGGCCCTAACAATGTGCAAGTCACTTCAACTCTCTAGGACTTAACTGTCTTATTTGTGAAATGGGTATACTGTTCTTTGTTCCATTTAACTCATATTTTATGACAAGGAAAACATTTTGTAAACATTATTATAGTCATCCTGGTGCTGAAAAGACTATTACTAGCCTTTCCAAGAAATGAATTGTTAAAAAATTATAAAAACACTCATTCCACATTAAAAATTGTTTGGATTTTGGAGTCTTCCTGTGTAGTATCTTAGTGAATGGTGTTGGGTTTTTATTGAGTACATACTCCTGTTGTTGTTAGATTGGCTATTTGGTTGGGTATGACTATGATCCCATTTGGGGTTATCTTGGCAGAGATACGGTGAACCAGGGTGAAGTGACTTACCTAGGGTCACCCAGCTAGCAAGTGTCAGATTTAACTCTGACTCCCTAACTCCAGACCTGACACTGTATCTCCCACAGCACCACCCAGCTATTAGAACTCCTGTATGTCTCCTATAGGGACTAAAAAGTAACTCTAGGTTCTCTTGAATCAAAGTGTTGGCTCATAAGATTTTTCATGTGCATTTATCCTCTGTAGTTTTTTGATGGATTTAAATAAAATAGTGTCCAGGGATTTAAGATTCTAGAGACAGATGATTGGCAACAACTAGCTAAGCATGAAATCTTTTGCTTTGGAGTCATTTTGTTGTATGTGGTTGTCAAATGAGACTTGTGCCAGGTATAGAGGTCTGGTTCAAAAAAGTGATGATTGAACCCATCGGGTTACTAAGAGAAGGGAACCCAATGCAAAGGCCTGGGCTACCTTCTTTCAAAGGTGGTAGAGACTGAGCAATCATATTAGTAATAAGAGAACTAAAAAGCTAGGAAAGAGAGAACATCTAGGGATGAAGAGATGGGCAGTAGTTTCCAGTTACAGAGAGGTCAATGAGGATAAAGGCCATTAAATTTTATAGTTACGAGATCATTGGCAGAAGAGTGGAAGCTATGAGTACAGAAGATTTCTTCTAAGAGTTTGACTATGCAAGAGAGAAGAGAGAGACTGGTAGAGCCAAGCAGGAAGTTGTTTGTTTTGTTTGTTTTGAGGATGAGGAAGATTTTTGTGGGCAGTGAGAAAGGAGTCATTGTTATGGAAAAAGAATAATTGAAGATTAGAGAGAAGTTGTGGAAGAGGCTAGCCCCTATAGGGGACCAGGATCAAGGGCCCAAGAAAAAATGCTTATGTTTGCAGGGATGAAGGCTGCATCTTGGACCAGAGTGAAAGAGGAGGTAGTAGGAGATGATGATGAGGGAATTTAGAGTGTCTCGACATACATAGTCTGAGCTTTCTCCTTGGTGGCATTATGTTTGGTGTGTCTCATTTAAAGTACAACAAGGCATTTAGTAAGTCTTGCCTTCATCCACTGGTTGATTTTTGGCCCTCTTGTCTTCCTTGGCACGTGTTTAGAATTTGATATTTATTGAGTCCAGATGACATTTTGAAATCAGAGTTTTTGAGTGATGAAGTAGTTAATGTGCTTTTAAGTGGAGCTACATAATTTGTTTTCATCGTCACATGCATTAAATGATTAATACAGTGTTTTGGTTTAACTACCTCTTTGTCTTAAAAGCCATATTCAGTTCTGTTTGAGAATGATGATAAAAGGTTTAATGCTAGTCAGAATCATAGTGGATTTAAATGGCCTCCTTGGAGGAAGGTATGTTTTGCATCATTTTTTTTCCTTCTCTTCCTTTCTTTGTGAGATTCCTTCCTGCTGCCAGATACAAATTAAAATTTTTTTTCATAACTTATATTTTTGGGAATTTACAAGGGACTCTGAGTGGTTACCTGGTCATATAGGAGATATTTATCCAATCTAAAGCTTCAACCAACATCTTTCAGTTCTTTCTGACTTTGCTGAAGCTCAAAGTATTGATCTCTGTTGCCTCTCTTAAAGCTCCAGATCTTAGGGAATGTGTGAAATAGGAGGATGTATGCCCATTCACATGTGCATGTGACTTTGTTAGTGGTAGCTCCTCCAGGGCAGGGATTGTTCCTGATCCCTGGTAGTGCCAGTTCTGAGCTTGGTGCAAAAGAAGTGCTTAGGAAGTCTTTACTGAACTGCATTGGTCTCTGACAATCCAAGGCACTTATTTCATAGCACATGTATCCATCTTGTCATTTGGGATTAAAAAAGAGCATCAAGATGACCGAGTTGGACATGAAACAGGAGGTAAAATGAATTCGTTTAGTAGATTTTTTGGTTAGACTAATTTGATGAGCGCCAATTAGGTGGCACAGTGGCTTGAGTGCCGAATCTGGAGTTGGGAAGAATGGAATTCAAAGTCTGTCAGAAAACTTACTATCTGTGTGGCTCTGGACAACTCACTTAAATTCTGCCTGCCTCAATTTCCTCTTCTGTAAAGTAGGGCTAACAACAGCATCCACCTCTCAGGATTGTTGAGAAGATCAAATGAGATAATTGTAAAGCACTTAGAACACTGCCTGCCACTTACCAAGTGCTATACAAATGTTAGTTATCACCACTATTATTATAATTTAAAATGCGATTTAAAGAGAAATTTATGAGAAATGTACAATTATTTTTTCCTCCATCTTCATTGGTCAAAAATTGAGAGAGAAAGTGATCTTAAAGATCATCTATCTGGTCTAATCTCTTTGTTTTAGAGATGGATAAGTTATAGATTATGCCCATGAGTTGGCCACATGGATAGAGTGCTCTGGAGTCGGTTCAAATCTAGTCCCAAAGACTTACTGGCTTTGTGATCCTAGGCAAGCCATTTAAACCTTTGCCTCAGTTTCCTAAATCATAAAGGAGAAGATAATAATAGCACGTACCTTCCAGGGTTTTTGTAATAATAAAATGAGATATTTGTAAGGTCCAAAGCCCAATGCCTGGACATAATAGGTGTTTAATAAGCATGTTTACTTTTTTCCTTTCATATACCTCTAAGATGCAGTTTCACTTGCCATGAGCACCAGTCCATAGGGGAGAATTTGGGGTTGTGTGGGGGGGGGGATTGTGGGGGAGCATAGTGGAAAGAAAGGGAGGTTGAATGAGACAGGCATGCTTTTCTTGCCTTTCCTTTCTAACGTTCCAAGTTTCATTTCCACAAACTTTGGCTTAGTATACCTATGAATAGCTCCTCCGGCTAACTTGGTCGTTGTTAGGAGTCTGTTGACGAATATTTTTGAGTAACAGTCAGACTTTTCTTTAGCTAGACGCTTGAGGACTTTAACCATGGTGATTATTGCAAAAGTGATTTTCAGGCAGGAATTCCTAGGCACTGAAACAACCTGACCTTTGTTGTTCTTGTTTGCCTCTTGTTCTCAGAGGCCCATGCCATCATATTCCATGACAGGGAATTGGATTGAAACAAGGGAGGGCTGTGCGAAAGTCTCACTTTTGCCAAGACATAACAAGACAACAAAATGTTTTTAAAATGGTACTAGAAGGAGATCTAGAAAATTTGCCTTCACTTAGTTGAGGAAGCAGGGAGAATATTTCAGAAAGAATGGTAATTGAGTACTGGCAATTTTTCTGGGGATTTGTTATTGTCCATTCCATGTTGGTTTGGATTCACTGATTTCACTTCTGAAAACTACTGTGTTTTGGCTGTGCCAAAGGAATGCCAGCTTTTTTTTAATCTGAGAGAAAGCTGGAATTTTGTTTTAGAAGCAACCTTTCCGTGTTTCAGATGTTCAGGCGTACTGGGTAAGTGGCCTTTTTCCAAAATGGGCCCTGACTTTGCTTTATCCTTGGGATTGTTCCCTTCCATCTCCCCAAGTTCACTTTTAGTTACTGGGGTAAATAAGGGGTGGAAGCCCAAATATCCTGCCCCCTGCCAGACCACCACTGGAGAGAAGTGCCGACCATTTGAGTTAAGGCTTTATGTATGTCTCCAGATGAATGGGCTTCTAGTAAAATTTTAGTGTCTTCTAGGAGAGATGCAGCCTGGAAGAGTCAATATAGATTGTTGATCCTGGGTTATGAGATAAGAGGGATACTTGAGATCCTGAATACAACCCCCAAGAGGAAGTGACATTGCTGAACTCCACGTGGATAGTGTATGGTCGAGAGGAATTGGATCCCGGTGATAGAAGGCTGCCCTTGGAGTCCAGGAAGCCTGACCAGGAAGCTAGCTGACCCCGGGAAGCTCTCGAAGCTCCCAGTTCTCCCAGACTAAGGTACTGAGGAATTCTGGATTGGTGGCAAAAATGGTAAGTGGGGAGCTCCCTACATGGAGAAACCTAACTGGCATTTTGGACTTCAGAAGCGGGGAGATCTGAGTTTAGATCCTACCTCCGAAGCATTATTGTACCATATTCTAGCTATGGGACTCTGAGCAAGTCAGATTAGCCTCTTTCAGCCTCATGTGTGAAACAGAAAGAGTAATAGCCCTACCTGACAGGGTTGTTGTGACAATCAAAGGAAATGATATATAGAAAGTTCTTTTTAAACCTTAAAATTCTGTGGAAATGTTGTTTTATCATCATCATCACCACACAAGGTGAAAGTTGAAAACTATCTTTGCATATATTTGGAAAAATAAAAGGCTCTATTTAAAAAAGAACTACATTCAATACAATGATAACTATAATTCCAGAGGATTGATGATGCCCTGAATCTCTGGCAGAGAACTGATAGACCCAGAGTGCAGAATGAGACTTGAAGAAAATTGCTCTGGGCCCAAGCAAGGGGGAGGCTCCGTGTCATAATGGATATGCTTTATTGGACTGAAGTCTGAGCACTCCTCTTTCTGACTTCAAATCTGGCCTCAGATACTCACTGTGTGACCATGGGCAAGTTATTTGACCCTGTCTGCCTTAGTTTCTTCATCTGTAAAATGAACTGACAAAGAAAATGGCAAACCACTCCAGTATCTTTGCTAAGAACTCCCCCTTCCCCCAAAAAAGGTATCACAAAGAATTGGACATGACTGAAAAGCTAAATGACAACAAATTATCATCACCGTATTATTTTCCCCTTTCTCTTCAAAACACAAATAAAAGGAAATTCCATATGCAGGTGACACCATAGAGTTGCCACACATGGAACCTAGTGATAATCTAGTTCATCACCCCCATTTTTTAAGTGGGGAAATTAATGTCCAGAAATGGTGTGTCAGTGATGTGACTGGGCCTCCAACTCAAAGCTCCTGACTCTCAATCTTAGAGGATTTTCTCCACTCTGCCTGTGTACTTTCTTGCTATTGTCTGAGAGTCTGTATGGAAAAGATCTAGAACAGGTAAGTCTTCCTGGAGGAGAGAGGCTGGAGAACAGGATTTCTCAAACTCATTTGTATGCCCTGAACTCCCCTGGGCAGTCTGAAGCCTTTAGATTCCTTCTCAAGATCATGTTTCTAAACAATTAAAGGTCATGCTGAATTTCAGCTTGTTGTTCAGTTGTTTGACAACTCTGTGTGTGTGTGTGTGTGTTTCAGCAAAGATACAGGAGTGGATTGCCATTTTTTTTCTTTAGATCATTTTATGGATGAGGAAATTGAGGCAGAGTGAAGTGATTTGCCCAGGTCACTCAGCTAGTAAGTGTCTGAGACTATATTTGAACACAGAAGGATGAGGTTTCCTGACACTATCTGCAGTGCTGCCTACCTTCCTTTAAATTTCAGTTAGTGGTTAATAAAAATAGAGATGTAGTTGTTTTCCCTCCAAATTTGTGGAACTGAAATTCACCCCCAATCCCCACCACAAAGGTCCATGGATCCCTGGTTAAGAACCCCTAGAGTAGAAGATATTCTGGATGTTGAGAAGAACAGCACAGGAGGGGCAGGAAGTCTTTGGCTACCAGTGACATTACATGGGGAAGGGAATGATTAAAGGGGAAATTACATGGTTCTCAAGAGATATGGAAGGGAAATCAAGGACCATTGATTCTCAAATGACCAAAATTTTCCAGGAACGACCTATTGTTTTTTCACTTGTAAACATTTGCTCATTTTAAGTTTGCTATTTGCCTTTACACTTATCTTAAAACTGTTTCAAGTGATCAAGTTTTCAAACTTGTGGACATTTTGTAAACTTAAGGAAAACTTGACCTGGCTGTGTTAATACTGTTCAAAGAGTATGAGTGATGCACCATGTTGTTTTATTTTGTTGTGATCATCTGAACATTTAAAAGTTTCCGTTTCCTCTAGTGCCACTGAAATATATGATGGGATAAATCCCTAAAGGGTGTTTAGAAAGGAGGGGAGCTAGCTTCTTAAGGCAAACTTTAGTGATTGCTTTTAGTGATTTGAAATTTTAAATTATGCTGAACCCTTTAGGAAAGGCAATTTGAGCATCTCAAGAATTATTAAGGAAGCTTATTGATTCAGGCATCTTCTCTTTTTTAAAAATTCATTTCTCACACTTCTCCCTCAATCATAGATTTCATAGAATGAGTTGATCAGCGCTGATTACAATTATGGTTCTTTTCTGGAAAAGGGATAATAAGTTGAATTGGTCCATTCTGTGCACCTAGCCTTTGATTTTTAATGGTGAGTAAAAAAAAAAAAACGACTGGCATATTTAAATGCAAATAAATAAGAAAATGAGCAATATTATATGGCAAGGCTGACCCTAATAAACAGAGCACTGTATGCTTCACTAGACTATTAATTATGCTGTTACCATTTATTGTAAACTGTAATTTTTAGAAGACGCCTGTTCTTTCTGTGTCGTGGTGGCATTGAATCAGGCAATCATAAATTATTAGAATTGCTAGGGGCCTTGGAAAAACATCAACTTCAACACGAAATTGTTATCTTGCCTCTCCTCCTTTGCCCCAGCCAGACTCTTTGCAAATGCCATCTACACTTGGGGACTTGAGTTTTTCTCATTCTTTTTCTTTTCCTCTCTCAGTTATCTGCTCTGGTTTCTGACCTCGTCATCTAATTTTAACTGCCCTGTCCCAAATTACCGATGGTCTTTTCCTTCTTGACCTCTCCATAGTATTCAACGTCGTTGTCCACCTTGTCCCTGTGGGTACCCTGTCTTCTTGGACTTTTGGTGACCCTGGTCTCTTCTGGATTCCCTTTCTGCCTGTTCATATACTCACATGTGCATATTTTGCCTGTTAGAACATAAGCTCCCTGAGTACAGGTAACGAATGTTTCACTTTTGTGTATCTCTGGCGTCCTGTCACAGTTCCTAACAGACAGATGCTTAATGCATGCTTGTTGACTTAACCAAAATCATATAGATGAGAAAGCTAAGATTTGAATCCAATACTCTGCCACTTAATCGACAGAAGGTGAATATGACAGTTATTTGACAAGCTTGAAGTGTTAGAGGGCAACCATTACTGTTAACAATGTTCCAATTAATAACCTAGTCAAGGATTATTGTTTAATAATGATAAGGGAAACCTGTCATAGATGCCTATAGCAATTTGGTTTGGGTCCACGAATTAAAAAATAGAATTAACCTTTTTAATACGTCATTTTCACTTGATCCCCTCTCCTCTCCAAATCTTTCCACAAATTTACCAAAAAGTGGAGGGAAAAGCCCACTTTCATGGCACATATAATCAAGAAAATCAGATTTACATAAAAGCCATAGCCAGAAATGTATATCTTATTCTACTGAATGAAGTGCTTCATCAAAAGCCCTCTGGAGTCATGACTGGTCCTTGCATTGATCAGAGTTCTTAAAATTGTAAAAGTTTTGGTGGTGTCAGGTTGTGTGTGTGTGTGCATGTGTGTATGCGTGTGTGTGTGTGTGTATGTAGTGGTTTGTTTTTACAGTGTTATTATATAAATTCTCTTGGATCTGCTCGCTTTACTGTGAATTTTGCTATTGTTGCTCACTTCAGTCATGTTTGACTTTTGATGACCCTTTGGACCATAGCATGTCAGTGCTGTCCATGGGATGAAGAAACTGGGTTGGTTTGCCATTTTCTTCTTTAGTGGATTAAGGCAAACAGAGGTTGAATGTCTTGCATAGGATTGCACAGCTAGAAAGTCTCTGAGGCTAAGTTTGAACTCGGGTTTTCCTGATTCCAGGCCAGCACTCTCTCCATTGAGTCACATAGCTCCCTCCTTATTATACATTACTTTGTGCAAATATTCCGAAGTTTCCTGGAATTTGTTCTTTTTGTAATTTCTTACAGCGCAGTAATAATCCAGTCCATTCATATGCTAGAAATTGTTTACTTATTTTTCAACATATAGGCATCTCTGTATTTTCTAGTTCTTCCATATAACAGAAAATCCCACTCTATATTTTTGTGCATATGGGTCTTTTCCTTTTCCCTCTGATCCCTTTGTAATATTAACCTAGTAGTGCTATCAGTGCTAAAAGTTTGCACAGTGAGATACTTTGGTGGATGTGGTTTCAGACTAGTTTCTAGAATGGTAAGATCATTTCACTGCTCTATCAACTGGTGCACTATATCTTTGATGTGTATGGAGTGGAATTTCAAAGACGCTTTAATTTGGTAATTCTTTAGCAATGATTTGGAGGATTTTTTTTTTGATAGGACAGTCAGTAGCTTGAGTTTCTTCTTTTGAAAACTGCTTAATCATAATCTTTGGTCATTTGTCAACTCAAAGATGGCTGTTAGGCAGGGGATAGAACACTGGACTTGAAGTCAGGAAGACTCATCTTCCTGAGTTCAAGTCCAGCCTCAGACACTTAATGTCTGTGTGACCCCGGGCAAGTCACTTCACCCTCTTTGCCTCAGTTTCCTCATCTGTCAAATGAGCTGGGGTAGATGCCAAATTATTCCAGTATCTTTGCCAAGAAAACCCCAAATAAGGTCATATAGAGTTGGACATAAATGAAATGACAGAGCAGTGGTAATTATTATGCTTATATGTTTTCTATACCTAAATTTTCATTTTTTTAAATGAAGTGATTTCTAATATAAAAAGTCATTTAATCTTGTAGCTTATTGTATATAATGCTGCTTCTCAACCTTATTTCTGCCCCACTGTCTGGTGTTCTGACCGGTTTTTCTCAGTGACTCCTTGTCCTTCTAAATAGGTTTTTTTGAGTTTATTAAGCACTAGGCTATTAGGCTTGTTTGCTTCTGTGTGTTGGCTAGCTAATCTATTCCATTGATCAACCACTGTTTTTGTTTGTTGTTTTGTTTTCTTAACCAGGATCAAATCATTTTTGTGGTTACTACTTTATAATACAATTTTGAGATCTGATACTGTGAGGCCCCCTTCCTTCCTACTCCCCCCCCCCATTGTTTCCTTTGAGATTCTTGACCTTTCATTACTCTAGATGAATTTCCTTTTTAATTTTCTAGCTCTGTAAAGTAATCCTTTGTAATTTTGAATGGTATGGCACTGAATAAGTAAATTCATTTAAGTAATATGGTCATTTTTATTATATTAGCTTAGCATATCCATCAGCAGCTAATATTTCTCCAGTTAGGTTTGTGTCTTTATTTCAATAAATTGTTTTAGAGTTTTATTTATATAGGTTCTTTCAAGTGTCTTGCTAGACTCAAGTATTTCATATGCTTTGCAATTGTTTAATTGGAATTTCTCTTTGTATCTTTTTCTGTGCTTTAGCTTATAATTTCTGTGGGTTTATTTTACATCTTGCAATTTTGCTGGTTATTTTTTCAAATAATTTTTGGTTTCTCAAGGGTTCTCTAAAAAAAAAAATCATATCATACGTGCAGAATCCATCATTTTGTTTCCTCTTCTCTCATACTTATCACCTCAGGTTTTTGTTTTTGTTTGTCTCATTGCTTTTGTGGTAAAAATACTAGCTAGAAGCAAATTGTGGTGGTGGTAATGTACATTGTTGCTTTCCTTTGCATCTTACGCTGCCAGTTCACTCATTGCATGTAGTGCTAGCTCTTTATTTTAGATAGACTATTTCTCATATTGAGGAAAAATCCATTTCTTCCTGAGGTTTCTTGTTTGTGTGTGTTTGCGAATGTGCACACATGTATGTTCAAAGAAATGGGTGTTATATTTTGCTAAAAGCTTTTCCATCTATTGATATAATTGTGATTTTTGTTCTTCCTAATACAGTGTATTTTGTTCATAGTTTCTCTAATATTGAACCATCGTTGAATTTCTGGCCTAACTTCAACTTGTTTATAATGTGTAATATTTGTAGTGTTGCTATAGACGTGTTAATCTTATACTTAAATTTTTGCATCAATATTCTTTAGGAATGTTAATATATTTTTTTTCTATATTGATCTTCTGTTTAGGTATCAAGGTCATATTTATATCATCAAAGAAATTTGGTAGGATTCCTTCTTTTTTACTTTTTTGAAAAGAGTTTATATAAAATTAGAATTAATTACTCCTTGAATATTTGATAGAATTTACTTGTAAATCCATTTAGTCCTCTGGTTTTTATTCTCCTCTAGGCATTTCTTATTCAATTTCTTTTCATGAGATTGAGTTATTTAGATTTTTTATTTCTCTCTTTTAGTCTATGTATTTTATATTTTGGAAGATACTGGTTAATTTCATTTAAGTTGGCTTTTTTGTCATATAGTTGTATAACATGATTTGTGATAATCCCCTCTAATTTCCTCATTTGTTGTATATGCTTTTACATTTTTGATATTGATAATTTGATTTTCTTCCTTTGAAAAATCAAATTATTTTCTTGTGCTTTTGAAAAAATTTGCTTTAAATCATTTAATTCAGTGGTTTGCTTTTTTTGGCTTTTGTTTTGATCTTCAGGATTTCAATTTTGGTATTTAATGAAAGCCTCAGAATTTCTTTTTTTTATCGTTCTGTTTTGGGGGAGGGGGTTTGTATATGTAAACATACATGTGTGTTTACTTCTAGTCTCCTATTTCATTAATTACCCCATGTAAGATTGCACACAACTTATCTAGGTAAGATTCTGGGTGCTTTTTTTTTTTTAGTTGTAAGCTTTCATCTTTTGCATTTTGGAATATCATATTATAATCTCACCTTTCCTTTGTAGTAACAGCTGTCATGTTTTGTGTGATCCTGACTGATCCCTTGGTACTCGAGTTCATTCTTTCTTGGTATTTACAGTAGATTTTTCTTGACTTGAAAGCTCTAGATTTTGGTAATTATATTCCTGTCACTTCTCATTTTGAGTCTTCATTCAGAAGGTAAATAGTGGATTCTTTTTTTCCCACTGTACTCTTTGATTCTAATAAATTTTCATTTATGATACAGTGAAATAAAGTGTTGTTAAGATATTTTTCTTTCATGTCTGATTCTTTGTGACCCCTATTGTGGGTTTTCTTGACAAAGATACTGGAGTTACTAGACATATACTTCTCCAGCTCATTTAACAGATGGCAAAACTGAGGTAAATGGTGAAATGACTTGCCCAAAGTCACATAGGTTACAGGTGCCTGGGGCTGAATTTGAATTCGAATCTTCCTGACTCCTGGACCAGCACTCTATCCACAATGCCACTTAGCTGTACATTGAAATGTAGTACTAATCAGCTTTTTTTTGTCCTAGTTTTCAGGTAACCTTATTATTCTTAGACTATTTCTCTTTGACTTGTTCTCTAGGTCAGTTTTTTCAGTACCTTATGATACCTTCTATTTTTCTAGTCCTTTGAATTTGTTCTATTATATCTTATCATGACATGGTCCATGGTCATTGCCTTCTTTTGTCCATTCTAATTTTCATGGAATCCATTATTTGGGTATTGCAGCTCTTGAACTAACCTCTCTTTCCAAGTCTTCCCTCCTCACCTCCCAAGGTCTCATTCCTTTTTCATCTCTTACTTCATCTCTCACTCAAGAATTCTGGTAGACTTGTTGAAAACCTGGACCTTTATCTGAGGCTCTGCCAATAGTTGCTCTTTTCCTATAATTTTGAGTCTTGAATCCATACAATTCCTCTATCATTAGTGTCTTTTTTTCTATTTAGTCTTATCTCTAGCCTTCCCTAATTGAGACTTTTTGTCATAGCCTAGCTCTGGCTACTTCTATACTCGGGTTTTACCACAATATGGGTTGTCTTAGGTCCTGTTGCTGGCATCTGTGCACAAAGTGCTGGCAGGTCTCAGGTGGCAGTTGTGGCTTCTCATGCTGAAAACTTTGATTTCCCCTTCAGGTCTAAACTGTCCAAATTGAAGACTGCTCTTTCATCAGGAGTTTGAGTGGCTCCTGTCCTTGAATCTAGGTTGTGGGACCCTGGAAGCATTTGAACACCCTGGGGTTCCCTTGCTCTGCAAGGTTTTGATCTTCCTGGGGTGTCAGAGCTCCGAGGTTACTGTCTTGAAACTTCATCATTGAACATTTCTTTTTTCCTTCTCAAGAATTACATTAGGTGTTGGGCATAAAGGTGTCTGAGCTTCCTTGTTAAAGTGGTCTGGTTTTACTAATCTTTGGTACACAGAGCTGTTACAGACTCCCACTGAGTCCTGAGAGCGCTTCTGGCCTGGACTGAATGTCCCTGGAGGGCTATACTTGCCCTAGCTCCTTGGCTCAACCAATTCCTTGGTGCCTACGAGCTCCCAGATGTCTCCTTGTGTCTACCTTAGATATAGGTAGCTGTTTGAGTATAGTTTCTTTTTGTTTGTTTTTTTAAGTCACTATTGGCTTTGGTGGAACTACCTGTCTTTTTGGGAAGTGTGTTGTTCTGTATCTTACCCAGAAGTCTCTAGCATTAATCTCAATGGAACAAAAGAAAGCCAAAGCCATATCAAATATTTCCACTAAATCTGCTTGTGGCTGAGTGATCCCTTGCAGAACAAATGCAGGGGCAAGAACATATTGGCTACACACACACACACACACACACACATACACGTGTGTGTCTATACACATGTGTATGTACATGTATTTGTATACACATGTGTGTATGTATGTGTGTATACATATATATATATATACGTGTGTGTGTGTGTGTGTGTGTGTGTGTGTATTTACTTCCCAGTGAGCCTCCTGGCAAGTCCTCAATCACTGCATCATATCTTAGACACAATTGTGATGTTGTAATTACTTGAATCCTATGCACACTTTTCTGATTGGCTACCCCAGTTCATGTTGACAATTTACAAATAGCTCTTATAAGTGCCGGCCTGCCGTAATGTGAGGAGTAGCAGTAACTGGCTGGTAATTAATCACAGCCATCAAACCACCTCTGAGAGCAGCTTATAGCAGCTTTTAATGTGTGTTTGGATAATTGGAAGTTACAGCAGTGATGGAGGGTCCCAGTTGAATAACTGCTGCCACCAAGAAAAAGCCCTCACCATTTTGCTGGGGCAGGTTTATTTGTAAATCATTTTTTTAACCTTTCCCCCCTACTTTTACTTTTTATAAAGGGTTTCAAAACTCTGCTGCAGGTTTTGTTTCAGGCTCTATACAGTGTTCCATCCTTATTTGGCATTGGCCTTCCTCCAGGCTGATGGTGGTCTCCACTAGGCTGAGTTGCTATCAAATGTGTTGAGGCTTGTGGCTCCTTGATAGAGGCCATTTTTCGTGCATGTCTGATGGATTGTAAAGGGATATTTATGTCTATTATGCATAAAGTCTTTGTAATATCCTCAGAATGTAATCACCAGAAAGTCTGAGCCAGTGGCCACCCCTGCCATCCTGGATTTGGGCCACTTTCATTAAGTTTTAAGAACCTGGCTCCCATAGCAACTTCTTTCTTTTTCCTGGCCCCCATTCACAGCCTTGGAAGGACGAATTGTTGTCTGCAGAAATGACATCACTCAGGAGGCAGCACCTAGTCAACAGATGATAAACACAGACTGTCACTACCTCAGTGACTGATGGGGTTAAATCAGGCATCGGAAACAGAGCAGAGAATTCCCAAAGCTGGCACTGGGATATTGAATAGCAAAATAACCCATGTACTCTGCATTGTCAACAGCACTTTTATGAGCAGGAATTTGGCCATAATTCAAGCGAAGAATTATCACGGGTCCCAAAATGGCTTGGTTCTTAGGGGTTGTATATTACCACATTAATAACAGTCTTCCAGCTAGTAATAGAAATATAAAGACAAAATTTATTATATCCTCCCAACGTGCCATTTTGCAAGGGACTTTGAAAAGAAAACCAGGTAAGCGGGGAACCTTGCTTAGGGAGATTTACTAAGGGCTTAGCAAGTTTCCTGCTTGGGCACAGGTTTTCATTATATTCAGTATTTTCCAAGCTTCTAGATTATTCCTGCTTCTTGGATGTACATTTTCTCTCACTCCATGAGCACTTAATTACATGCAAAACCTCGCTTTTGTTCAGGCTTTGGTGAACACAGCTTGCCAACACTGGGACTTGATGATCTCTCTGGAAAGATAATCACATGTTTTTCAATTGATGTTTGAAGCTTTCTTACAAATAGTCCTGATGCGTGTTCTTCCTGTTTCAGCAAAGCTGATGGCCAAGGAGGCTCAGCAGATGTTCAGTGGTTCTTGACGCAGGTGAAGGAAAACTCATTTATTTCATCCTATTCATTTCTAGGCTTTGAAAAATCTGAAGCCTAGATTCTCAGAATAAAATAACCCTGGAGATGTAGTTTTATATTGAAATGGGAATGTTGTGTTTCTAAGGTATATATGCCCCATGCAGTGCTCTAGGCTTTAAAATGAGCTGTCCTACCATTCTGACTCTCCTCCCCTTCATGCCCACCCCATTAAAGCTCCTTTTCTTTGAATGGGTTAGTCCTCAGCTAGAAGGAAAGGAGCTGCTTAAAGTAATTTATACTAAGGTGTAAATGACTGACAGCTCTCCATTCATTCACCCTAGGGAATGAAACTATCTCTTAAGACGATGCTATTAAACTAAATGGATGTTTGGTTGAAATTGAAGCGTTGTTGTTCTTTGAAGTGGGACAGGGTTGAAGGGAAACCAGGAACTCTCTAAACACATGATGAGGTAACTTGACTTCTTTCTGTCTACCTGAAAGGCTAGCTCTGCTGGAAGATAAGAAATTGAGATAGTCTTCAATCAAGTTGTAGTTACTTTCTGAAGTATAATTTAACTCAGTTAAATTCCAGGTAGGACCAACTTGCTAATTCTTGGCATGCTCATGGAATTTCTTTTGAAAAGGGAGGAAAATCAAACATGGTGGGGAGCTGTTGAAACCAAAGTTTGATGAGTGATGGTGGGGGAATACCTAGTGACTTGAAAGAAATCCAAGTCTAGGCTCACATGAATTATATCCCTGAATACTGAGGATTTGCAGATGTAATCCCAGAACCCCTGTCATAAATCTTTGAGGAAACAAAAAAAGGGCAGGGGTGCCAAGAAGCTGGAGATGGACAGATGCTGTCTCCATTTTCAGGAAGAAGGTACAAGATAGAATACTGAAATTGCCTAATGGTCAGCTTGATATTGTCTCTGAACTAATCATAGGATGTATCATGAGTCTGTGGGTCATATACATATTGAAAGAAGGTGGTAATCACTAGGAGCCAGCGTGTGGTCACAAAATGAAGTCCTTAGACTGAACTAATGTCCTTTGATCACTTGGGAGGTGGCCTAGAGGTTTCCTACTTCAGGTATGGGTTGGACTGTAAGACTGCAGACATCCCTTCATATGCTGAGGTTCTGGGACTCTATGCATGTCATAGAACTAGAGGGAGAAATCATCGTTGGTCAGTAAGAAACTATGTGCCAGGCCTGAAGAAGGAAATGGCAAACCAATCTGTTATATCCAAAGAAAACCCCAAATGAGGTCACGGAGTCAGATAGGACTCCTGGGCATATAAAGAAAGGCAAAAACACAGTCCCTGCTTTCAAATCCTGCATCATGAAGGAGGTTCCTATGAACAAAGAAGATACAGGATAAACTAGAGATAGCAACAGAAGGAAGTTATTAGCCTGAAGAAGAATTAGGAAAAAAACTTAGAGAATATAATATTTTAGCTAAAAACTAAAGAGATTCTGGGAAACTAAGAGACCGAGAAAAGAAGGGGAGAATTCTAGGCATGGATCATGGTCAATGCAAATGCCTAAAGTCAAGAGAATGAAGTGCCTTGTGGGAAGGGTAGTCAAAAAGCTGGTGGCTCTGGATGGCAGAATTTATGTAGGACAGGAAGATTGAAAAGGTATTAGGGGGCCAGTTTACCAAAGGCTTTGAATATCAAACCTAGGATAGTGTACTTGATCCTGATGGCTATAAGGAGCTTACTGGGATTGATCGAATAGGAGTATGTGTGTAATATGGTCAGATCAGCATTTTAGGGAGGTCATGTTGACAGTGGCGTGGAGTATAAACCGGAATGGGAAGAGAAGAGAGATTGGGAGATTAAGCCACAGGTTATTTCAATAGTCTAAACATGAGGTCATGGGGACCTAAACCAGGGTGAGAGTAGTGACACAGGAGAGAAGCGGAAAATAACAAGATGTTAAGAAGAAAAAATGGACTGGATTTGGCAACAAATAGAAGACAGAATGAGTCCTGGATGACCATCAGGTTGTGAGCCTGAGTGACTGGGAGGATGGCCTATACCTGACCTTAACAGGGTGAGAAGTGTGGAGGGAAGGTGTGGAAGGAAAGACAGTGAATTCTGTTTTAGATATTGATTTTTAGACATATGGTCATTTCAAGGTATCAAACAATTGGAGATGGAAGACTGCTGATCAGGAGGAGGGGATTTAATTTTTTATGAGAAAAACTTGTTTGTGTATACCATCCTGTACCCGGTGTAGTTTTGCAAGAGATTGCAAGGGAGAAGAGAGGAGACTGTGTACTCTATTGGTTGATGGCCTGGGAAAGGGATTCAGGGTCATAGCGAGAGAGAAATGGATGAGATAGGTCTTTGGGAAAGAGGAGAATTGGGTCCTAGAAATGGCAGATGCCCTATTTGAAGGATATGTAATAGAGATGGAAGGAGAGTTGTCTCATAAAATGGCAGCTGTAGAATGATATAGTGAACCTAGGGTCCAGTCCCAAAAATGGTCAATCAGGGTTTATTAACAAAGCAAGTTAACTTCATTGCCCTTGAAAGGTTGTGGCCAAACTTCGGTGGCCCAGATGTTGAGATTTCCCTTTCACCAATTTTATCCTTTTAAAACTGAACTCCAAATGTGCCATTAAAATAAAGGATTAAAAGCCATGACAGTAGTGACTTATGCTAGCTTGCTAACCTTTAATCTATTACAGTAACTTCCTACTTGGTCTTCTTGCCTCCCTGCTCTCTCTTGTCCAATTGCCCACCCATGCCACTGCCCAGTGGATATTCATAAAGGACTGTCTGACTGTGCTGCTCATCTGCTTAGTAAACTCAAGTAGTTTCTAATTACCTCTAGAATTCAATTTAAAATCTTCTGTTTAGCATTTAAAGCCCTTCACAATCTGGCCTTAACTCACATTTCTGGGCTTATTACATATTACTTCCCCTCCATGGCATTGCAGCCAAAGGGGTATGTTGTTTTTTGTACAAATTTAGTATTCTTTTTTTTCTTTAAAACATTTTTTATTTAAGCTTTTTATTTTCAAGACATATGCATGGATAATTTTCAACATTCACTTCTTCTTCTTCTTCTTCTTCTTCTTCTTCTTCTTCTTCTTCTTCTTCTTCTTCTTCTTCTTCTTCTTCTTCTTCTTCTTCTTCTTCTTCTTCTTCTTCTTCTTCTTCTTCTTCTTCTTCTTCTTCTTCTTCTTCTTCTTCTTCTTCTTCTTCTTCTTCTTCTTCTTCTTCTTCTTCTTCTTCTTCTTCCTTTTTATTTACAAACATATGCATGGGTAATTTTTCAACACTAACCCTTGCAAAACCTTCTGTTCCAACTTTTCCCCTCCTTCCCCCTCCCCTAGATGGCAGGTAGACCAATACATGTTAAATATGTTAAAGTACCAAATTTAGTATTTTTTATGTCACCCCTGCCTTGGAACAGGTTTTCCCTGTACCTGGGATATTCTTCCACATCACGCCCATCTTTCAGAATCGCTGCCTTCCTTTGGGGCCCTGCTCAAGCACTGCCTCCTGCCTGAACTTTATCTTGACTTCCCACATCAGTAGTGCCCTCCCCTTCTGAAATAACCATCTGTCTTTTACATTGACTTATCTGTGCTCAGCTTATTTCATTCCCAAGAAAATGGGAGCTCCTTCAAGGCAGGGACCATTGGCCTTTTGTTTTTTGTTTTGTTTTTGTTTTTTGTTGTCTTTGGCTGCAGTTATACTCTCCATGACGCAGGGAACCGCTTGTATTGATGTCGATTGGTGACTCTTCAGCAGACTTAGGCCTTGGAGACCTAAGAAGTTAAGCCACATGGTTAAGGTCATACAGGAAGTGATGGACTTGAACTCAGGTGTTAATTCAATACCTTTTTGCCTGGCTCATAGCAGGGACTTAAATGCTTGTTGCAGGAAGGAAGGAGTAATGATAACTAGTACTTATTTTTAGACTGATGAGATGCTTCATCTAAATTATTTTGTTTGATCTCCACAACAACTTTGCAAAGTGAGTGCTGTTAGTATCCTCGTTTGACAAGTGGGGAATTTGAAACAGAAAGTGTTACTTCCTTGGGTCACAAGGCTATCTTGTAGCTGCGATTGCTGAGGGGAATGCTGGTAAGTGTCTGAGGAAGAATTTTAACTCAGATCTTTTTTAGCTCCAAGACTAGCTCTGATTCAAATAAAAGAATCGGAAGTTCTTTGAGAAAAGAAAAGTCTCTTGGGATGTGTTGCTGTTATTGGAACTTTGTTATTCTTGTATGGGAGTCTGAGTCAAAGGCCATAATTTGGGGCTTTAATTATGTTCTCTTCTTAGGTGTGAACATTCCCACCAATTAATTTCTAGCATTGATTGGGGCTGATGTGGTGAATCAGACTTATAGATCTGAGCTGCATGTCTGGGTAAGGGGGAAACCCATCTAGTACAAGCTCTGGTCGGTGCTGATAGAACATAGTGCAAGCCAGAGCCCTTAAAGCACACTTTAGTCTCCGAGGGGCCGTGCTTCCACCATTGGCACGGCAGTGACTTTCAACAGCGTTCCCCCATGGTGGTCATGACGAGGCAGTGGTACGGTCGGTCGGCCTGAGAGGAGGTAGCGGTAGCAGTCGAGGGAAAGCTGTAAGACAAATGAGACATCCTTATCGGGCATTCAGGGGGGCCTAGGTGCAAGCAAGTGGTACCTGACCCGGAGGAGTGGTGACCTATATACAGAGCAACTACATAGGGGAATGAGCTCCTCCTCTGTTGTGTGTATTCAGATGGCCCAGACCTAGTGGGAAAGAGAGAGCCTCTCTAGCCCCCTGGAGCTACCAATTCCTTTTTTAGGGAGTACCGGACTCTTCAGGAAGTACTAATTCAGGGTCGTAAGAAGCTGGGGCCTCCCTGGAAGGCAAATAAATGGTTGTCTTTCCAGTAACCCCAAATGCTTTTGCTTTTCGGCACAAGCAGTCTGAACCACAGGGTGGCGCTGTGAGTCTGGAGGATTGTAGAAGTCCCCGAGGAGGAAGGTGGAGGACACACCAGCTAGGGATGAAGGAATCTGTATGTGCATACCGCCATGGACGCCTGCCCACTCGTTCTTGTGTTTTACATTCTTTCTGTGGGATGAAATCAAGGCTGTCTTGGAGCTGTGATTGCTGAGGGGAATGCTTATGCAGGCTCTGGGGCCCTTTCCCCCACTCGATGGCTAGCTAGCCCGATATTCCCTGGGGGTGCCTGGGCGGGGCGGGGAGGGGGGCAATCTGCAGAACTTGGCAGGAGCCACACAACAAGGAGAGCCTGACCTAGGAATGGCTAGAATGATTGTTTGGCTGCACGGAACATTCACCCGGCGCTTTGTGCTCCCTGGCATATAGGCCCAAATGTGCAAGGCAGTGGGAAGATAGAAATTCTGAAAAAAAGAAAAAAGCCCCCGCACACACCTACTGCATGTGTTCCCCCATCCTCTTCACACAGAAGAGTTAAGCTGGGGATTTGCTGCTCAAGGAACACAACTCAATTTAAAGAAATTTCTAGTTGTACTTTGTGTAGTGATGTTCAGATCAGCCCTGGTTTTAACGAGTTTATTCTGCTCATGGCTGCTACTCGGGTCAAATTTCTAAGTTTTCAAACTAAGCTGTGGTTAGAAAAAATGTGTAAAAGATACTCCAAAGTGTGTATTGAATTGTGTTGCTCCTAGTTAATGAATTTTTTCCCCATTTCTTATTAAACATTTGACTTCCCCAAAGAAGCTCAGGGACCCTTTCAAAGAACATCCGTTTGCCAGTCCTGGTGTTTTTCTGGCCCATGTGTTCTGTTGACCAGGAAGGGCAGAAACTTACAAAGAGACTTCTGGACCTACCACTACCTCTTCTCTCCTCTGGTGGCCCACCTCTGTTAATGACGCAGTTGGAAACTATAATCACGGCTCCTCTTTGGGCTGCTTTTTAAAGCTTATAGAACATGCCCCTCAAAAATGAACGACCCTGGGACTCCCAAAGGTTGAGTGTCTTTGTCCTTGTACAGGTACGAGAGTGAAAGCTCAGCAAGTAGACCCCGTTAACTTTCACTTGGCAGAGTTGGCCAGCTCCTCCCCCATCTGGGATAATCCTAACTCTAAAACAAAACCGTGGAGTTCTGGCTTGTAGTGTATCCTTCAAATGGTTAATATTGAAACAAAATGTTAATGAAATAATAGGGTTTTCAAAATTAGAGACTCTGTTCCTCGGATGGAAAATGGCTCACTCTTTCATTAACAGCCCGAATTTTCTATGCACAGAAAAATGACAACCGGCAATTTTTTTCATTACACTAATCCACAAAGCCGCTAATTTGGGGAGGCTTCATACAGAGTGGTGCAATGCCTTCTGAGAGGGGAATTGGAGTCCACTTGTCCTTTAAGAAGTCATTGTACCTGGGATCAGATTTTCTGCTGCCTAGCTCTATATGAGTGTGTAGGGGCACAGGGTACCGCCTGCTTTAGACTCTGCCGCATCACACTCACGTTTGGAGTTGTTGGTGCAAATCTAAGTGGTTTTGCTCCAGTCTTCACGTGACCAAAACTAAAATATTTCTACTTTTACGTTAGAAGGAATTATTGGTCCATGCTGCAACTCCCCCACCTGACAAATAAAGTTTGTTAGTGGTGTCTTCATTTGGTGGGTGGGTGGGGGGGTGTAGCAGAGGATAATTTGCTCTGCTTGTGTGCAGGCACTCTGGAAGAGGGGATCTGGACCACTGAAATTAAGGGATTCTGGGATGGGAAGGAGTACATTCCAGGCATGGAGGAACTGCCTAGACAAAGGCCCCAAAGTGGGAGATGGAGCACCAGGGCCCAAGGACTAATAAGAAGGGAAATTTGAAGTGGAGGGCGGGAAGAGAGAGGAATCATTTCTACTGAGCCTGGAAAGTCAGGAGAGACCAGGTTGTAGTAGAAGGCTTTGAGGGCTAAACAGAGGAACCTGTATTTTATCCTAGAAGAAATAGGAAACTGTTGCAATTTGAGTAGGAAGGTGACATGGACAAATGCACACCTGAAGAAAGCCAGCATTGGAAGATGTGTCAGAGTGGGGAGAGTCAAAAAGCAAGGAGGTGATTAGGAGGCTATTGTAGCAGGCCAGGCTGCAGGCTGTAAGAGTTCAAACCAAAAAGGGCTGTGCAAAAACCGTGTTATCTTTAGCCATTTAATGAATGCCTGAGAAATAACTCCTAATTCTAGCTGTAAAAGCAGACTGATTTCTTTTCTTTGGCCTCTGCTTGCTCATCCTAGTGCGTGCATGCATATAGGTGTGTGTATGTACATATGTATATATACATATATACATGCATATATGTAATGACCATGAGCTTTGAAAGCACCGTGTTTAAAAGAAACTACAACTATCCTTTATTTTTATCTACAGATCTCTGTAATCTCATGAAAGTTCTCCCCATCCCCATTTCCCGGTTGAACTTACTCAATTCAGGATCCATTTGTGGGGTTCGTGCGCCATACAAGGCCTCGTGTTGGGTGTTAAAGGAGATACACAGAGAAGTAAAAGGTATGTGTCCTGTACTTATAGGCTGTTCATTGGCAATCTTGCTTTCTTTCTAGATTTTTTCCTCTCCTTAGCTACAGATACATATATTGGTGGTGTTTATTCCTATTAATAGAGGGCCAGTGGTTAGATTGAAGCCTGCATTCCCTAAGCCAAGGTGAGTTCTGATAGAATTTGCAGTATTTTACCTTTGATTTCATTAGTGTGTTGGAATTATGCGTGGAAACTCTCTTCACCAAGCCACATGGTGACCCCTTTGTGACGTAGAAGGTAAATCCTGAATAGCAGCTTGAGACATACAACGGTTATACCTTGACCAGATCACACAGCAAGGGACACATGGAACTGGGACCCAGACATTAACGGTTCCATTACTGCTCTATCCTTTTTACAGGTTCCTTCACTTTATTTGTTTTATGAAGTAAATGAAAGTTAATTTCTGTACAAACATAGCAAGACTCATCCAAGGTACATTGCCATCTGCTAAGTCATGTAATAAGGTAATATTGGAATTTTTAAAAACTCCCAAACTCTTAAGAAACTGAAAGTGAGTGTAATCATCTTGCAAATCCCTATTTAATTTCAGTTTCAAAAGCTCCTTTTGCACCTGCCTATATTTTGATCAAAATATTGGGTAATGCAAGATTAACTCTGTTTGTATATGAACACTAACTTGAGCCTCACACATGAGCTGGGAGCAACTGACTGATTTGTCAAATTGATTCCTTTAGTAATGCTTGAATTACTCAGGCCTTTCTGGGAGTCAGAACAAAAGCTTGGGAAGACAGTCAGCTCAGTAGATGGAAGAACAGGGGGAAATTGAAATAACTCTGATAGATACCCAGTAGTTAGGAGCCCTTTTTTGATGGATGATGCAGTGCAAAACTTGTTTAACTATTAGCCGACAGAATTTCCTTGTGATTGTGTGTGCTTTTTGTAACAGTGCTATCCCAAATCTCGAGGGCCTTCTCGTGCTGAGAGAAGTAGAGTTGGGAGAATGTCATTTTTTCATGGCACTTAGCTGCTCAACGCTCTTTTTGATACCCTGTTGCATTTAGAATAGGATAGAATCTCTTTAATCTGATGTACTATCAGGCTTCACAGTATCTTTGTGTTCTTGGTAGGGCACTTGGATTTGAGAGGGGCTTAGTTCAAATTCTGGCCCTGCTACTTAATAATAGTACCTTCTAGAATAAAGGTAGGCAATGTGTCCCACGAAAGGAGAGTAAAAGAGCCCCTAGCAAAAGACTGAGTTCCTCAGAGGAAGAAGGTGGTTGGCAGTGGCGGTTAAGAGGCAAGTACAGTAACTGAATGTTGAGGGAGAAGCTTCCTTGTCTATTGGACCCAAAGCTGACAGGCCTGACCTCAGCCCCTGTCCATGGAAAGACTTTGGAGATGAGAACTGGAGAAAGAGGGGACGAGGCTGTGCCTGTGTGGCTACAGCTGTCCTGTCTTGATGACCTTGATCTCCACCCTCTTTAGCTTCTCCTACTTTCCCAAGGCCATGAGTAGGAAGATCAGACAAGAGAGCCACGTTTGAAGTGTGCTGGGGATCTGGGGTAGGAAGGGACGTGGTGTTATGCGTATCCCTTACCCTGTGCTTGATCGGTCCAGCATTGGAGGAAACACTTCTCCAGATTCTGTTGTCTCTAAGCTGAGTATTCCCCAGTGGGGGTAGTCTGAAATGGGGCTGCTTCAGGCAGGACAAGAATGTAACTCTATAGGTCCATACTTTCTTGGATGTGGTGGGAGCAGTATTTTAAACTCTCTCTCACATTAGGCTAGTTTTTCCTTTGAAAGGTATTAAAACCAACCTCAGAACTCGTAGGCCATTAACATAACTTTCTGGTCACTTGAGTATAAATAAAGACCAGAAGCTTCTCCCTGAGGCTTGTCTAGCAGAACACCATGAGTAATTCTGGCAGGGGTGCTGCACTCAGCTGAATCAGTGCAAGGTATCCCTGATGTATTTCTCTTTCTGATACCCTTTCCCTACTATGACAAAATCACTCAGTTGTGTAGTACAGGGGTCCTCAAACTACGGCCCTTGGGCCAGATGCGGCAGCTGAGGACGATTATCCCCCTCCCCCAGGGCTAGGAAGTTTCTTTATTTAAAGGCCCACAAAACAAAGGTTTTGTTTTGACTAGAGTCCGGCCCTCCAACAGTCTGAGGGACAGTGAACTGGCCCCCTATTTAAAAAGTTTGAGGACCCCTAGTGTAGTACCAAATGATCTATGAAAGACTGATTTCATTCCATTATCAGACCTAAACTACTAGTGGACTGACTCGAGTCAGGCCTAGTCTAGAATACTGGGGATACCTCTGACTTTGATTCCTGGAGTTTTTTCCCTTGAAAATTTGCTCTCTCAAGCTGCTTTACATGTCCAGAAGAATAGAGGTGGGGCTGTACCTGCTCCAAGATGTATCTGGAAACACATACTTCTGTTTTGCAAGGGCTAGTGCCCCCATTCTTGAAGGGAGGCTTTATTTTAAAAAAAGATTTATTTTCTTTCTAAGTTTGACAAAAATTAATAAAAAGCATATGTTGTGATACAAATTTGTGAATGAAATTGTCATGTTTGCATAAAACTTTGGGGGGAAAATACTTTCACTCAAGTTTCTAAGCTGCCCTACTTGTTTATATCTCCTTGTAAACTCTCTTTTGTGTATTGATGGACTCTTTGGGAACATTAGCACCATTCCCATTGCTCTCCCAATTTTCTATCACTCCCCAGCCCTCTTCAAAAAAAATACATAATAAGTATATTCATACAAAATCAGTGAGAATGGTGGCTCTGTCCCCAAATGTCTGTCAGGAGGCAGTTAACACACTTCACCAGGCTTCCTCTGGAATCATGCTTGACAGAGTTCTTCACATTTGTACAGTTGCTGGTCTGCACAATGTTGTTGTTCCTGTGGAAATTATTCTTTTGGTTCTCTTGTATCATTTAGTCATTCAGATGCATCCGATTCTTCATGACTCTTTTGGGGGCTTTCTTGGCAGAAATCCTGGACTGACTTGCCATTTCCTTCTCCAGCTCATTTTACAGGTGAGGAAACTGAGGCAAACTGGGTTAAGTGACTTGCCCAGGGTCACACAACTAGTGTGTGAGGCTGCATTTGAAGTCAGGAAGAGGAGTCTTCCAGATTCTAGTCCCAGTCAGTGCTCTACTGGGTTGCCTACCTGACATTTTATTTTGTGTAAATTCATACAAGACTTTATTTCTTTTAAAAAGAATAATAGCTTTTTATTTTAAAAAATATATGCAGAGATAGTTTTTCAGATTCACCCTTGCAAAACCTTGTTTGAAAGTTTTCTCCCTCCCTTCCTCCCACCCCCTCCCTTAGACAGCAAGTAATTCAATATATGTTAAACATGTGCAATTCTTCTAAACATAGTACCACAGTTATCATGCTGCACAAGAAAAATCAGATTAAAAAGGAAAAAATGAGAAAGAAATCAAAGTGCAAGCAAACAACAACAAAAAGGTGAAGATGCTATGTTGTGATCCACATTCAGTTCCCACAGTTCTCTCTCTGGGTGAAGACAGCTCTGTCTATCACAAGACTATGTGAATTGGCTGAATCACCTCATTGTGGAAAAGAGCCAAGTTCATCAGAATTGATCATAGCATAATTTTATTGTTGCCGTGTACACATATCTGGTTTTGCTCGCTTCACTCAGCATCAGTTCCTGTAAGTCTCTCCAAAATCATCCTGCTGGTCATTTCTTACAGGACAATAATATTCCATAATATTCATATACCACAATTTATTCAGCCATTCTCTAATTGATGGGCATCCACCCATTTTCCAGTTTCTGGCCACTACAAACATTTTTGCCCATGTGGGTCCCTTTCCCTCCTTTAAGATCTCTTTGGGATACAGGCCCAGCAGTAACACTGCTGGATCAAAGGGTATACACAGTTTGATAACTTTTTGAGCATAGTTCCGAATCGCTCTCCAGAATGGTTGGATGCATTCACGATTCCACCAACAATGTATTAGTGTCCCTGTTTTCCCACATCCCCTCCAACATTCTTCATTATCTTTTCCTGTCATCTTAACCAATCTGAGAGGTGTGTAGTGGTATCTCAGAGTTGTCTTAATTGGCATTTCTATGATCAATAGTGATTTAGAGACTTTTTTTTTCACATGACTAAAATGGTTTTAATTTTTTCATCTGAAAATTGTCTGTTTGTATCCTTTGGCCATTATCAATTGGAGAATGGCTTGTATTCTTATAAATTTAAATCAATTGTCTGTATATTTTAGAAAAAAGGCCTTTATCACTCTTAAGTATAAAATTTCTCCTTCCCACTGGTTTTCTGCTTTCCTTGTAATCTTATCTACATTGGTTTTGTTTATATAAAACTTTTAAAATTTAATATAATCAAAATTCTCTATTTTGCATTTCATAATGATCTCTAGTTTTTCTTTGGCCATAAAATCCTTCCTTCTCATCTGAGAGGTAGACTATCCCTTGTTTCCCTAGTTTGGTTATAGAATTGCCCTTTGTGTATAAATTATGAACCCATTTTGACCTTCTTTGGGTATAGGGAGCTAGGTTTTGGTCAATGCCTAGTTTTTGCCATATGATTTTCCAATTTTCCCCACAATTTTTGTCAAATAGGGAGTTGTTATCTCAGAAGGTGGAGTCTTTGGGTTTGGCTCTGGCCTTGCTCCAAGTGTAAACATTCCTAGCTTTGCTCTCAGTGGATCTTTCTTTCTTCTAAGAAAGGTCATACTAGGTGACCTTTTAGTGACCTTTCAGCTTATGATCCTTGTTTAATATTTCTTTCCTCTTGCTTCATCTTCCAGCCAAACTGACCTACTAGCCGGGAGGCAATAGAGTGGAAAGGCCTCTGTACTAATAGAAAACTTGAATTGAATCCTGGCTCTGACAATTGCTACCTGTGTGACCTTCTGTGACATCACCTCTGTAGACCTCAGTATCCTCATCTGTAAAATGAGGGGCCTTTAATATCTCTTCCAGTTCCAGAGGTATGAGACAGTGACCTACTTTGCATGTCTATTTGTTATCTTTTACTCTTCTGCATTCCAACAGAGACTAAGGGAATATGCATTGATCTAGCACTTACCGTGTGCTAGGTACTGTGTAAAGCTCTTTCCATGTGACATTTCATCGGCTGTTCCTTTGACTTGGGCTCTACTCCTTTGTCCTTTTGGCTTATCACAATCCTTTTATTCCTTCAAGGCTCAGGTCTGTGAAACTGCCTCTTCCTTTCCAGCTTGTACCCTTCTTCTCCCATCCCCGTTCTTTCTCTTTCTTCATTTCTGAGTAAGAAATAAAAATAGGGCCTGATTCCCCCATGAAGAAGAATACTTTTCCAATTCAGGCCAAAGCAGTCCCCTTCCTGCTATTTGTGGTCTTAAGCAGTTGGGTGGGGTGCCTAGAGAGGTCACATTCGAACCTGAGTCTTCTTGGCTCTAAGGCTTCCTCTCAGTCTCCTCTACGAGCCTTCCTCATGCTGCTTCTGTTTTTGCTGAGTAAATAACATCAAAATTCCTGCTAAGGTAATTGACCTGACTGTAATGTTATAGATTTTGATCCTCAGGAGACCTTGTAGAAAAGAATAGAACCCTTAGATTTTTTTTTTTTTTTGAAAAAAATGAGCAAATAGAGACAGAGAAAGTAATGTAATCCACATCACACACATAGCAGATGGCTGAGGTGGGATTTGAACCCAGGGCCTTAGGTTCCAAATCCAGGGCTCTAGAGCTCCTCCACACTACTTTTTATTGATCCCATCCATAGAAATGCTTCTGAACCTTATTCCCTATCTACCAAGGTGTGCTAGCAAAAGGGACAGATAGCAGGTGTTTGAGGACATTTTTAATCACAACGAAAAATGATGTTTGCCTTGATGAGGAGGGAAAGATCCGTCGCAATAATCTATCTACTTGCTATCTGCACCTCACACTGTGCCTTGCTCGTAGTCGAGATTTAATAAATATTGGTTGAAAGAAAATGAATGTCAGTTTCTCAATCTTCTCTAGACTTAGGTCACATCTGCATATATTTTCCATGGAGATATTAAGTGTGGCCTTCAGGAAAATTGTATTTGTGCTTTTGATTAAATTAAGCACACATTTAGGTGAACTTGAGTGGCCCCCAGGTTTAGGGGAGGGAGAAAACTAGTAGGAAGGGAATGAGAAAGCAGGTGGCTTTTTCTCTCCATATGTATTTGACTGATTCTTTAGGCTCAAGCACAGCCACATTTTCATATTCTCTTCTTTCTCTCTTTTTCTTCACTTCTGCTTCCTTCTTGTCTCTCCTTCCCATCTCTCTCTCTCTGTCTCTCCCTCCCGCTCTCTCTCTCTGTCTCTTCCTCCTCCCGGTCTCTCTCTTTTTCATATCTATTTCTTTTTCTCTCTTCCTACCTTTTCCCCTCAGCCTATCTACCTCTTCCTCTCCTCTTTTCTCCCCTTCTTTTTTCTCCATCTCTTTCCCTCTCTCCATTTCTCTCTTCTTTCTCCCTGCCTCCTCTCCCGGCACAGCCTACATGATTTGGTTGTAAAAGCTTAGGATTAATGTTTATGACAGAGATCCTTCCCTTTGGCATATTGTGACTCCCTTTGGGAGTCTAGCGAAGCCTATGGACCTCTCAGAATTATGGTTTTTAAATATATCAAAGGATAAGATATAAAAGGAGACCAAATAAATTGACAGACAGTTATCAAAATAGATATTTTAAAAAACCAATTTCTGGTCCTGAGGTTAAGAGCCCAGTGGCAGGGGAAGGGGTGGGTGGGGCCGAATGCTGCAGAAGCTTTGTAGTTAGAGTGAGCATCATCTCAAACCCCAATGGAGTGCTAAGACAAAATAGAAAATGACCTTTGAACACCAGCTCATAGGGGCAGAATGAAATAGGCCAGGCAAGGTCTCGAAACTTTGAAATGCAAATTCGACTACAGTTGATTTTTTTCTTCTGTGACCCAGTCAGAAAGCATCACATTTAATGGAAATGAGATTAAAATCAGTTTTTCAAGGTTTGAGGCAAAATGTGTCCATTTTTTTTAACCCTCGGTCTGTAGGATCTTATTTTAGCCTGGATTTTTAAAAAATCAATCTAAAGTCATTTTGGTTGAAATAACCCATGTTACCCTGGGCTTTTAAGCGTTTGCAAATGTCCAGGTGCTCCGGCAAACTTGGTGATGGCCAAACCTCTGGCACCGCTCCCCTGATTTGTGGCTGCTGGACTTGAACTCATAGGACAAAATACATAGAGGTAAAGGTTGAAAAATGTGACTAAAGTAGCTAATTTCCATGAAGGGTGAATTTTCTTGTCTTCTTCCATAAGTAGCTATATGACTGCAATTTCTCTACTCTGGATTGTGCTTTCCCTCTCTATACAGTGAAGGGACTTAGCCTAATGCCCACTAAGGTCTGCACCAGCTTTGACATTGTATGAATCTATCATCTTGATACCAAGAAAAGTGGCCACAAGGCAACTGATATTGGGGGAATGTCATTTTTGATTGGTGCAGGACTTGGAACCCCTCCCTAAAGACTTTTAAATGCTTAGTGATGAATTTTCACAGGTAACTTATTTTCCTCATCAGAAGTAGTTCAGCGTGTGATGACTGACCATCACAAGGAACCCAATGAAAACCATTTCTGTGCCATACTATGGGGTAAAATAAGTACTCCAAAGCACTTGGGTATGATCTGAATCATCTATGGCTTGGTGGCAAGCTTAGCCCAATGGAGAATGTTGAGTTGGGGGTTAGAGGGGCTCACATTTTAGCTGTAGTACTTACTGCTTGGACAAGTCATTTAATTTCTTAGGCCTCACTTACCTTCTCTGAAAATGAAGCAAAAGGAGACTCAATGGCCTCTTGGGTCTTTCTCAGTTTCTAGATCGTGTTTCTCAGACATCAATTGCCAGGACATTTTTGGAAAATATGAAAGCATTCAAAGTGTTTTTAAATGCTTATTTTTCTGGTTTGGGACTTAATTTGAGTCATGGAAACTCAAACAGAAATCGTGTTTGTAGTATGTCAGTAGTATGTCTGGCTGCTTGCATATCCATCCCTTGTTGTAAAATTCTACAGAACAAACCAGGAAGACCTAGAGACAATAACTCTATTTGCCTTAACTCACAGCTCTACAGACTTCATTTAATTACAGATTTTCCAGGGAATATCCAGGAGGATTCCCTTGCTATTTGTTGTTCACTTGTTTCTGTCATGTAACCCCAGGCTAGGTGACCCCATGTAGAGTTTTCTTGGCAAAGATACTGGAGTGGTTTGCCATTTGCATCTCCAGCTCATTTTTCATTGGTAAGATGGGGTTTTCTTTTTGCATGACTAACATTATAGGATTGTTGTTATATAAAATGTCACATAAATGCAATGTTAATAGCTCATGTTTTTATTGCCCTTGATCAAAAAGCAAATCACTTTACAAATATGTGCTCATTTGGGCCTCACGAGTGTTCTGTGCCAGATATGCTGTTGGATCTCTATTTTACAGATGAGGAAACTGAGTCTAGAGGATATTAAGTAACTTCTTGAGGGTCACCTAGTTATTAAGTACCTAATAAATGATTTGAACCCAGTCCTTCCAGCTATCCCTTCCAGTACCCTTTATTATACTGTAGTTGTCATAGCCTCAAATATCGCTTTTCACTTGCCCCTATGGAAAAGGGCCCTATTTGGGGATTTTTCTTCACTTTATACTATCTCCTCCTTTGCCTCAATATTCTTCTGAGCCCTTTTTGTCAGTCTTGGATGAAAAGTCTCCGATATGGGTCACTTGTATCTTAGTGTGAATTAGTCATGTGTCACTTAAGTCTTTCCATATTATTTTAAATGATATTTTCTGCTTTTATGAGATGATATTTTTAAAGGGCTTTGCATAGTATGTGGCACATAATTAATGCTTTCCCCCCCCCTTTTTTTGCTTCCTTTTGTTGATCATAAAAGGCTTCACTTCTTCTTGAAGAAATTTTAGGCTTCATCTTGGGGTGGTACTTTTTAGGGTTGGATATTTTTCTTGATTCCCTAAAATCACATAAATAAATAGTTTTTTCTTTCACTTACCAAAGAGCAATGGTACTAGCTTCCCAGGGAGAGAAAACGAACTTGTACAAGATCATAAGGGAGTAAAGTGGGAGAGCTGGTATGTGAACTGAGGACTTTGGATTCCATAATCAAGGATACTTTCCATTATATTACAGTTGAAAAGATTGGTGAGGGAGGGACTTCTGAACTGGGGGAAAGCATAATTAGCAAATGTGTGGAGGGTAGAATTACCATGGTATGCTTGGGGTCTATTTGGGTCATAGGATTTTGATTTGGAAGTAGTAGAGGGTGCGTTTTGTTGGAGTCAGACGATGGTGGTTCTTCAGAGCTAGATAGAAAAGTTTGAACTTCATCTAACAGACTGTAGGAAGACTTTGTAGTTTTCCAAGTAGGGAAGTGACATGATGAAAATGATCTTTAAAAGTGATTAGTCTAAGCTGGTGGGGATTTATGGGAGGATGTGAACAAAAATCCTATGATGATCTGAACTATTGGCAGGGGAGGGAGGGAGGGCCCAATGTGGTGAGAATGTGGAAACTCCTGAAGAATCAAGTATAGTCTGGTGGCTGGAGCAGGTTAACTATGAGTGTGGAGAGCTTGATGGCTGTTGGAACACAGCAGACATGAAGGAGAGGCAGCTTGGCCTGAGGTGGTGGCTTGAGGAGCCTTTCCACCAATGGAAAGGAGAGCAGTTTGTGAATATGAAAAATGTTTTGAGGACTAAGAATTAACTATAATAGTAACAATAAATTAATATTAGCCATTGACAATAACAGTAACAACAGGTCATATTTATATGGTGCTACTCTTGTGCCAGGCACAGTGCTAAGTGCTTTGGAATTAACATCTCATTTGATCTTCACAACAACCCTGGGGAGTAAGGGTGATTGTTTACCCCCATTTTATAGATGAGGAAACTGAGACAAACAGAATTCAAGTGACATGCCAGGGTCCTACAGCTAGTAAGTGTCTGAGGCTGAATTTGAACTTGGGTGTTTCCTATTCCAGGCCCAGTGTTTTATCTACTGTGCCACCAAGCTGCCCATTATAAGAGTCAGTGACTGTATATTATTGGTAAAGGAGAATGCATGAAAAGTGATGGCTCTCTGGTTTTGAATATAGAGACTAGGCTTAGGTAGAGTTATTGATAAAGATGGAGAAATTGGGCATTGGTGTCAATTGTGGGGTGATTGTTAGTTTAATTTGACTGATTCAGAATGGTCAGTCTTCATCTGGTAGCATTTCATGGGCTCTGATCCACGGTACCATTTTACCATCCTGCTGAGCTGCTGCCCTTCTTGATCACTCAGCAGCTGGCATGAACTCTTTCCTTGACTCCTTAAGGAACTACTTGGGGAGTACTTGCTCAGGAGAGAGGGGCATTTGGGATGAACCACCCTTGCCCTTTTGGCGCTCACACCAAGTCCTGTTTCTAGAGTGCCTTCCCAGCCATTGACTCATGTAGCCCATGAGCCCAGCCACCAGTCTGGTAGGCCAGGGGTGTGAGGATGCCTGGTTTACAGAGGAGCCGACAGGTGGTGCAGAGCCAGTCAAAGTGACTTCCTCATGATAACACAGTTAAAAAGTATTAAATCTGCATCTTCTGACTCCCGGAGGGGGTGCTATTTTCTTGTTTCTTTAGGAGGCATGCCGAATGTCAGTATTAAGTGGTGCTTTTTTGTCTATGTGTCCTTTAGTGTCACCAATAAAATGCTGGGGCAGCAAGGGGGCGCTGCAGTAGATAGAGTGTTGGTCCTGGAGTCAGGATGACTCATCTTCCTAAATTCAAATCTGACTTCAGATACTTAAAAGCTGTGTGACCCTTCATCCTGTTTGCCTTACTTTCCTCATGTGTAAAATGAGCTAGGGAAGAAAATGGCAAAGCCTTTCAATTTCTTTGCAAAAAAAACAAAACAAACAAACAAACAAAAAAAACAAATAGAATCACAAAAAGGCAAATATGACTAAAATGACTGAATAACAGTAGAATTAGATGCTAGATGGCTTAGGTCAGGTCTCTCCCAGCATTTCCCATGGAGTTCTAGGCTTGTTATTGAGACTAGTTAAGGGTCTCACTGAGCAACACTTACTCTGTCTGTCCTACTCTACATTTAAGGTCAGGAAGCTAAGAAACAGCAAAATCTGCCCTCCTGGAAACTTAGAAGTGTGGTTGATATAGAAGTAGGAAAGCAGCTGCCATGATGAAGTAGCCAGAGGGTTGCAGATATAGAAGGTGCTGATTTCTTACTTCTTTTCCCCTTTCCCTCCCTCCGTTCCAAGAGGGCATGATGTTTTCCTGAGGCATGGGAGGCTTATCTTTGTTTCTTAAAGTTTTATTTGTCCTTTTCTGCTTCAATATTTACTTTGTCTCTGAAGCCAATAATTGTGAAAAAGGCATTTCTAACTTATGTATGTTATAGTTTTAATGCAGCCTTGAAATAGAGACATGGAAGCACCTGAGGCTGGAGAAAAGATGGAAAGCTTTGGTATGTTGCCGGAGTGTGATCTCTAGCTGAGGATTAGAGCAAAGAGAGAATTATTGATTCTGTTTGCAACTTCCTAAGGCAGAGAGAATTTTTTTTATCAGGGTTTCTCTAGACACATGAATCAGAGGTTGGGGCCAGTGCAAGATTGTCATTAAGATGGATGGCTGCCATTCTCTTTTGGTCTGATTTCAAGGGGAAGGCACTTCTCTAGTGGAGAGAGGGCCAAGGCAGTGTGGAGGGAGAAATTTACACACCAAGGGAAGGAGTATCTTGTTCCACAAAAGGTAGGGATAAGTGTGACTGTCTGACACCTTGCCATCTGCTCAACAACTCAATTTGGCTAGACTATCACTGGGACAGTCACAACAAAGTTTTAGTACTTATAGCAATAAATCCCCTTGGACAGAGTCCAAGATGGAATTGCCTTCTATGGCATCCAATGCTATAATGTTTCATTTATATCCAGCTTCTCGTATTAGAGCTCTTGGAAAGGGTTACATTCACGATTTTTTTCCAGGTTAGGGAACTTTCAGTGGGGAAAATCCCTTCACTAAGTTAGGAGAAGCAAGCCATCTGTAACTTGTGTTATAGGACTGTTGCCTGGGAGATTGAGAAGTTATATTAGCTAAGGAAGTTCAAATAATGAGGATGAGGCAGCTTACTGATTCTTTTTAATAATCTTAGCTAGAAAATCATCTTTTTTTCTTGTCTACATGTTGAATTTTTTGTTGGTGTATTTCATCATTCAAATATTTTGGGAGATATGTATATTTCTTAAAATGGTAAAAGATTATTTTCATCCCAATATAGTGTAAGCTATTTTGATGGAAGAGACTATTAAGTTGTTGTTGTACCTGTAGGGTTAAGTATGGTGCTAGAATATTTTAGGTGCCTGATGAATGTTTTTTGAGTTGTATAAAAGGTGGTGTGAGAGGTTCTTGCACCATCCCAATAGGCAGATGGCATTGTACCAATTATAGCATATACTAGAGCACTTCATTACCTCTTCTGTGAAATCCTCAGTAGCATGAAAACAACTAATCTACATAGCCACAGTAGAAAAACAAAATAGAGGAAAAGCATATGTCACTCAGGCTATGATCCACAGCTCAATGGCGATGAGTCTAGAGTTAAATCTAACAACATGCATGTGCACACACAGATACACGTCTTGGACCGGCTTTGAAGTTGAACAAGATCTGGATCTAGAATTAAGAGAAGAGGCTGGATCCCATTTGAGGAGCTGTGCTGTGTTTTCAGTAATCCAATACTATTTGCTATAGTAGAAGTTCATTTAAGAACTTTAAGAAGTCTTTAACAGAAAGCATCCCCCAGTGATGCCATGTGAGTGTGACCTTAGGTGAATCCAAATGATATCTATACTCAAGGGAGATTTAAGTGGCAGGTTTGAGTAGACTATGGGATTTACTAGCAGTGACACCCATTAGAGATGAAAGCCATCATTGAGGATATGCACGACTCTGAAAGGAAATAAACTAGTCATGTGTCAAGAAGTAGAGCTGATAGGCAGTTGAATTCTGGGAATATCAGACTTTGGAGACCAGTTGGAATTCCTTCAACAGTATTCCCACCAATTGGTACAGGCAGTGTGATGGACTTGAAGTAAGAAAGATCTAGCTTCGAATCCATCCTTAGAAACTTAGTAGCATGGAACCCTAAGCACAACATTTAGTCTTTGTTGCTCTCACCTTCCTAGGTAGAGAGAGAGAGAAAAAAAGAGCATTTATTTATGCCTGGCACTGTCCTAAGTACTGAGATATAGATGCAAGACAAAAGATGGTTTCCTACTCTTAAGTAGTAAAAGACAGTGCAGAAAAGGCAGCTAGAAAATAAGAATAGGGTTATGGGGAGGAAATCCTTGTTTTGGGCACAGCTGTGGCAAGGATGTAGAGAAGGCTGGATAATAAGGAGTGTCACCACAAGTGAAACAGATCCAGCCTGGGAGCCACATGAAATGGTGCTTCAGAACAGTGACTCACCAAATAGGAGAGAGGGCCAAGGGATGGTGCTATCTACAGGTTGAGAAGGTTCCTACTGTAGACATGCAGTAATCAAGTTTTAGGGATGGAGTTGGGAATGAAGTGAGCATGGCTCTGGTGTATCATGCAATGTGAGTCACCAATTAGAAGAGAGTACTCAAAGGTTTTAAGCTGTCAAATTGGATTCTGGGACCTCAGAGGTCTCTTGCAGCTCTATACCCATGATTCTTTGGTAATCTAGCCACTTCTTGAAGAATTCCAGTGAGTAATAAACAGAACACTCCTAAAGTAACACATTCTTCTTTTGAATAGTTCTCGGTGGTTGGAAGTCTTTCTTTCCATTGGAGTAAAATTGCTGTCTCTTCAACTTCCAAGCTGAATAAGTCTGATCTTGCTTTTATGTGACATCTCTCCAAATACTTCAGAAAACATCACATCCTGCACCTCCCGCATAATAGAAATTCTTCTTTATATCAAATGTGTATAGTCAGACAAAATAAAACAATCTATTAGCAATGTCTCAGAAGGCATTTCTTATACTATATCTCTAGGTTATCACTGCTCTACCTAGAGTGGGAAGTATGGTTTTTTTTGTTTTTTGTTTTTTACCACAAATCATTTAAATTGATTTATCGCTGGCAAGGTTAAATTATTTTTTTCCAATTTGTATATTGAACAATTTACAGATGTATTGTTGAGTCATTTTTTCACTTGTGTATGACTCTGTAAGCCTATTTGGGCTTTTCTTAGCAAAGATACTGGAGTGGTTTGCTGTTTCCCTCATTTTACAGCTGAGGAAACTGAGGCAGATAGGTTTGGGTGACTCCCCTAGGGACACACAGCTAGTATGTGTCTGAGGCAGGATTTGGGCTCTTGTCATCTTAACTTTAGGACTGATACTCTATCCCAGGGGTCCTCAAACTATGGCCGTGGGCCAGATGCGGCCCACGCTGAGGCAGGGCAGCTGAGGACGTTTATCCCCCTCACCCAGGGCTATGAAGTTTCTTTATTTAAAGGCCCACCAAACAAAGTTTTTGTTTTGACTATAGTCCGACCCTCCAACAGTCTGAGGGACAGTGAACTGGCCCCCTATTTAAAAAGTTTGAGCACCCCTGCTATCCATTTATCTATAAAGCTGGCTTTGACACATACATGGCCAAACATTAGTTTTGATTGCTCAGTTTTGAGTTTTTTCAGTTGTAATAGTCTTTCCATATTGCTCTTAATCTGTCATTTATATTTTCTTGTGGCACAATAAAATTCCATTATATGAATGTTCTACAGTTTGTTCAGCCCTTCCCCAATTAATGAGCACCCATTTTGTTTTTCCTTCTTTGCAATAGCAAAGTGCTGCTATAAATAATTTTGTACTTATGGGTCCTTTCCTTCTGTCTCTCATCTCCCTGGGGCACAGTTGCTAATGGTTGTTGTAGAGGTATGTACAGTTTAGTATATACAGTGTAGTTTGGGGGTGGGGGTAGTTCCAAATTGTTTTCCAGAATGTTTGGACTAATTCACAGCTCCACCAATAGTGCACTAGGGGATATGTCTTCCCACAAGCCTCTAGCATTTCCCTCTTTTGTCATTTTAACTGACTTTAATTTCCGGATCCGGTAGCCTTTTCTCAGTTCTAACTTTTTTTCTTATCTGATTCACTTAACACCATAGACTCCCTTTTCTTCCAGGATGCTCTCCATATTTGGAACACTCTTCAATGAAGTTTGCCTCCTCCATGTCCACCACTCTTTCAGTCTCCTTTGCTGTTTTACCATCTGTGTTATGCCTTCCAGCGCTGGTTATTCTCCAAAGTTCTGTTCTAATCCTTATTTTCGCCCTCTGTAGGCTTGTTTTTTTTTTTTTTTTTTTTTTTTTATAAACTCTTCAGCTCTCATGAGTTTAATTCACATGTTTATGTGGATAGAGTTATTGATCTAAAGTTGGGAGGACCCGAATTCAAATCCAGCCTCAGATATTTGGCAGTTGTGAAATCTTGGGCAAGTCACTTAACATCTATCTGTCTCAGTTTCCTCACCTATAAAATAAGGATTAAAAACAGTACCCATCCCCTAGGGTTATTATGAGGATCAAATGAAATAATATAAAGCATTTAGCATGTTGCCTGGAACGTAGGAAATCTTATATAAAAAGCTGATTCCTTCCTGTCTTGTTGTCTATAAAGATTACTTTCAGATATATAAATTATGTGATTTTAAAAAATATTCTTAAATTAATGTTTTGTTATTATTTTTAAATTTTTGAACTGTCCTTGCATTCTTAGTATAAATTACACTTTGTCATAATGAACAATCTTTGAAAATGTAGTTTTAGCCTCTGATAATATTTTATTTGATATTTTGGCATCAATATTCATTAAAGACATTGTTCTATACCAGAGATTATTAACCTGGGAACTGACCCCTTGTGAGTCCTTGAATGGATTTCAGGGCAACGATGAATTTGGATGAAAAAAAATACATATTTATTTCAGTACAGTTGGTTTCCTTTGTAATCCTAGTTATTTGACTTTATGTATTTTAAAACATGATTTTGAGATGTGGCCCCTGGCACACACACAAAAGTTAAAACCACTATTGCATGGGTTTCTTTTTCTGATTTTATTTCTGTCTAGTTTAAATAATGGGACCATATTTGTTTCATAAAAGTAATTTGGTAGGATGCCTTTTTTCTTCAGTTTTCAGTGTTTTCATATATAATGGAGTTAATTCTTTTAATAATGAAAAATTCACTTGTAAATCTGTCTAAACTTTTAGATTTCTGATTTTGTGTTGGGTTTCATATGCTTTTCTAGTTTTAAACTTGCATGTCTAATTCATCCCTTGATCTTTTGCCTTCTGTCTTTTGTGGATTGTTTTCAGAGTCATAAAATTTCCCCTCTAGATTGTTTTGACTGCATCTCACGGGTTTTAGTGTCTAGTTTCATTATCATTTAGAATAAATTTAATTGTTCTTATGATTTGTTCTTTTATGCATTGTTACTTAGAATTATATTATTTAGTCTCTAATCCTAAATCTTTTCTTTGAATTATCTTCATGGATTGTAAATGCTTAGTAAAAGATATTCAATATTTTGGCTTTTTGCATTTAATTATGAATTTCTAATGCCACAGTATACAGCCAGTTTTTTAGAAAGGTGCCATTCAAAGATGAGTAATATGATTATTCTTCATGATCCCATTTGTTAATAGTCAGAAATATAGCATACCTAATTTTCTGAAAATTTACTTCAGAATTTTGACTTCTTATTTATCTTTGTTAGATATGTTTGTCTGAAAAGGGCTTATTATTGTTATGCTATCCATTTCTTCCTATACTTCAATAAGCTTTTTCTTTAATCACTTAGATGGTATGGTATATATTTAGTATTGGCATTATTTAATAATTTATAGTGCTTTTAAGTCTAATATAGTTGCCTAACTCATGTTTCTTAAGCATTTATATTTTTCTATTGCCTTGTCTGAACATGATCACTCCTTTTTTTTTATTTGAGACATAAAAGGTTCTTATTCTTTCTTTTCATTGTAAATCTGTATGAATCTTTGTTTCATTCTGCTTTCTAACCCATTCTGCTATTCTCCTTCCTTTAATGGGTGAATTTATACTATTTGTCTTCATGGTAATGATTATAGATTTTTTTCTTTCTATCATATCTCCCTGTCTTTTATATCTTTGCATCTCTTCTCCCCTTCCATTGACAAAGAAAAAGAAGGTAGCAAAAAATCGATTGAGATCAACAACAGGTCCCCTAAAAAGTCTGCTCTTTACTCAATTTCCTTATGCCTTTTTTAGTAGCAGGCCTTGTATGACTCTGCTTGCTTCTTCTATCTAAATATTTCTGGTGTGCTGATCTTGCTTCAATTGTGGAAAGGCTGAAAATACAAAAAAAATTGAATTAGGGTAGAGAAGTAAACCTCTGGCTAAATATTAAGACTTTTTTGAATATTCATTCAGTTATGATCAAGAAAGAATAAGTAGAAGAAATGCAAAAAATAAAAGTGTTCTTTTTTTATAGACACATAATGACCAAGTGAAATCAATCAGTGGAAGCCATTCTCCCCATCCGGGCCTGCTCTGACCTATTGTGATTGTAAGAATAACTTCATTAAGGTAGTAATTCCATAAAATATCAAGAGGTGGAGGTCATTTTGCATTCAGACTAAACATGAGTCTGTTCTTGTAAGTGTGACTATGTCTTTAGCAACTAAAGTGAGGAAAGAGAAGGGAAGCTGAGAGGAAACGGATTCTGCCTGAATGAGATCCATCTTCACCTGTCCAGCAGGGAGAAGGTAATAAAAAAAGACGAAGTACCATAAAATGCTCATCCTCCCTATCCATACTTTTATGTTTAGATTCTTCTAATGGCCCTTATAAAAGAGCGCCCTTGTATTGCTTTTTCTGATCACCATGAGTGTTTGCCTTGTGTGAGTTCTCCATAAAATAGTCCTTTTAGCAAATAAGATACTCAGAGTTAGAGAATCCACCCCAAATGTTCATAAGGACTATCTGTGTCCAACATGTGGCAGAACATTCCAAGCTCATATTAGTCAGGACAGCCATAGTTAGACATACTATAACTTGACTCTCCCATAGTGATGTCATTTTGGTCCTCTGAGAAGGAAGGACAATCACCAGATTTTGAGTATAGCATTTCATGGTGATATTGGCCTAGTGTTCTAGGGCAATGATGTCAAACTCTGACTCGCTGGAACAAGCAGCTAAGAAAATACCCTAGTGCAGGCGACATATTAAAATGTAATTGGGAAATTTTTACCAACATAAATAAAACAACAATACACACAGATAATGTTTCAGTGACATATCGGGCCCTTCAGTCCTTATCCTTATTTCATTTAGCAGCCTTCTTCTTTTCTTTTGTGAGGCAATTGGGTTAAGTGACTTGCTCATACTCACACAGTATTTAATGTCTAAGTCCACATTTGAACGTGGGTCCTCCTTATTCCAGGACTGGTACTCTATGTACTGTGCCATCTAGCTGTCCCAATTCTTCTTCATTATTATTAATAAACTTTACTCAGACAAACTTAATCTGCCTAGAATATGTATAACCTGTAGAATCTTCTGTTTAAACCAGAAATGCAGGTCTTTGCTTCTTTTGTCTCAACACCTCCACTTCTTTCAGCAATCCTCATGTGGTAGAGTCTCTGGTTCTCTTACTATCCTGCTCACTCTTCTTTAGCCTGATTAATTTGGTTAATGTCCTCATTAAATGCATAAAACTAGACATGGTATTGTAGAAGTATCCTGATCAGAGAAAAAGACCGTGGAACCATCACTTTTACCATTCTGGATGATTTCCCCAGGCATCTTTTCCACTTCCTTGATAGCTGTTCTCCACAGAGGTGATTCCCTTGCCCAGATCACCTTTTCAGAAAGGGTATCAGTTATGCCTACTTCACTCTTAGCTCCACTTACTCTCCAGACTTCTGTCCCTCCTTGCCCTCTCACAAGTATCTTTTCTTCCCCTCTCTACTTTTTAATTCCACTTTGTATGTTGTCTTCCCTTGTAATGGGCCAGAACTCTGAAACAAGGAGTCTTACAAGGTGTTGATAAGGAATTGATAAGACAATGGTTATCTAGTTTAGCATGGCAATTAATAGTTCTCCAGTTCAGTATGACTGAATTAATCTTACGATAAATAATGGTTCCCTAGAGATACAATGATTCACTTATACTCACTATGATCAATGGATTTAATGTAATAGAGTATTTAAGAGGTCAGAGTCAGATCTAGAGAGGTGTTGGAGACAGACTCAGAGAAGACAGAGGACTGGAGGCTGGAGCTCAAGGTCTCAGAGCCAAGGAGAGACATTCACTCCATCTCCCACCACTGTGGTGCCTGGCCTATCCTCTTTCATTTCTCCACTGAGACCAAGGCCCGTCTGAAGGGCCTCCAGAAAGCTGGCTTGGGCCCCAGGCAAGGAGACCGACTGTGAAGGAGACAATAAAGAATTTGGACTTTATCTCTGGCTATTCTTGTGGTGATTACTCAGCTGAAACGAAGGCTGGTCCAAAGACCTCCAGAAAACTAACCAGAACATTACATTCCCTGTTTAGAATGTAAACTCCTGGAGAGTAGGTGGGGATTACTTTTTTCTGCTTATATTGGTCTCTTCAACCCTTAGCACAGTGGCTGGCGGTTGTTTTCCCCGTCTCATGTAGTTATTTTGTTTTTCATCTAAATGTCAGACTTTGTATAGAGAACTGACCTTGGAGTCTGCGACATCTCTGACCCATCTTAGTGTGAGACCTGGGACATCAGCTTCTTATTATCTTGGGGGCATTTCTCTATCTGTGGAGGAAGGTTCCATATACCCATGAAATCCTAGGACAACAAATAAATACAAGAACACTTTTTATGATTATTTTTTTCCACTTAGTATGACCTTTTTGTTTTTAACACATTTTAGCTTTCTCCTCCCCTTTCTAGGTATCTATCCCCTACCCAACTCATTGTGGCATTGATATTTTTAAGATAATATAAAAACTAGTGAAAGGTTATCAGTATTTTGGTTGGAATCCTCTAAGGTAGATTTATGAAAAGATAAGAATTATAGGGAAGAAGGCAAGGAAGGCTTTTGATTGGTTACAATGGATGCAGTTCCCACACGGATGAGATCACAAGCCCATCAAGGTATCAAAATATGTAAGAGAAAATAGTAAGTGTTGGGTTACTCAGCTGAGCCTTTCAGTGGAATATATTACACATTGTAATTACACATCCATATCCCTTGACATTTGGAGCATTGGATATTTATTCAACGTTCTACTGTATTAGCAGGTAGAGTGGGCCACATGTCTTTTTCAATAATGTGAGAAGAGGTACCATTTCCTTCCTTTTACCCATATCGAATTTTCAAAGATAATAGAATATTTTAATAGCATAGATGATATATGGAAATGTTTTACTCATTTTGACAAAGCTGAAAAAATGCAATCCAAGCTGTGGCGGCAAGAAAAAAAATCCCGAAAACATCATCGAAAACAGGAGGTCTGAACTCATCGGAACTCCATTATATGCTTGAGCAAGTTCTGGAACAATAGAAAGCTCTGCATGATGATGTTGGCAAGTACAGCTGTGCAAGGCAGATGTTGGCCTTCCTGCCACCCACTGAAAGCAAAGAGCTGGCTTATGCTCTGCCAGTGACTATCAAATTACCTATTGGAGTGGGTCAGGCTAGAGAAACAGAGCAAGGTTGTAGCTATGAGGGGCGAATTGAGACAAAGGAGCTAGGAATTAAGGATCAAAGAGCCAATTTGGGTTGCCTTGAGGGAAGAAAAAGATAAAAGATACTAGGAAGATATCTAAATGTAACTGCAAATGAGAAATGTGTGTATGTGTGTGTGGTGGTGGTAGTGGTGGGGATATGTATTGTTAACATCAAAAAGCACCAAAATGCTTCTGAAATGGCGGATTCTAGTGGCAGGATCAGAGCTATTGACTAGTAGATGTTTTACTCTAATCTACTTTCAGTCAAGTCTTGTTTATAAAATTAGCGAAGTTCTTTTAAAGATGGCTCTAGCCTTTCTGGAAATGGCAGTGAGCCATTCATAAGCCATGGGCCTCTCTGCCCGTCCTCCCTTCCCTCTGGTGGGGTCTGTGGGGACAACTGCTAGAAGGCTACCATCAATCAGGACAGTATGTTTTCAGGATTCACCCAGCCATAGTCATTCAAATAAATGAAAAGTCCTGGGGGGTGGAGGAGGGAAAGGGAAGCTACTCTATACTACTGTTCATTGCATCAGTGAGGAAATAGGAAGAACATAAACCAGGTCCATTGCCTCTTGAAACCCCTGTAGATATGTCACGACAATGAACAGTAGCAAATTCACTTCCTCCTTCTCACAGAGAGATAGAGGTTCACTTCTGGCTCTTAGAGGTTCAGCTATCTCTACCCACAGGTCTTAATTGTAGAATGTCTGTTTGCTGATTCCTGATTCCTCTAGTGTTTCCTCAAAATCCATTTCATTTCCCACCTTTTTCCCACTGAATTGTTAGTAACAAATATGGTCCTAGGACCATAGATTTTTAGAGGTAGATGGAATTTTAAAGATGGTTAAAATGTAGTGAGTAGAAGTGAGTCAAAAATTCACATTCTACCTCCAAAACTTACTTGCTGCATAACCATGGAAATAAGATCTTTTCTCACTGAGCCTTGGTTTTCACATCGGTTAAATGGGGAAGATTTACTACTGCAGTAAATGGGGAAAAACTTACTAATGTTAAGAGTACATCTCACATGTTGTTGCAAGATCTGAATGAGAAACCCTCTGGAAAGCCTTTTTGCAAGCATTAAATTACTCTAAGGAAACTGAGGCCCTGAGAGGTAAAGAGAACTACTTAATATATTGTAATAGAGCTCAGTTCCTCCACCCCGCCCACCCCTCCCCGTCTAGTGCCCTTTTTGCTTTTCCTTCTGGTGGAGAGGCCATTTTTCTCCTTGCAGAATTCTAAAGGGTTTGGGCCAAGACCGTAGGAATGGCTGGTAAAATTCATTCCTGGGATTTCACTGACCAGAGTGAAGTATCTGTGTAGGGAAGACTGGAGGGGTCAGGCACAGGAGGCCCACCATGTTGGGGGAAAAAAGAGGCAAAGGGAATTGGGTCATGCTGGAAATGGAGCCAAGAGCTTGATTAGAGAAAAATGAAAATGTTGGAAGTCCTTACTTGCAAGTAAGCAAGGGAAAATGAAGGAGATGAGCTCCAGTTTTGTGGTGCATAAAATTACAATGGCATACTTGGAAGTCATTACAAGGTTTGGGATTTTCCAGGAGAGTAGAATGAAGAGATCATGTGTCTTCTGTTAAAATGTTGTTAAGTATGTTTTAAACATATGTTGGACCACTGGATAGAGAAATGAATGAATTTGTGTGGGTCTGGCTGTGGGGTTTAGTAGAGCGTGGACTGTGGGTCAGAGGACTTGAGTACTAGGTAGTGCTCTACCACTTACAAAGAAACCTTTGCAAATTGACTTTGAGCTGGAGCTTTTTTATTTTTCAAATGAAGACATGGGAATCTTCAGGCCTTCTCCGTTTCTCATGTACTATGATTGCATGCATTAGCTTAATATGTTTTCACCATGCCAATCAACATCATAAGCACTTATTATAAAAGTGAGGGGTGGGGTGGGGTTAGTTCTCAGAGCATGCTCAGTGTGTTCTGCTTACCAAACCACAAGTGGGCCTTCCAGCTACAGGTAATAGAGCAGGCTTAAGCAGGAAGAGCTACAGGCTGTAGGTCTCTGGGTCAGGGAAGAGTCTTGGGATCCCTCCTACATCTGCTTGCCATGTGACCTAGAACACAAGGTGTGGTTGGGGTTGAGGTTTTTTTTTTTTCTTTGCCTTTGTCGTGTTTATTCTGTCTTCATCCTAAGTGAATGGGCATCAGAGACAGTTACCTTGTGAGCATTGAAAAGTTGGATTAGGCCTCTTGTGAGGAGTCTCTAGCAGATGAGCAGCCCATTTACCCAATGATCTCTTGTCCTGTGAGACCCCAAAACAGAAATTGAATTAATACTTTCCCTGTATAAAAGAAAGAAGACAAAAGGATGTAACAATTAAAAAGAAATGTTGATCACAGCTGTCTTGGACAGGCAAATACAATTTGGTGGATTTAGTTTTATTCTTGAAAAGACAAAAATCATCCCTATTTCATGGGTAATCTCATAATGTAGTGCGCATGATGACTGCTTACACAAATATCAGCATAAACATAGTTATAGCTTGTAAACCAATATCTGTTGTGGGGGATGAGAAGGTGGAGACTTTGTCTGAAGAACTTGAAAAAAAATCCTCAAATGTTAAATCACATGGATAGTGTCTTCGTTGCTAACTTGGGCATAGAGGATGGCAAAACTATGATGAAAAACATGGTTTGTAAATAAGAAATGAGAGATCAAAACCAAAGAAATTTCACACGTTTCTAGGATGAATATTCTATTTCAGGGGTCCTCAAACTACCACCCATGGGTCAGATGCAGCAGCTGAGGACGTTTATCCCCCTCACTCAGGGCTAGGAAGTTTCTTTATTTAAAGGCCCACAAAACAAAGTTTTTGTTTTGACTAGAGTCCGGCCCTCCAACAGTCTGAGGGACAGTGAACTGGCCCCCTATTTAAAAAGTTTGAGGACCCCTGCTGTCTTTGAAAAGCTTGGGAATGGTGGTGGCCAAAGATCTTCATAAAATATAAAATTGATTATATTTTGATTTAGATTGGTTTGCGAGGACAAGGATGAACAAGAAATTGAGAATGATTTCAAAGTTGTGAGTGTATTGACTAGAAAGGATTATGGGGAACTTGAAAGAAAAAGCCAGTTAAGAGGGAGTTGGGTTTATGTAAGAGAATAGTTGCTATTTTAGACAAAGTGAGTTTTTGATGCCTGTGGAACATTATTCAAAACGTCCAGTAGGCAGTTAGTGATATGGGACAGGAATTGAATGAGAGAGAGAGATTAGGTATGAATATCTACATCTGATAATAACCTACATTGAGGTCATTGGAATTGTGGTAGTTAATGACAGAGAGAGGGAGAGGGGGATAGAAAGAAGAAAGGGAGGGTAAAAGAAGAGAGGGGAAGGGAAAAAGTATAAAGGCAGAAGAGAGGGAATGAGGAGGAAAGGGAGGGACTAAAAAAGAGGGAGGGAAGAGTGGGCATACAGAAAAGAGGAGAGTGAGTGGTTAGAGCAAAGGAGAGGGAGAAGAGGGGAGAAGAAGTGAAGGGACAGTTGAAGTAGGAGAGTAGGAGGGAGGGATGGACCGTGGAGGGGGAGAAAAAAGAGCCTAGGACAGAACCTTGACCCATACTTACTCTAAGAGTGTGTGTTATAGATGCTATGGGGCAGAGAAAATGGAGAAGGAATAAATCAAGTAGGAAGAAAGACAAGAGCTTTCTCATCAAAACAGAACTTAGTGGTCAAAGTGTCACATATTATAGAAGACTGAATATTGAGTGAGGATTGCATGGGACAGGAAAGACTGCTCAATCTGGAGCCACAGGTCCTGTGTTCAAATCCCAAATCGACTTGTTTTTAATCTATTGGACTTTTGATAGTTCACTTATTCTGAATCTGAGTTTCAATCTCTGGCCCTCAATTTCTCCATTTGTAAGTGAGGAGGACATCAGATGGGTTCTAAGAGCTCTCCTAGCTGACTCTATATCCTATGACTGAGAAAAGACAGTTCAATTTGGCAGTGAACTGATCATTGGTGTCTTTGGAGAGAGATTTTTCACTTGAAGAATAAATAGGGTCAGAAGTCAAATCCAAGACCTGAAGAAGTGAATGGGAGAGGAGAGGAGGCAATAACAGAGCTTTTTCTGGAAGGGTGTTTGAGAAAGGTCAGGTGGGGTGGGGGGAGAGATAAAGGAGGATAACTTGAAGGGATGGTAGGATGGGTTAACTGAAGGGTTTTTAATTTTTTTGATAGTTTTTTTATTTTCAAAAGAAATGCAAAATAATTTTTCAGCATTCACCCTTACAAAATCCTTCCCTCCAAGATAACAAGTGATCCAATATATATTAAACATGTGTAATTCTTCTATACATATTTCAACAAAAATCTTGCTGCACAAGAACAATCAAATCAAAAAGGAAAAAAAAATGAAAGAAAACAAAAAGCAAGCAAACACTAACAAAGGTGAAAAATACTACATTGTGATCCATGCTCAGTCCCCACAGCCCTTTCTCTGGGTGGCTCTCTCCATCAGAAAACCATTGGAAGTGGCCTGAATCACCTCACTGTTAAAAGCATTTATTAAGCTCCTACTGTGTCAGGCACTGTGCTTAAGCAGATCCCCTAGATCTTTTTCAGACAAAATATTGTCTAGTTAGCGACATAACATCAAAATATAAAGCTGTTTTTATGAACCCAAGTGTAAGACTTGAAATTAGTTACAACAGGGGATCAGATCTTTTTTTTTTTAATAGCCTTTTATTTACAGGTTATATGCATAGGTAACTTTACAGCATTAACAATTGCCAAACCTCTTGTTCCAATTTTTCACCTCTTACCCCCCACCCCCTCCCCCAGATGGCAGGATGACCAGTAGATGTTAAATATATTAAAATATAAATTAGATACACAATAAGTATACATGACCAAACCGTTATTTTGCTGTACAAAAAGAATCAGACTCTGAAATATTGTACAATTAGCTTGTGAAGGAAATCAAAAATGCCAGGTGGGCATAAATATAGGGATTGGGAATTCAATGTAATGGTTTTTAGTCATCACCCAGAGTTCTTTCTCTGGGCGTAGCTGGTTCAGTTCCTTACTGCTCCACTGGAAATGATTTGGTTGATCTCATTGCTAAGGATGGCCAGGTCCATCAGAACTGGTCATCATATAGTATTGTTGTTGAAGTATATAATGATCTCCTGGTCCTGCTCATTTCCCTCAGCATCAGTTCGTGTAAGTCTCTCCGGGCCTTTCTGAAATCCTCCTGTTGGTCATTTCTTACAGAATAATAATATTCCATAATATTCATATACCACAATTTATTCAGCCATTCTCCAACTGATGGGCATCCACTCAGTTTCCAGTTTCTAGCCACTACAAAGAGGGCTGTCACAAACATTCGTGCACATACAGGTCCCTTTCCCTTCTTTATAATCTCTTTGGGATATAATCCCAGTAGTAACACTGCTAGATCAAAGGGTATGCACAGTTGAGCATAGTTCCAAACTACTCTCCAGAATGGTTGGATTCGTTCACAACTCCACCAACAATGCATCAATGTCAGGGGATCAGATCTAATGGGTTTGTAAGTCCAGTGTATTCTTTGGAGGCTCTGCTTCTCATTCCTATTGGATTTATATCTCCTCTGCCTCCTTCACCTTGGTTAGCTTGGGTCCCCTGTGGCAATCATTCTGCTGAAGCCTATGCACAGACCCCTTCTCCCAGTTATGGTTTGAAATTCCTAAAATTAAATATGGAGAATTACAAAGGAAACGAAATGATAGTAAAATAGTTATAACCGTGTTTTTAGAGTTTCTGTCTCCCAGGTTTAGAACCTCTGACATGCCTAGATCTCTGGGGCACTTCATTAGAGAAATCCTTCAGATTTTATAGGAATGATTAATGACTGCTCTTTGAGTCCAGCCATTCAACCACTTCCAAATCCACCTGACTGTTGTATTGTGAAGCAGACTTCTTCTTGTCAATAAAATAGCATGAGTGATTTGGACAAATATATTGTTCAAAATCTAAATAATCTATGTATAGCTTTCTCATGAGCCCTCAATCTCGTATTCCTGTCTAGAAAGGAAATGAGATCAGTGTGCCCCAGCGTGAACTTGATGAAGCAGTGTGGTCTCCTTCACTTCTCTGCCCACGAATGCTTCTTGTAACAGGCCTCTGCCCTCTTTGATCTTCCCTTTTTTTACCATGGGGTTAAAAGATCTTTTTGGTTGGCCTCAGCTGTCCTCACCAGCGTAGGCTTATTGGGTTTTATGCCTCTCAATGATATTCTTACAAGAACAAGCAGACTTCTGCCTTCTTCCTTTGTTAGCATTCCCTAACATCTTCTGAATTTCTTTTCCAAACCTTAATCTGTTAATGAGTTCCATGTATGTCTCTTCAGATACCTCCCCCTTTTCTTCCTCATTAGAACTGTTTCCTTTCGCATTGTCATTCTTTCAAACCTTCTCACGCTTTCTTGGGCTGACTTCCTCTGGAGAATTTTAGTGTGAGAGATCCTAGGAATCCTTTCTCCTGAGCATTTTGGAATTCTTTCTCCTTGAATTGAGGGCACATGTCCCACTATGTCCATGGTTTCTCTTCACTCCCACCCATTCTCCTCACAAGTTTGCCCTCACTTCCCCAGAAGCATCCAGTTCTTTCTGATTGATGAGAATCAGATCTTAACATGGCAATCATCCTCATTGCTTTCTGTACCTTTTAAAAGGATGAAATGATCATTAAGGCAAATTCTCTTTTGGACAGGGAGAATGCCCTAGCAGATGAGCTAGATAAGGGATGTTTCACGTAACTGTTTTTCTGTCATGTTTCTGGGTATGCTTCAGATACTTTTACCTCTCATTCCATTTATTTCCTCTTTCTGTAAATGTTATCTGTAGTATACTCTGATAGAAGTATTATTTCTATTTTTGCCTCCAGTTCAATCTGGTAATACATATTATTTGTTAAGTACTATACTGGGTATTAGAAATAGAAAACCAAAAATTATATAGGCTGGGCTTTCAAGGAGATTATATTCAGCTTGGAGGAAAATGCATACGAGCCCAAGGGGGGGAAAAACAACAAAAAACAACCAACTTGATAAAATAAATACAAAGTCAATGTGGTAAGGAAAACACTAATTCCTGGGGAAATCAGGATGGGCTTTCATATAGATGTCACTTGTTGTACTATGAAGGGAGTTGGGCGTGCAGATGAATGTCACCATTCCTTAGGTGATCAATATAGCAACAAGGTCTAACAAGATCATTCTTGCCTCATTGTCTCTACTTTGACTTAACAGTGAATGGTTCTTTTAAAATCAGAAATGAACAACTGTTGCCCTTGAGAGGAACTGTGGTAGGAATTCTGGGGGAACAACACCCCTAAAAATTCTGGAAAAAAGGTTAGGTAAAAAGGAGGGTATTTTATATACAGATTACAAACAAGGATTTAAAACAAGCAAAATATTTTCATTATTGCTAGATAAATAATTGAAGACTATAGGAGGCATTCCTCAAAAGAAGAAATGCAGGCTTTTAGCAACCCTATGGAAAAATGCTCTGAATAATTACTAATAAGGGAAATGCAGTTTAGAACAATTCTGAGGGTCCATTGCCAACCTCATTGGGAAAAAATGACAAAAAGGGAAAATGACAATCGTCGGAAGGGCTGTGGGAGTAGTGGCACATTGACACATGGTTGATGGACCAAAAAAGTCCATCTATTCTGGGAAAACAGTTTGGAACTATGCCTCCACTGCCACTAAAGTGAATGTACTTTGTAACCCTGTGTTAATGTCCCACAATTAGACATATGCATCAGAGGTCAAATACAGAAGAAAACGGCCCAAAGATAGTAATTACAGCAGCACTTAAACATTGTAATAATGATGAACTGGAAATCAAGGCAGCGTCCACCCAATGGGGAGTGACTGAACAAATCTGAAATCCTCTCTTGGGCTTTCAGTCCAGGCCCTTGTCTGCTTCTCCAGCTTTTCTGCCCCTTACACCTCCATGTCCTTTCAGAGCTGGTGACGCTAGCCTCCTAGCCATTCTTCATGTATGACTCTCCATTGCTTGATTCTGAGCATTTTCCCCTGTGAGTTGCCATGCTCATCAGCCTCTGTTCTACTTACTGGAAATCCCGGTGACAATTTCATGTTTTTCAGGAAGCCTTTTCCCAACCCCCCTTTATTCTGGAGCTCTATTGGCATTGATCCCCTTGTTGACTTGTTGTCCCCCTCGTTACACTGTGAGCTCCCCATGGGAAGAGATGGTCTTTTGACTTTCTTTGTATCCTTGGCTCTTAACATAGTATCTGGGTTGGTCATATCTGATACTCCGTGACCCCATTTGGGGTTTTCTTCGCAAAGGTACTGGATTGGTTTCCCATTTTTCCCCTCTAGCTTATTTTTACAGGGGAGAAAATTGAGACAAATGGGCTTAAGTAATTTGTTAAGGATCACACAGCTCATGTTTGAGGCCAGATTTGAACTCAGGACCTTGACTCCAGGCCTGAACCTCTGCCCATTGCACCACCTAGCTACCTGAATAAAATATAGGAATGTCCAAAATGCAACAGATACAGTCACTTCCTGTGATCTAGTATCTCTTCCTCAGCTCCCTTCCACCATTAACATTGAAATGACTGAGTTGCTATCATCCTTTGCTATTCCCCTGTACTTAAAGAGAAGTGAAATTGTTTAAGAACATGTGTTCTTTAGGCAAGTGACCCTACATGTCTACAGTGAAAGTAGACAATTGTGTGGAAAATAAGGTTTTGTCCACTGAGAAACTAATCGGCATCCATAGAAGTAATCTCTCTATTGGACCATCTGATAATTTCGTACCAGCCTTGACTGTATAAGAAAGCATCAGACTTAGACACAAAGCTTCCTGCTGGATTTAGGAAAATCTCTCTATGCCTAAAAAGAGGCAGATCTGATTACATCAGATTAGGCTATTTTGACATGAAACAAATTAGGCATCATCTCTGGGATGGCAAAGGCAGAAGTGTTCTGATCAGCTAGTTACAGCCTGGGGAAAATCGGACAAGATCTAGACATCTTTCCCAGAGCCAGGTTTAAATTTATCCTTTATTTCATGAATCTCCCACACCCTTTTCTTCCTTTACTTAAAGAAAAGCTTTGGGGTGCTATTGTCCATTTAATCTTGTAATTCAGGAAGATTGGGTTTGTCCAACCCCCTTCTAAAGTGTGCTTCTTTATGTGTACACCAAAATGTGTGAAGGTAGGATTATTCCTCTTGGGATTTGCATCAGAAAACAGGTACTACCCTTGAGAGGTACATCTAAGACATGGATTGTGAAGGGAATGAAGAGAAGTATAATTCTTTAATCTTACTGAGAGGATGGTATAACAGAAGTCAGTGTTCTACATTGGGGAATCAACCTGCAAGTCCAGTTATATTATACTCTAATAAAATGAAGGTTTCATTTTTTGGGTCAGGCATTCCCATGAACGCCTAAAGCAGAGCATAGCCAGGACACTAAGGCCGATGTGATGTACTTTTTGGTTACCGGTAACTTTTATTTGAAGGGCCCAAGAAGGAAGAGTCAAACAGAAGAGTTGATTGTTGATTCTGGAGGTAATAAGGAGCCACTCAAGTTGGTATAGGAAGTGATCTTGTTAGACTTTTTTGCTTTGGGAGTATAATTTTGACTGTGTAATGATTTAGAAGGGGGAGAACCATGAGGTGGGAAGCTATTGCATAGGTGAGGTAAGAAGGTGGTCATAAAGTAAAGGAAAGCTGACAAGACTTGTTAAAATGGTTTGAACTGTGGGATGTAGAGTATCCTAGATGACTGGGAGAATAATGGTGCTCTCAGCAGAAAGAAGTAAGACCTGAAATGATGGTGTTAGATAAGAGATGATGTTTTGGACTTGCTGAATTTGTTGCCTACAGGTTGTTCGTATTGAAACATCCAATAGGAATTTGATAATGTGAGACAAATTTAATAGTACTAGGAGTGTGTGTATCTGTGTGTGTTTGTATACACATATACAAATATTTGCATATATACAAATATACAACTCAATATATTGTATTTTGTTTACATGGGTGGGAGCTAATGAAGTCATCAAATGAGAGTGAGGAAGGAGAAGAACAGAAGTTCCAAGCTAGAGCCTACTCACAGGTGGGGTCTAAATGTTGAGCCAGTCAACGAGACTGAGCTGGATTGCTCAGATGGGAGGAGGAAAAGCAGAAGACAGCAAATGTCACCAAGTTGGAGAAAGTGGTCAACAACATGTAGTTCTATGAAGCGCGATGAGACTTGAGCAAAAGCTGGGATATTGTATTGAGAAATTATTAGCTGTGGAGAGGATGATTTTTGTTGAGTGCTGAGGTTAGAAGCCACATTGTAATGGAGAGAGAGATGATAGAATAGAGTCAATGGGTAGGAAAAAGCCTTTTCTTGGATTTTGGCTGAGGAGAAAAGGAAAGATATTGGATAATATCTTGGAGAATGGTAGGGTCTCATGAGACTTTTTTAGGCACATCAGTAGGTAGCAGAGAATTAGCCATTCAGCAGGAAAATATTGAAGAATGGGAAGCAGGATGATTATGGGAATAATCTGCTGGAGGGAATGTGGATAGGAAAAGATAGAATTTAGTGTGCAGGTAGTATCTTTGTCCAGAATAAGGGCTCTTTCTTTACCACAGACCAGAATAAAGGTGAGGTGAATTAAAGATCATGAAAATGAATTATGATATAAAGACAAAAGATGACAATATGGAAATATATTTAACATGATTGTACATGTATAGCCTGTGCCAGATTGCTTGCTGTCTTAGGGAAGGGGGAAGGGAGGGAGAAAAATTTGGAACTCAAAATCTTGCTAAAATGAATGTTAAAAACTATCTCTACATGTAATTTAGAAAAAATAAAATACTGTTAAGTGAGATGTAGAGAGAATAATCGGATCACTGAGAAACAAAGAGCTCAGCACTTGCCCAGCATTTCCACATCTCAACTGCCTGCATGAGCACCAGATTCCTAGCTTCCCCTTCCTGTTGAACAGGGTCAGTTTAGGCAGGAATGAATACATTAATTGGTCATTACACTCTCAAGTTATTGGTTACATAGATGTATTTAAAGTCAATCAAAAGTGAGAGAGCAATAATAAGTGGGAGTATGAATGGTTCCGTGGACGAGATGGTACTTGAGATAAGGTTTCAAAGATACTGAGAAAATGAGATGGGGTGAAATGCCATTGATAGGGGATAGCTTGAAATGCAGTAAGGCAAGAAATGGAATTGGAAGCTTGGGTAACACGCTCAAAGACCACATGCTTGTCAGAATGCTGGCTGTACTGTGATGGTGTCTGATGGGTTATGTGTCAGAGTTGGCTAGCACTTGGTTAGTGCTTATGTATTGTTACAGTTCTGGAGACATATGTGAGACACAAAAGCAATAGATGTTTCCAGTCTCTCCAAAGTGAGCGCTAGACTGTCATGCACTCTAAGGCTGTCTGGACAGCATATAAATATAGGAAGTGCGTGGACCTCTGGGCTGGTATAAGAGTAGCCTATAATGCTCTTGTAAGTTTACCAAAATAGCTGTTTTTGAATTGTATTAACCAGGGGGATGTCTTGTGTACTGGGCTCTGCTGTAAACTGCCTGAGACCTTAAACCAGTGGGGAAAAACGTTCAGCCCAAAGGCCCGCAAAATCAACTGCAGGCGACGATGAGCTCAAAGCTAGGCACGACCATCTCCCACTGCTTGAATTCTATATATTGATCATTTTGTATGGCCTGAGAATGATGTTAGAAATATCCAACTGGTCCTTGACAGGGAAAAAAAAGGTTTCCCACCTCTGCATTAGTCTTTTGAGAACATCCAGGATCAGAGCAGTGGTGACTCAGTCACAAGGTCACTGGCAACTGCATCCTTGATGCTACTTTCTGATCCTTTTCCTCTCCTCTTTGGTGTGCCTGGGATGCTGCAGGGCCCAGACCATCCGTGTTTGCAGCATTCTGACATCCTGACGAGTTCTGCTGTCTCTCAGACTGCTCATGATTGAAGGTCTTTGTCTTTCCGGTAGCTTTGGCATTATTCTTGGATTGTGAGCCAGGAAACATCATTCTCTGACTGGCCATATAATAGGCTTTTTTTTTTAAAAAGTAAGTGTATAAATACTCATTGTTCCAGTTGAATACAAGTCCTATGGTTCAAAATAATCTATGAGGAAAATATAAAAATCACATCTTGTCTCAAAGGAGGAAGAGCAAGTCTTGGGCAATTATTTTTTAATGTTGTAATGGCCAGATTTTAGATGGAGAAAACAGAGCTCCCTTAAAGACCTCACATCCTAATGCAATAAACCACAGGTAAGGAGCTACGTATCTACAAGATATATACAAAATAGATGGAAGGTAACTCAAAGGGCAAGCCCTAGCCAGGGAATGGTGGTAGAGGGGAAGGGACTGGGAAAGGCCTCCTTACAGAAGGAAGAATTTGAGCTGAGACTTGGAGAAAACCAGGGAAGCTGGGAAGCAGAGCTGAGGGAAAGCATTCTAGGTATTGAGTACGATTTACACAAATCAGCAAGAGAAAAGATCATATACTATGTGGAGGGAAGATTGGAAAGATAGGATGAGATCAGTTGTGTTTAAATGTTTAATGTTTAAATGTCCAGCAGAGGACTTTCCATTTGGTCTTGGGAGTAATAATGAGCCACTGGAATATGTGGAGGGGGATGACATAGTTGGGTTTGCACTCAAGGAAGATCATTTTTGGCAGCTGGGTGAGGAACAGACTGGAGATGGGGAAGCTAAATAAGCAGCTTATTACAGTAAGCCTGACTTGGAGTGAAGGGCCTGCTCTAGAGTGGTGCCTCCAGGAGTAGAGATAACAGTAAACTCACAGCAGATGTTGCAGAGTTAGAAATGACAAGGCTTGGCAACGGATGAATGTGTAGAGGGAGTACAAGAAAAGAGGGTAGGGATGAAGAGAAACTGGTGAGTCTGGTTGACAGTAAAGATGGTGTTATCCTCAATGGTAACACGGGAAGTCAGAAGAAGGGAAGGTTTGTGGGGAAAGATAATGAATTCTATTTGGAATATGTTGACTTTGAGATCCCTTTGGGACTTCCCATATGATTCCTCCAGAAAGCAGTTGGTTAGATAGAAGTGGCACTCAGGGGGAAGAAATGGGCTGTATATATAGATTTGGGAATTATTTGTATAGAGAAAATCATTAAACCCATGGAAGGTGATGAGATCAAGTGAGATAGAGAACTGAGAAGTTCTGTAGAAGTACAGTAAGATATTAATGATTTATAACTTTTTGTGTGCCATGTGTCCTTTTGTTGAAACCTACTGATCTTTTCTCACAATAGTATTTTAAAATGTATAAAACACAAGATTATAAAGAAAATCAATTAGATTCAAGTATAACTCAATTATCTTAGAAATTAGTTATCAAAAGATAACTAATTAATATTAGAGAGCTCTGGGAACAATCCCCTTGGAGATAATTGAACCCATGAGAATAATGAGATCTTCAAGCAAAAAAAGCAGGTTCAGGACAGAGCCTTAGGGGATACTAATGTTTAGTGGACATGACCTCAATGAAGATCCAGCAGAGGAGAAGGAGAAAGGAGTGTTTGAAGATGTAGAAGGAAAACCTGGAGAGAACAGAGACAGCCAGACATAGAAGAGACTGTATCATGCATGAATAATTTTTCAACGTTGAACTTTGCAAAACCTTGTGTTCCAAATTTCTCCCCCTTTACCCACCCCCTCCCCTAAATGGCAAATAATCCAATGTATGTGAAACATGGTAAAATATATGTTAAATCCAATATATGCATATATATTTATGCAATTATCTTGCTTCACAAGAAAAATAAAATGAAAGAAAAAAATGAGAGAAAATAAAATGCGAGCAGACAACAGAGAGTGAAAATGCTATGGTGTGATCCACACTCAGTTCCCACAGTCCTTTCTGTGGGTGCAGATGGCTCTCTTCATCACAAGATCATGGGAACTGGCCTCAATCATCTCATTGTTGAAAAGAGCCACGTGCATCAGAATTGATCATCATATAATCTTGCCATGTTTAATGATCTCCTGATCCTGCTCATTTCACTCAGCATCAGTTCATGTAAGCCTCTCCAGGCCTTTCTGAAATCATCCTGTTGGTCATTTCTTACAGAACAATAATATTCCATAACATTCATATACCACAGTTTATTCAGCCATTCTCCAACTAATAAGCATCCACTCAGTTTCCGGTTTCTTTCCACTACAAAAAGGACTTCCACAAACATTTTTGTACATGTGGGTCCCTTTCCCTTGTTTAAGATCTCTTTAGGATATAAGCCCATTAGAAACACTGCTGGATCAAAGGGTATATGCAGTTTGATAGTCCTTTGGGTGTAATTCCAAATTGCTCTCCAGAATGGCTGGATGCGTTCACAGTTCCATCAACAATGTATCAGTGTCCCAGTTTTCCCACATCTGCTCCAACATTTGTTATTATCTTTTCCTGTCACCCTTATCCAGTCTCACAGGTGTGTAGTGGTACCTCAGAGTTGTCTTAATTGGCATTTCTATGATCAATTGTGATTTAGAGCAACTTTTTTATGTTCTTCGAATTTGTTTATATCATTCTTTGTCTAGATCATGAATCCATTTTGAGAATCTTGGTGTACGGTGTTAAGTGTGGGTCAGTGCCTCGTTTCTGCCATACTTGTTTCCAATTGTCCCAGAAGCTGGGGTCTTTGGGTTTATCAAATACTAGATAACTATAGATAATTATAGCCACTGACTATTTTGACCTGTGAACCTAACCTATTCCACTGATCAACTACTCTGTTTCTTAGCTAGTACCAAATGGTTTTGATGACCACTGCTTTGTAATATTGTTTTAACTCTGGCACAGCTAGGCCACCTTCATTTGCATTTTTTCATCAATTCCCTTGAAATTCTTGACCTTTTTGTTCTTCCCGATGAATTTTATTATTTTTTTCTAGCTCTGTAAAATAATTTCTTGGGAGTTTGATTGGTATGGCACTGAATAAGTAGATTAATTTAGGCAGTATTGTCATTTTAATTATATTTGCTTGATCTACCCATGAGCACTTGATATTTTTCCAGTTGATTAGTTCTGACTTTATTTGTCTGCAAAATGTTTTGTGCTTTTGCTCATATATAGTTCTTGTCTTTGCCTTGGCGGGTAGACTCCCAAATATTTTATATTATCAACTTATTTTATTTGGAATGGAATTTTTCTTTGTATCTTTTGCTGTTAGACTTTGTTGATAACATAGAAAACTGCTAATGATTTATGTGGATTTATTTTGTATCCTGCAACTTTGCTAAGGAAGGCTTTATCTTAATGCTGATACCCTATAGCACAAATTTGTAATAGATCCAGTCAAAATGCTTTCTTGACTCTGTATAACTCCTTTAGGTAATAGGTAAATGGTAGTAAAAAAAAAAAAAAAAAGGAATAGATAGTGGGATTAAGCTATGGTAAGATTTTGGCACGGTGTAATTGAAGATAGGACAGGGGGATAAAAGGTTTTGAAGGTCAATTTGGAATGCTTTCTTAAGTCATCAACATGGAACAGTGTAAGGATTATGACTTGGGAAAGAATTGAAGACTTAAGGGTTGGATATCATGGTGATAAAGAACAGGGTTGGGGAAATAAGACAGGGGAATTTGCAATGCTGTAGTCAAATAAAAGAATTGCAGAGTTAACATGGAAATGGAATGTTTATGAGGGAAAGATCAGGATAGCAAAGGATGAGGTCACTAGAATTAAACAGATTGAAGAACTGGGCAGTTGGGGGATGAGGCAATATCGACTGTGTTAAAGAGTATGTCTTTTCACAGATCTATGGAGTTTAATTGCAATAAAAATTTGAAGTAGCTTTGGTTTGAGGGAACAGAGTTCCATTATGGAAAGGAAATTTTTGTGTCTTTGTGACTTCTTGGCTGTGTGTGTGTGTGTGTGTGTGTGTGTAAATTTGGAGAGTGAGTCAGACTGTTTTGCCCAGTTTGAAAGTACAGTGGTCACTCCTAAATCTGATCCTATTCCTCATTGGTATGGTAGTTTTGACTTGCTCTGTTTCTGAGATGGGCTAGTTTGCTCCTCCCTAGGCAGCCTTTTTGTCACTGGATTTAATGTGGATAGCCAGTTAGCTTTAGTGCCTCAGCCTCCCTAGTAGTTGGGGTTATAGCCCTTCCCAGCTGTTCTGTTGACAAAAAGATCAACTCTTGTCTGTGGCATCTGAGTGTTGGTATGATCCTTTTTGCACTTGAACTTCAGTTGAAAGTTTGTCCAATGGGAAACTTTTTAAAAGATTTTTTTGGAGGGGAAATTTGGTGATCTTTTTGAGTGCAAGACATACCTTAGAGCACTTCCTTGTAGGGCCCTAGTGAAGAGTCCCCTGCACAGGAGATGTTCAATCAGTGTTGCTGATTGAAGAACGATAAATTGGCTTTTACTCATCTGGGGGATACTCCAGCGGGCCAGCTAGAGAAATAAAAGTGGGATTATGATTAGCTTTGGATTTGTTGTTGTCTATTCATCTTCCTCCTTGAAGAACAATGATTCTCAGGGGCTATGGATAGATTTCTCAGAGAAATTGGATGAGAAAAATAATATTTTTATTGTGATATAGTTATTTTTTGGTAATTATACACACACACACGTGTGTGTGTGTGTGTGTGTGTGTGTGTGTGTGTGTATAATTTTATGCATTTCATAACATTCAGAGAAGGGATCACTAAACCGCCATAAAGGGGAAAAAAACAAGATGAACCTTTGTCTTAGAGAATGAGTTGGGTCTCAATATGTGACATTGGTTAAGCCATTTAATCTCGGTTCTCCTCAGTTTCCTCATTTGTAGAATGAAGGGCTTGGACTAATTGGTCTCTAAGATTTCTACAGATACTAAATCTAGCATCCCACAATCTTTTGAAACACTGTAGAGAGATCAAGGAGCAAGAGGACAGGGTAAAAAGCCAAAGGGAAGATGAGAAGTTTAAATTAAGTGGAAGACAAAGGGCTATAAAACTGTACATACTCTTTGATCCAGCAGTGTCTCTACTGTGTCTGTATCCCAAAAAGATCATAAAAAGGGAAAAGGACCTACAGGTACAAAAGTGTCTGTAGGAGCTCTTTTTCTGGTGGCTAGAAACTGAATGGATGCCCATCAGTTGGGGGATAGTTGAATAAGTTATGATGTATGAATGTGATGGAATATTATTGTTCTGTAAGAAACGATCAGGAGGATGATTTCAGAGAGGCCTGGAGAGACTCACATGAACTGATGCTGAGTGAAGTGAGCAGAACCAAGAGATCATTGTACATGGCAACAGCAAGATTATGTGTTAATCAATTCTGATGGACATGGCTTTTTTCAACAAAGAGGTGATTCAGGCCAATTCGCATAATCTTGTCATGGAGAGAGCCATCTGCATTCAGAGGGGACTGTGGAGACTAAAAGTGGATCACAACATATTTTCATCTGTTGTTGTTTTTTGCTTGCTTTCTTGTTTTTTCCCTTTTTTTGATCTGATTTTTCTTGTGCAGCATGAAAAATGTGGGAAAAAGTTTAGGAGAACTGCATATGTTTAATCTATATTGGATTACTTGCTGTCTAGGGGAGGATGGCAGGGGGAAGAGAAGGAGAAAAATTTGGAAGACAAGATTTTGCAATGTGAATGTTGAAAACCATCTTTGCATATATTTTGAAAATAAAAAGCTATTATTTTAAAAAGTCAAATGCCCTAAAATTAAGTGGCAGAAGCAGTGACGAATAATGACATTTTCTGTTTCTGAGATAACTGGGAAAAGAGATAGAGGAAGATATCTTAAGGGGAAGGCTGGATCCAGGGGAACTCTTGATCTATGATCCTTAACTGTGTTCTCCTGGATACTGGGAAATGGCAGATTGGTGCTTTCTCATGTATTTTGTGTGATTTCCCCTTCTTAATGCTGTAAGAACAAGTATTCCAATTAAGACTGTATTAGGATAGTACAGGTTCTCACAGATCTACCCTCCATGGAAATGCTTTAAGGCTGGACCTGGTGTTATTTTCTGTGTTTCTGTAATTCTGGAGGCAGTTGAACTAAATTCTAAGAGGCCTATTCCCTACCAGATCATGGATGGATTGTGATTTGAGTTAGTAAAAAAAAAGCCACCACACAGATGAAGTCATAAGACTCCTAAAGGAAAAACTACACTGTGCCATAGAACCAAAGAGAGAAGGAATTTACATGAAGATTTCTTATCTTTTTTCATGTCCTCTTACTAGATGGTTGACTGTTTTGTTTTTACTGTTTTCTTTCATAAGATCATAAATATTAGGCTGAGAGGGACTTCTTAGGCCATCTAATCTAACTACTTCATTTTGCAGATGGGAAAACTGAAGTCTGTGGCCACACAGTAAACATCACAGGTGGCTTTTGAATCCAGCTCCTTAGAAGCTAGTCAGTGTCAAACTGATGCCAAGTGAAATGAGCAGGACCAGGAGATCATTCTATACTTCAACAACAATACTATATGATGACCAGTTCTGATGGACCTGGCCATCCTCAGCAACGAGATCAACCAAATCATTTCCAATGGAGCAGGAATGAACTGAACCAGCTACGCCCAGAGAAAGAACTCTGGGAGATGACTAAAAACCATTCCATTGAATTCCCAATCCCTATATTTATGCCCACCTGCATTTTTGATTTCCTTCACAAGCTAACTGTACAATATTTCAGAGTCTGATTCTTTTTGTACAGCAAAATAACGGTTTGGTCATGTATACTTATTGTGTGTCTAATTTATATTTTAATATATTTAACATCTACTGGTCATCCTGCCATCTGAGGGAGGGGGTGGGGGGTAAGAGGGGAAAAATTGGAACAAGAGGTTTGGCAATTGTTAATGCTGTAAAGTTACCCATACATATAACCTGTAAATAAAAGGCTATTAAAAAAATAAAACAACTCTAGCTTTCTATAAAGATTGCTAGAGCAAATCAGTGGTAAAAAAAGAAGCTAGTCAGTGTTCTTCTTGTTCTTTTTCACATTCTCCTTTTCAGAGGAAGGAAAAATACTTGAATTTTCTTGAAAAAACAGTAGAATAAAACATTCACTCAGGCTTCTGGTGCTTTATAGTAAGTACTAGGAAAAAAAACTTGAGCATTGTTTACCTTCAGAGGCATGGATATGGATTTTTCACCCTAGGCATAATACAGAGGAAGAGAGGGTGTCATCATTTGTGTGCATTGGGCAGTCTGACCAGCCTTCTTCTTTTCCCCCTCTCCTGTGACCCTATGTTCCTGTTGCTCCTCACATATTCAGGAGCTCATGTTGCTGGAGTGGGGTGGAGGGAGAGGGAGGAAGAGTGGCAAGAACTGGTAGAGGAGCACTAGACAGGGTTTTTGGTCTCCCAAACACCATAGTGGGGGAAAAAGGACTCCCACCCATTGTGTCAGATGGTGCTTACTTTTTCCACTTACCAGGCTATCAAGTGATCTTTTGTTTTTTTGCAAATAATATTTTATTTTTTCCAACTACATGTAAAGATAGTTTTCAACATTCATTTTTTTTTATAAAATTGAGCTAAAATTTTTTTCCCTCCCAGTGCTCCCACTCGAAAACAGCAAGTAACCTGATCTATTATGTAGAAACTTATGTTGTGAATGAAGAAACAAAACAAAAGGGAAAAGGCATGAAAAATAACAACAAAGTGAAAATAGTCTGTTTGAATCTGTATTTTAACTCCATGGTTCTTTCTCTAGGTGTGAATGGCATTTTCTATCACAAGTCTTTTTGAATTGTCTTGGATCATTTTATTATTGAGAAGAGCTACGTCTATCAAAGTTGATCATATGTACTATGTTGCTGCTCTTGTGTACAATGTTGTCCTGGTTCTGCTCACTTTACTCGGCATCAGATTATGTAAGTTTTCCAGGTGTTTTTGAAATGTCTGCTGCTCATTTCATTACAATAGTATTCCATGCCATTCATATACCACAACTTGTTCAGCCATTCCCCAGTTGATAGACTCTGTCCCCTCAAATTCCACTTTTTTGTTACCACAGAATTTCTGTAAATATTTGTACATGTAGATCCTTTTCTCTTTTTTATGATTTCTTTGGGATGCAGCTCTTGTAGTGGTATCCCTGGATTAACAGATATGCACAGTATTAAATCATCTTTTAACTTCTACTAAATCCATTGCTCTAATTATATTTCTCCTTACATTAGGGGATTTTGCAATGTTGGAAATAACACATTGAGGGGTAGTGAGAGATCTATCCAGGATGAAGACTCTTGCTCTAAGATCTGAGTAAGCTAACTATGCTTGGCCCCAAATCCCTTATATGCTTCCCAAAGTTTGCCTCACCAGTTGGGCCTAACTGTAATTAGCCTCCTCTCTGTGAGGCAAAATGTAGTCGGTGCCTCCACTTAAATTGGATGCGAGATGGGCAAAGAAGGGGAATACTTAACCCCCATTCATTTCCATGAAATCCTCCTCCGTACAAAGATGCAAGGCTGGGGTCAAAGGCAACAAGCAGTACGGCTCCCTTGAACACCGAGCAAATTCAAACTCTAGCATCATGCCAGGCGTAATTAAGAATGATACAGCACATCATCTTTGTCAACACTATTCAGCCCATGTAAACCTTAGCGAGAAATGTACTTGTCAGAGAAAAATGCGCCTTTGATTTCTGTTACACTTTCCTCGTAATTGCTGTCATCACTGACAGGTTATTATTACAGTTGAATAGAGTCTCGGTAATTACTTTTGCACAGATTCTAACAGCTTTTAGATTGAAGGATATTCTGACAGTTTGAATACTCTTGACAACAATTACCTTTTTCCTGGTTAACACTGATTCAGGAAGATTAAAAATTAAATCCGTTCAGAGGAAACACTTATGTGTGTCACTAGTAAGTGGGCTGATACGTACAAAAAATGTGTAAATTGCAGAATGACGGAGAATATTTTTTAAAGTTCTTTTTGCCCTTAAGTCTCTTGGCAAATTAGCATTAGGGGAGAGGTGGACCATGTTGGGTAGATTAATAGCAAATGATGTGAAATGATTTAAAGCAGCCCTCTATCCAATTGCTACCAGGAACTACTGTGTGGTTCTGATGAGAAAAATCTGTGCCTAAGAAGCACAAAAGAATGTCCATTTTTGTAGTCATGTCTGCATTTACTTCTATACGGGGATGGGGAAGTGACTGGGGAACTCAAGCAATTGGAGGCCTGATGGGCATTGTATATCTGGGTATGTTTCCAAGAGTGGGAGTCTATTCCCAATAGAATTATGGTCTACAACAGTGGGGCAGAGTCTGCACACACAGAGGGAAAAAGAGAATTGAGGTAATTAACCAAATAAATTGGACCCAAACCATTTGAGCTTGAAAAAATCAGTTAATTGAAGCAAGGGTGTTTAGGGGATTAAATTCATTCCTCACTGGAGTGCTGTGGGCATCAGTTTGGAGTTGTCCAAGGGATTTTTTAAGTGATTGAAATGCTTTTTTGCATATTTAATAGTAGATGATAACCATGACTAAGAGAGGCCATTTGTAAACTAGGATGGGGGAAAATGAATGCCATATATGAGACCCGAAATGAATTGAACAAAAAAATTGAGGTTCTTTAGTGCTAGAACTAAAGCTTACTAGGCTTATAAAATGTATCAATAATGGAATGTTAAAACTGACATGCTGAACTTCAGAAATGAATATCACCCCAGTATGAGTATAAATTGGGAAAAAACAAAACCCCAACTCAGTAGAAATATAAGGGAGCTTTATTTTCCATTTTGGGAAACCACTTGTGGTTTTTTATTTTCTAGACTTCATTTTCCCTTAGAAAAAATAGTGCAATACAGACTAAACTTACATGCTATCAACATAGATTTGATGGAGAATGCTCCATTTGGTACATTAGGGAATTTTCTGTTGTGCAAGCTGTGGTTGATTTCAATTTAATTTTATTACATAGTAGGTAGGATGGGAAAACTACTCAAGTTAGAAGAGTGCAGTAGAATTTGATGTCTGCTTTCAAAGATATGGAATTAAACAAAAGTATTTCTTATGCATCTCTTATGTACTACATACTGGGGTTACTGATAGAAAAGAAAGACAGCCTCTGTCCAGAAAAAAGCTTCTGTTTTGCTAGGTGGAATGCATCATATGCATGCAAAAATTAAGTATTTTATACTTTATAATTATTTACTCATGTATGTACACATACGTATTTTGTAGTCGAATCTTTCAGTTGTTGCCAACTCTCTGTGATGCCATTTGAGGTTTTCTTGAGAGAGTTACCAGAATAGTTTGCCCATTTCCTTCTTAAACTCATTTTTGCCAATGAGGAAACTGAGGCAAACAGGGTGAAGTGACTTGCCCGGGGTTACACAGCTAAAAATTGTCTGAGTCAAGATTTGGACTCATGCTGTATTTACTCTTGTATTGATTGGGAAAATCTCTAATGTTCACCCGTTTAAAATAATCCTACCTTTTAGTTTCTGACATATGTATATCAAACTAAAACAACTAATGCCTGCAAAGTATAGGCACAACCAAATGTACTTTCTCAAAATTGTTTTCTATATCTATCGATAAAAATCATAATTTGGAGTTTTTTGTTTTTAATGTGATTAATTATATTGTTTCTCTGTTGAATCATCCACCTGTTTCTGAACTTATTCAGCTTGGTTATAGTAAATAATTTTTGGATATGTTATTACAATTTTTTGTTATGATTTTACTTTAAAATATCATTATTATCAATTCAAAATGATCGTGAATCTGTTTGACTCACAAAATTTGATATTTTCTTTCTTAATTTTTGAGAAGTTTTTATAGCAATAAATATCAAGTGACCTTTAACTTATTGATAGCTTTAATATTTTCCATTTGTTAATTCCTTTATGTCTAGCTTAATGTCATTTTTTGAGATCAGCTTAAGCTCTCCATTTCATATTTTGTGAAGTTAGGTGTTCATAGGTCATTGCCCCATTACTTTAAACTTTTTAGGGTACTGGAAAAGAATTATAATGGACTGTATTAATTCTTTATCAGATTTTAATCTCTACTTGAGATTTCTGCCTTGTTCAGTTTTCATTCTGTGAGATTGATTTTCTTCCCTGTGATTTTTGATCTGGTTAGATGATGGTTTTGGCAATTGACTTCTTTGTAGTCTGTCTTTGCCCAGATGTAGGATTACTGGTTCAAAGGATGTGTATTTCTAGTCTCCTTTCTTGCCTTAGTTATAAATGGCTAGATTGTTTCATAGCTTCACCAGCATCACTGGCTAGTGCTTATCTTCCACCAGAGGAATTAGTTCCATCATTTTTCTTTTTGGCTGATTTGCGTGATTATGAGCTCAACCTCAGTATTAGTTTGACTTGGATTTCTTTTGCCATTTTTGAATTAGAGTCTGTGTTTATGTGGCAATTTATAATTTTAAATATTTTTGAAAACTATTCATATCATTTGATGACCTATTTTGAGAAAATGGCTCTTGGTATTAGAAAAACTACAGTGTTTCTATTCCAACTTTGTCTTCCTTGATTTTATTCAGGCAAAAGCTTTTTAATTGGCTGTAGTTGAAAGTGTCTATTTTCTCTTTTATGAACTCCTCCCTCCCTTATTTAATTAAGACTGCTCCCCCTAGCCACAATTATGATAGATTGCCAATATCTTTCAGGTTTCTTTTTTTAATCCCCAGTGGTTTGACCTTTTCATTCAAGTTCCTTGTCTATTTGGAGATTATTTAGGTCTCAGGCAGAAATGTCAAAAATATGGTCTACAGGCCACAGTACTACTGAAGGTTGCCCAAAGTAGATTCGAAATATTTTACAAAATCAGTATAGGAAGAAGCAGATAATGTTAATGTGATTTTATAGATATGTGGCTCCTGGGGCAGCTAGGTGGTGCAATTGATAGAGCACTGGATGTGCAATCAGGAAGACTCTTCATGTTCAAATCTGGCCTCAAATACTTAAGTAGCCGTGTGGCCTTCGGCAAGTCACTTTACCCTGTTTGCCTCCATTTCCTTATCTACAAAAGGACCTGGAGAAGGAAATGGCAAACTACTCCAGTAATTTTGCCAAGAAAATCTTAATCTGGGGTCATGAAGAGTCAGAAATTACTGAAAAATATATGGCTTCCAGGGATCCTTATATATGGTTGCATGGCCCCCATTTCTTTATGAGTTTGGCAGCACTAATCTAAGGTGTAAGCTGTTGGCGTGAAACAAGTTCTTGCCAAACTGTTTTCTAGTTTTCTTGGCAGCTCTTGCAGCAAAAAAAATGAATCCTTTTCTACAATAATTTATATTCTGGGGTTTATCAAACACTGATTGTTTTCAGTTTTTATGTGTTCCTTGCTTATCTGCACTGTTCGAAAGATGAACTTCTCTGTTTTATAATCAGTATCAGATAGTACTGATGACTCTAGGTTTATATGTGGTATCTGGTAATGCGCCTTTCTTTGACACTTTATTCTATTATTTCCCTTGAGAAAATAGACCTTTTCTTCTTCCACATGCATTATTATTTTGTCTAGTTTTATAAAGTGTTTCTTTGGCAATTGGATTACTATTGTTGTTGTTGCTATTCAGTTGTGTCCGACTCTTTGCCACTTCATTTGGGCTTTTCCTGACAAAGACATTGGAACAGTTAGCTATCTCTAGGGCGGTAAACACTGGCACTCAAGGGACATGTTTAGATCCTGGCTTTTCTCTACCTGATGGTGGTTTTAGACTATATCCTGTTTGCCATTCAAAGTTGGTGCCTTTCCTCCATCTTTCTTCTTTACATCTCTTTCTTCTAGATGAGGCACTCACTTTATGCATTTAATGTCACAGTACTGTCATTGGGGAGATCATCAAGTCCCCTGGAGACTCTGTCACTTTCGTCTTTTTTTAGAGCATAGTAATGTTTGGTCACAGTCACATACTAGATTTTTTTCAGCCATTCTTCAGTTGATGGGTACTTTCTTAGTTTTTAGTTCTGAGTCTCAATGAAAAGTACTGTAATGAATGTTTGCCACCAGCTGTTCTGCATGGTTTGGACTCCACAGAAGAATCTTTTCATCATGGCTTCAGCTTTGGTACTCCCCACCTTGCCCCTCTCACCTCTGATTGGAGAGTGGAGGGCAGAGCAAGAAACTTCCCTCTAAAGCCTTCCTTTATGGAAGACTCTTCATTTTCTACTTCAGGACTTGATCACTTCTTGCCTGGACTACCATCATCACCTTCTAACTGGTCTCCCTGCCTTAATATTCTCTTCACTCCTGTCCTTTTTCCTCTCCACTGCTAAAAGTGATTTTTTGGAGGCACGGCTCTGACCAAGTCGTCCTTCCTTCCTCACCCCACTCCCCCTGTGAATCTTATATTACTTGTTGTTCAGTCATTTCAATTGTGTCTGACTCTTGGTGACCCCATTTGGGGTTTTCTTGGCAAGGATACTAGAATGCTTTGCTATTTTATAGATGAGGAAACTGAAGTAAACAGGGTTAAATGACTTGCCCAGAATTACACAGGTACTAAGTGTTTGAGGCAGGATTTGAACTCCAAAAAATGAGTCTTCCTGACTTCTTGCTCAGTGCTCTATCCACTGCAGCACTACCTATCTGTTTTCAGGAAAATTCTTGGCAAAGATTAAATATAATGTCCTCTCAAGCTGTTAAAGCCCTTCACAACCTGGTTCTGACTTATTTGTCCAATCTTGTCGCATCACTTTCCTTTGTCCCCTCTGCTGGTCAGTTTCACCTTATCCTTCCCCAGGCACTGCACTCCCATCTTTCATCTCCATGGCTTGGAAGAAATTGTCCTTCATTCTCAGAATGTACTCCTTTCTGGACAGAAGCAGCTATACCCAAAGAAAGAACACTGGGAAATGAATGTGAACTGTTTGCAGTTTTGTTCTTCTTCCCGGGTTATTTTTACCTTCTGAATCCAATTCTCCCTGAGCAACAAGAGAACTGTTCGGTCCTGCACACATAGATTGTATCTAGGATATGCTGTGACATATTTAACATGTATAGGACTGCTTGCCATCTGGGGGAGGGGGTGGAGGGTGGGAGGGAAAAGTCGGAACAGAAGTGAGTGCAAGGGATAATGTTGTCAAAAATTACCCAGGCATGGGCTCTGTCAATAAAAAGTTATTTAAAAAAAAACTTTTTAACAATATAAACAAACAAACAAACAAATGTACTCCTTTCCTTGCCTTTGCTTTTAAAATGCCTTATTTGCTTCAAAATTCAGCTTAAATAGTATCTTCTATGTCAAGCCTTTCCCTACTTTTTCAGCCTGCTGTTCTCTCTTTGAGCAAGTTATTTTCCACACATGCACATATACATTGTTTCTCACGACAGAATGCAAAGGTCCTTATGAATTGGGCTTGTTTCACCTGCAGTACCTATTACTGTGCCTAGTCAATGTTATTATTTAGTTGTGCCCAACTTTTTGTCAACCGATGGACCTGTGTGGTTTGTTATTTCCCTTTCTAGTGGATTAAGGCAAACATAGGTTAAGTGACTTGCTCCGGGTCACATGGCTAACCACAGATTTCTACTATCATTTTGATTTGATTTTACCCATTTCTTTTTCAATTATTAAGCTTTCTTCTTGTTTTCTAAGTTTAAAATTTGTATCCTCAGTTCATTTTTTTTTCTAATTTGCATATACACATTTTTTACATTCAACATTGCCAGAAATATTGATTACAACTCTGGTTTTGTGGAGGGAGGAAATAATCTTATATAATAGATTGCTGGCTCTTCATTTTGATAATTTCTCTGTACTTTTTAATAGGACATGTTGCTTATATCCTTAAGTAATTGAGTTTTGTTTTCTTATCCTTTCTGACATTCTCTTTCATCTTATTAGGGAGTTTAGACTGTTAACATTGAAAGTTACGATTATTTGCTATGTGATTTCCCCTATTTAATTGTGGTGTATTAATTTGGTTGTTTCTCCTCTTTTAAGGAGAGGTGTCCCCCTCATATTGCCTTGCTTTCCTGAGTTTGATCCCAGTCTTTTTCCACAGGGTCCCTTTGTACTGTTTTCCACTCTATCTCAAATTTTATGAGTTGATGTTCATTACCATCACCTCTTTGTGTTTTAAAATTTTATTTTCCATGATGAATCTTTTCTAGAATTCACAATTTGATAGAGTGGGAAAAATCTTGAACTTTGATTCTGAATTTGAATTCTGACTCTGTGAGTTACTCTTGGGAAAGTCACTCAACTCCTCTGGACATATTTACTAATATAAAAAATAAAGGGGTTGGCCTAGATGACCCCGAAATTCTTTCAACTAGTTAAGTCTGTGACACCTATTCTCCTCATTCAGCTAATCCTCTTAAGTTGAGGATGACTGAAATTTGTTTCATTTCTGTCACTTCCTAATATTACTCTCCCCACCATCCTGAATAATACCATCCTTTTATACAAAGGAACATAGTGAAACCAAACCAAATTGACACATTAATCACTGTTCTATTTCCTCTCTTTTTTAAGGGTACCATCATCCTTTAAGTTACTCACATTCAAAATCTGAGGGATCTTAGACTCTACACTTCCTACCTATCTCTTTCCCTTTCCCTTCCCCATATACATTCATTTGACAAGTCTTACAAATTCTCTACCTTCACGGCATCTTTCATATCTCTTTCCTTCTCTCTCTTGTCACAGTCACCACTCCAGCTGAGGCCCTCGTTACCTCTCACTTAGACCACCAGCCAGCAAATTATCCACCTGAGGGCCAAATCTGATCCACCACAATTGCTTTTCTATGGCCTGAGAGCTAAGAATGGATTTTGCATTTTTAAACTTACAAAACTTGATTTAGAAATGTGAAAAACATTCTTACCTCATGAGTGTACAAAAAGACAGCTGCTGGGATTTGGCCCACCCTGGAGTTTGCCGACCCCTGACCTAGACTATTCCATTAGCCTCCTAATTAGTCTCTCTAAAATCTCCCTCCTTTTCAGTCTGTCCTCAAGGCAGTTGCCAGATTGCTATTTCTAAAGGACAGATCTAATCATGTCACTCCTCTTCTCAGGAAGCTTTAGTGGCTCCCAGTTGCTTAGCATTTCAAGTCTTAGAATCTCCTTCTCACCAACCTTTGCAGGAATCATTGCATATTCCTCTTTTTCATGGACTCCTGATTTTAGCTAAACTGGCCTATTTGTTCTTCCCCATAACCAACATCCCAGCTCCTACTTCTGTGCCTCTGAACATGCCATTTCTCATCCCTGAAATGCTTTTTCTCCTTAACATCACCTGTAGGAATCCTCAGTATACTTGAAGGCTCATCTCAAGTATTGCCTCCTACCAAGCCCTTACTGAATTCCTCTCCTCTCCTTTCCTCCCCTCTCCCCAGTCCCAATTACTTTGTATTTACTTGGTGAATGTTTTATATTTACTTAGTTATATACATATTATTTTTCCCCAAGAGGATATTAGGTCCTTGAAGCAAAGATGGTTTTATTTTTTCTTTGTATTCTCAGTGCCTGGCACAATGCCTGGTACACAGGACACACTTAATACGTACTTGGTGAATGAATTAATGAGGCCTAATTGACAACATATGACTCATTCTGCTCCTGTAGACACCCACTTCTTTACTGAGTGGAGGAAGGAATGTTTTACCATTAGCCCTGTGTAGTCATTCCTTTTCGTAGTTTTGTGTCATTTTATGTTGCCCTCCTTGTTTTTCCTTCTCTATCAGTCTGCTGGCTGGTGTTTTGTTTTGGTTAGAGCTTAGCTTAACTTCTTTGCCTTCTTGCTGACCTGATCTTTCTCTTCTGAGCAGGGAGTATTACTTCAGGCATGAGGACCATTTGCTTCCCGCCTCAGACATTGCCTCCATAGCTGTTCTCCTTGTCAAACCACCAGAGACAGGGAATTTCAGAGAGTTTCTTGCAGTGAGAGGCAGAGGCCTCACCAGGAGAATGACAAAAGCTAGGTTTGGCCTCCCCCTCCCTCCGTTTCCTGAACAAAATAAGTTTTGTGCTCGAAGGTGTCCCTTCTTAGGGACACCTATCTTAGTATGATGTGATCACGCTGTTAAAGGGTGAGTGTTGGAGGGAGGCTTGGCCTAGAGTGCTGCCGAGAGGGGAAATCATCATAGCCATAGCTCAAAACTAAGGTAGAGCAGAAGCGGGGCCATGCTTTCTTCACCCGGCCCTCCACTGTTTGCTTTCAACAAGCATTCCAGAAGACTTGGCATTGATTGTGTAGAGCTTATCCCCAGCTTTGCTTCTTGCTACAAATTTCCTCACCTTTTCCTTTGGGGTTTGAGATAATAGGCTTGGGAGTTATTCTGAATCCCAGCCTATACCTTCTCCCATTAGGTGTTCTGCCTGGCACTTTTCCCACTCTTCTGTAGTGTTTGAGGACAGTCATGTTAAGTAAAAGGAATTCCTCTGAAATTGGATGACTGAAATTTCAGAAATATGACTCTACACAGGATAAACATGAGGATGGTCTTTTCCCGGGAGAGCAATTTCTGTTTTGTTTGATTTTTCTTAAAAATCACAAAATCTTAATTATGACTGACCTCTTGTTTACTGGGTGATATAAAGGGAGAGACTCCACTCCTTAGAATCCCCCAAAGCCCTAGCCAATTCTAGCTCTTGATTCTGAGATTTCTCATGGGTGCAAATTAAATTACTAGGGAAACGCACATTTCATAGCTGTCATTGAAACAACTGTGTATTTAAGCCCCTATTTGAAATATAGAGATTTGGGGCTAATAGACGACCATCAGACTATTTTCTACTTTTCCAGGATGGTTCTGGAATAATAATAATTAGGCTGATAAGACTGGTAGAATTTGCAATATGTTTTCAAACAACACTATGTTAGAGACTTTTGCACGAGACTTGTTAGATGGACACAGGTTTGTTTCTTTAACCAGAAAAAAGTTATTTTTCTATCTGGTTCATTAACTGAAATTATAGGTTGGAAATCTGCTTTGAATCTTGATTCTGTCACTTACTTGCTAGTTAATGAGCTCAAACGAGTTCCTTTGCATCTCTTGGCCTCAGTTCTCCTGTGAGTAAGTACAATGCAATGTGGACAAGAACATCCACATGACTTTGTAATCAAGATCAAATATTTGTAAAGGACTGTATAAACAAAACTTAGTGTTGAATGGGAAGTAAGCCTCTTTAAAAATCACTTTTCGTCCTTTTCTGCCTCTGGATCGTGGAGTTATGTTAAGCTTGACTTTCTTAGCCAAACATAGCCAGAAGTAGGAAAATGTGCGCAAGCTCCCTTCTTTAAGGCACAGATCCCATGCTAAGATGACTTTTCTTCTTTCCAGACCTCTCTGAAGCAATGGGTCAAATACCGTGGGCCAGTACTGACTCCTGGCCTGGGACTCAGCAACCTCTTGCTGAAGAACTCTTGGCACTTAATTGGATGGGAGTGGATTTTCATCTCCCTCTGGCTGGCCCAAGTTTCCTCAGACCTCCCAAACATTGCAATCCAGTGACTCTTGCACCTGAGCATACCAGCTTTTCCCCAGCAGGTCCCCAACATACCCACAAAGCAGGGCTCTGTTTCTAACCCTCTCTCCAAATCTTCCCAGCCTAGAGAACAAGAACACAGCAATCATTTTAACATCCCTGTTGAAAAAGAAATTGAATTGCCCCCTCCTTTTCCCTCTCTGGCTTTTCAAGCTACTTATTATGGATTGCTGGCCTGCCTTGGTAATAAAGTAACAACACTAATTTCTGTTCATTAGAATTATGCACTTCCTTATTGTTACGTGTTTGGGCGAGTTCCTTTCTCATGGCATTATAGGGCCTTGACAAAAACAAAATTTAGTCCCTTTGACAGAGTTGAAAGGAAGCAATCTCTTATATGACAAATCCAACATTATCATATGTAAACCTCATTTGCTATGGAATGTCTCCCTGTTTCCAGCTCATTAATTGAATAAAGTCCATTTTCCCATTCTACTCAGCAGCACTGTTCTCCAACTAATGGAATGGTGCCTTGAAAAAAATCCACACAAAAAGAGGGAGATGGAATGTGACAAAATAATCCCCCAAAGGAATGGAGAAAAAAGTATCTACTGGGAGAAACGGTCTCAAGAATGAAATGGCCCTTTGGGAAACAGACATTTTAGGTGCTTATTTGAGTTGTTTTTAGAAAGTTCTTTGAGGTTAACAGAGAGGCAATCCAGAGACTGTTGGCGTTTAATTAGGTTGCTCCCCAAATCTCACAAATGAGACATAGGGCCAATATAGGTTACTCTCTATGTAGCTAGTCTTTATGAGAGGAAACTGAAGAACTCGGGCTTTATTTTTCCATTTTCTTGTCAACTTGCCACATACCTGCCATTGTTAAAGTTGCAGAGTGAGCTAGCCACATGAAGCTCACTTATCAGAGCTGGAAGGCCATCTGATCCACCCTATTGCTGTATGGAGGATGAAACTGAAGAAGGAAGGGACTTGGTCGAAGTCACTCAGCGAGTTAGTGATAGAGCTGGGGCTGGACTGTGTTGCTGCCACTCACTGTATTCCAGTACCAATTCCTCCCCAAATTCCTCTATACTGTAGCAGGCTGATGACCCCAGTGTTTCAAAGGAAAAAAACCAAACCTATAATGTCCTCTAAGATACAGAATGATACTTAGAGATTGAATCAATGTCACTTGACTTTCCTTAAGCATTTTTCTTTGCCACAGTAGGGATGTGGGGATGGAGGCAGTGTTATTAGCTTCTGCAGATAACACAACCTCCCTTTAGAAATAGATATATAATTGTCCAGAAATAACCGAGCTATGAGTGAAAGGTGTCACTTTTGGGTTCTTACATATGATTTCTTTGGAAATCTCCTCTACCAGTGTTCATTTTCGAGAATTGACTGGGGCACTAAAAACCAAAGGGTTTGTCCAGGATAACATAATTTATGTCAGAGTCTCCATGTCTCCATTTGACTCCAAGTCATACTGACTAAGCTGCTACAGGCTGCCTCAAAACTTGAATTCAACATGTATATATACCCCTCCCCTCCATATATATATGTGGTCACTAGTGATTTGGTAGTTTTTCTGTCATGTCTGGCTCTTTATGACTGGAGTTTTCTTAGCAAAGATACTGGAGTGCTTTGGCATTTCATTCTCCAGATCATTTGACAGATGAGGAAACTGAGGCAAACAGGATGAAGTAACTTGTCCAGGGATACACAGCTAGGAAGTATTCGAGATGACATTTGAACTCAATGATAAGTCTTCCTCACTGTAGGCCTGGCACCCTATCCACTCTGCTACCTGGAGGCCCCGTGTGTGTGTGTGTGTGTGTGTGTGTGTGTGTGTGTATGTACACTCACCCACCCATCCACATACAAATACACAAATATTTCTGAAGCATCTTCTTTTTCTAGGTATGAGGGAAGACATAAAACTGAGGTTTTTGGTTTTTAAGTTCACAAAGCTCATGGTATAGTAGGTGATCATATTTGATCATGTAGTCTATCCATCTCAATAGTACCTTTTAAGGTAAATGTCTGATCTATGTAAATTGATCAAAAGAAATATGAAATAAAGCCATCCCAAGGAAATGATATCTCAGCTGGGGGGGAGACAAAATATGATGATATTGGACTCTTGAGTCCAGAGATCAAATGGCGGGGGGGGGGGGGTCTTTGTTTTACTGTTGAATAGCTAGTGGATGTGGGCACACTCTCCTATGCCTGATTTAGCTGATTATGCAAAAAGACGTCCTCAAATTTGTGAACAGAGGATCGGTGTTACCTTCTAGAGACAGTCACATGATTCTGGCTAGTTTAATCTGGACATTGTTCACATGAAAATGTTCTATGGAAGCTACATCTTCTGGCTTAGAATTGATTGATTTAGTGAGAAGTTGTGGCAAATCACTGCATAAATGGTCAAAAAGCAGCTCTTCTTTCATGAGTATCGACCAAGAAACGTTGGGGCAGATTCCATACTGATTTGGCAGGATAAAAATCTTCTTAATTTTGGAATATTCTTTCTTAGAATGGCTCCAAATGTTCCTATTTTATCCCAAGCACCATTCTCTGCTGTCTGTGAAACACACAGTCACATGGCTCCCTTTGTGACAGTGAGTCTGAATTTCTCTGTTAAGCAATTTGTGGAAAGAAGCCTCATTTGGGCCCTTGTTTTAGTGAACCTTATTGAGGACTTGATCACCCTAAAGAAAATGATAAAAAGATACTATAAAGCCATAATCATAAAAGCTATTCAGTATCAGTTTAGAAATAGGAAAAATATTTCTGTGAAAGAGATTAAAGAAAAATCAGAAACAGCCAAACTTAATCCAGACTTGAATTAGACCAAGGAATCTAAATTACTTAGAACAACTCCCTATAGGCAAGAATCATTGAGAAATGCAGTTGGACAAAAATTAGGCATGTGGCATACAGTGTAACATGTTGCCCTAATAAATTAAAGATGCGTTTATAAGCTCATGGAAAAAAGGTGGCTAGGTGGCTCAGTGGATAGAACACTGGACTTAGAGTCAGGAAAACCTGAATTTAAATCTGGCCTCAGATGGTCGTTAGCTGTGTGACTCTGGGCAAGTCAAATAATCTTTGTTTCCCATAAGCTATGAGAGGAGATAGCAAGCCATTCCACTATCTTAGCTATGAAAACTTCATGGACATAATTGGCATCCGGTGGACCAGGGGTTACAAAGAATCAGATGGAACCAAACAACCAAATACCACCAGCACCCAATCTCAGTGTTAAATATCGCATTACAAAAAAAAAAAAAACAAACAAAAAACCCAGAGTTTAAATAGGTCATGCACCTTTTAAAACTATGGAGAAAGGATGAATATCTTTATTCCAGGCATGGAATAGAGGACATTACAAATGATAAGATAGATTTTGATTACATGAAATAGAAAAGCTTTTGCACAAACAACATTAATGCATTTAAGATAAGAAGAGAAGTAGTCAGCGGAGGAAAAAATTTTTGACAGATATCTTTGATGGGAGTTTAATATCCCAGATAGTTAAATAACAGAAATATGTAAGACCAGAAGCCATCCCCTATTAGACATTCAGAAAAAGAAAATGAACAAATAGTTCTCAAAAGGGAGAATTGGCAGCTAGTGACAATAGAAAGGAGTGCTTTAAATCACTAAAAAAGAGAACCTAATTCAAAACAATCCTGGCATTTCATGTCATACCTAGCAAATTGGCAGTGACCAAAGATGACCAAAGTTAGGCTAAAGAGGTAACTGAGCTTTTATGATCCTAAGAATATTATAAAAAGCGAACAAAACAATTTATTATTCTGCTTTTTTTAAAAAGGGAAAAAATATATATCCTTTGGTTTCATTTAGTGAATCTGGGGATGGACTGTTTCTTGAACCTTCTTAGGGATAGAAATGGAGAAAAATATCCTCTCCATATGTGAGCATTGCTGGATATTTATCAACAAATAAACAAAAAACCACATATCCACTGATAGAAGCTACATTAGCACCTAGCCAAAATGATTCTTTAAATAGCTTAGCTATTTGTTATATCTTTTTTTTGAGACCTAAAGTCTAACTTTGATTTTGATGTTTTCAGAATGTGAAAGATGCATGATTAAAAAGTTAGAGGGGACCTTAGAAGTTATTTCAAACTGGATTCCATTATCCCTTTGTCCTACTATCATCCAGGTCCTAACATTCCTTAAATCTTAGGTCTACTTGTGCCTTCTCTCCTTCTACTCTCAAACTGAAATCAGGCCTTCTTGTGGACTGAGTCCTTTTTACTGAATAGTAATGGACTTACTCTTCCTTGACTGACTTGCTCTCTTGTTCTTCTTACCAGTTCTTCCAAGCCTTCTCCTTTCTCCTTAAACCTCCAGAGCTTTTTCAAATTCTCTCTCTTTAGCCAATGATCTTACCACTTCCTTGACTATACAAATTAAGGCTTTCTGGTGTGAGCACCCTCATCTCTCCTTTTCCACAACTCAAACACTTATCCATCTTTCTTCTGGCTTCCCTCCAATTCTTGAAGAAGAAATGACCGTCTCCCTTTCTGGGCTAAACTGGTACACTTCTGCCCCAATCCTGTTCCTTTCCATTTTTTTCCTCAAATGTGTCCATCACTCATCTCTCTCACCTTTGGTCCCTCCTAATCATCTGACTTCCTTGCTGCCCAAAAATAATGCTCTGTTTTATATGATTCTTATATATGGACACATGGAGAAGAAACCTAGTATTGGGGCCTTCTCATCTCAGCATCATCTCAAGTCTAGGCATGAAGTTCATAAATTCCTTTTGGAGGGCTTGGGTTACCAGCCCCAGTTTGTGAAGACATGACGTCTCCCAAACGATAGCATTGAATGATGATGATGATGATGATGATGATGATGATACTTTTGCTTTGGGTTCTATGGTTTACAAAGTGTTCATGCTCTGGGACAGCTGGCCCAGTGGCTGGCAGGTGAAAGCCAACTCCCTAAGAGGCTGGTCGCTAAGAGGGAGGTCCCGCCATACTCGCCTGTGGAAGTCATAGGGAGTGTTATATGAAACTGACCTTCAGGTCAGAGCCTTAATACAAAAAGCTTTCTGTTCTGGTGTTCATGATAGCCTTCCCAGCATTCATGTGAAACCCCTTTTCTCCATCTCCAACAAAAGCATTGTAAACCCTGAATGAGGTGTTTGAAGTACAGGCTTCCAATGGACCAGGACGTTCCCATTGCCACAGCCTGAGCCCTTGGTATGGCCAGCTGGCCATGTGCTTTTGTGAGCAAAAAGTCCTTCAATAAGAATGAACAAAAAAGGGTGCAATCAAGCCAGGAAGCCTCTCACTCGCTGCCCTAGTGTCACTGGAGAGAGAACTGGGCCGCTGCTTTAAGAACAGGATGATGAAATGGGAATCCCCAGGTTCTGAGATCCACATTCCCTTAAGGAGGGCCTGTATTGTTCCCTTTTCAAAAGAAGTTGTTTTCTAGCTAATGGTGAATGGTCAGATTAGGTTAGCATTTAAAGGGGCTTTGGAGGTGTTTGCCATTCCTTTGTTTTCTTAAGAGCTTGAATGTGAAATGTAACCTTTCTCTCTAATGAAAGCTTCATGAATGCAATTATCATCTCTATGCAGATGATTCTTAGATCTATTTATCCAGCCCTAACCTCTCTCCTGACCTCCATTCTCACATCTCAAAACTGGACGTCTAGTAGACATCTTAAACTCATCACATCCAAAAAACTGAACTCATTATCTTTCCCTTCCCTCCCCCAGCCCTCCTCACTTCCACACTTCCCTGTTATTATTGAGGGTCCCAGCAGCCACCCAGGCTTCCAGCCTAGATGTCATTTGTTCTTCCCTCTCTTACTCCACCACATCCAATTAGTTGCCAAATCCCCTCGGTTATATTCATTACATTTCCTGTGTGTTCTCCTTCCCTCCTACTGCCAGGGGGCTGGTTTCCCCCTGGTTCAGGGTCAGGTTCCCTTATGCCTGGCCTACTGTGGTAGTCTCGGGATGGCACACCCTGTTCCAGTCTACCTTCCACTCACCTGTCAGATGGATCTTCCCAAAGCACAGGTTTAATCACCTCATCCTGCTCTTAAGTAAATTGTACTGGCTCCCAGTCACCTCCAGGATCCAAAATAAAAGCCTCCCTTTGGATTTGAAAGCTCTTCATCATCTTCTCCTTCTCACCTTTGTACTCTTTGTGGAGTGGAGTTCCTGCTCCAATCTAGAGCTCTGATCCAGTGATGCCTTGAGTTCTTGTAGCAAAACTCCTCGACTCCCTGAGATTTCATTGGCCGATTTTTCCCCTGCTCCCAATGAGTGACTCCATTCATCTCCTTATCGGTAGCTAAAGTCTCACCTTCTGCAAGAAGTCCTTCTTCCTCTTGAGTTTTTGGGCCTTCCCTGGAGATGACCTCCAAATTCATGCTGTGGTATATAGCTTGTTTGCGCCTCACTGTTTGCACATGGTTTCCCCATTAGACTCTTTCTCTCCTGTCTCTCCCACCCCTGTGCTACTGTACTTCCCAGGCACTTCTGTTGATTTTCCACTTGTCCATGGCCCTTCACTATAGTCCTTTATCCATATCTGATCCCCAAACAATCCTTCCCACGCTGGTTATTTTCCACGATCCAAATTCAGCTCCTCCCAGACACCTGCCCCCAGGTTTGATCCCTTCAGGGCCTCAATCCTTGCTATCTTATCTGGAAACGACTTTGTATTAATGGTATAATGAGTTTCAGACAACAAAAGGAGAAGGGTATATTCTTCACATTGTAGACTAAAGAGATTGGTCTCCTTTCCCAGTGAAATTCTAGATGTTGGGGGATGCCTAGAAGAGGAACGGTGAACATTTCAGCCATGTGGGTTCATCAAGGAAAAGTTTTGCCAGAGTTACTGAGTTTCTTTTCTTTTTCAAGATTGTACTGTCAACAAAAATAATCAAAATTACAGATATATAAAATCCTGTATAAACCCTTTAGAATTAAAAGAAAATTCTGAGGTATTAAATGCCAAGAGATTTGTGTAAGATTGTCTATGGAGATAAGCCTGTGATTATAAGCAGGCTGGAGTATATCAGTCAAGAAATGTTTACTAAGTACCTACTCTATGCCAGGCACTCTCCTAAACACTAAGGATTCACAGATGGGCAAAAAAGACAGTACTGTTTTCAAGTCTGTTGGGAACTGATCTAGCAGACAAGCTAAGATTCAGTTTGTTGTGTCCAACACTTCACGACCTCATTTGTGCAGAGGTACTGGAGTGGTTGGTTATTTCTTTCTCTTGTTGGATTTACAAATGAAGAAACTGAGGCAAATAGGGTAAAAAATCCTTGCTCAGTGTCACACAGCTCATAAGTGTCAACTTTCAACACAGCTTCTCCTGACTTCAGGCCCAGTGCTCTGCGTTGCCTTCACTTTTAATCAAAAGCCAATTAATTTCATCTCTTGGAGAATCATCTGCCTTCCACTGAATGCTCCCTCAGTCTCACGTGGGCTATTCATTAACCCCTTCTTGGTATTTTTGTGGTTCACTTTTTACAAAGTAACCAAGTGCTGGTCTCTAGTTGGGAGGGCTCTGCTTTTGAAGTTGAGCCTTGGGTTCCCATTTCTATATCTGGTGATGACTAATTTTGTGAGTTTATGCAAAAATCGCAGCCCCTTCAGGTAATATGGGCTGCTCCTACTTCTGTTTCTCTTTAAGGGGTGTTGTGAAGAAAGCACTCTAAAATGTGAGAGCTGGGGGACCTCAATTTGAAATCTCAATCTATGTCATTTACAAGCTATGTAACTACTCTAGTGTCTTAATGTCTTCAAATTCAGGTCCCTCACATGTACTAGATGCCTATTTCCTTCAGGCTCTAAATCGCTGATTCTTTTTAGGCAAGATTTTATTCCCCAGCCCCATAGCCCATAGGGAAACAGAAAGACATTTGTGCTTTTTTCTTGGGGCTGATACTAAATGTCAAAAGAGATAATTGATACAAAGATGCTTGTGACTTTGTTCTTCTAAAGCAGGGGTTCTTAGCCTTTTTGTCTCATGGACCTTTCTAAGCAATCTGGAAAGTCTATAGACCTTCCGATAATATTTTTAAATGCATAAAATGAAATACATAGCATGACAAAAGAAACTGATTCTATTGAAATGTTTATCAGGATTCTTTAAAGTTGACTCAGTTCTTGAGATTCATGAATTTTTAAAGAGATAATTTCAAGAAAAAGGTAGCCCCCATGTCTTTAATAGTCAATATATTTGCTGCTCTCCAAAATCACTCGAACATAGACATTGCAAAATGAGAGAAGCAAGAGTAGCCTTTTCCACCTCTGAAGGTAGTTTCTTGTCTTGAAGACTAAGAAGGTTGCTAGATAGTGACTTCTTAAACTTTCTTTACTCACGATGCATGTTCATCCAAGAGATTTTTATGCAACTCCAGCTGTATAGGTATGTAACATAAGTATATAAATATACTTTCTCAGTATATAAAGTATATTAAAGTATATAAAGTATATAAATATACTTTCTGTGCACCTGAGGAGCAAATGTTAGAAGCATGTCTACAAAAGACCATAGAAACACTATGGAACTACAAATTGCATATAGCTCTAGAAAAAAATTCAAAGACATGCTTCTTTTCAATATTTAGGATATGAAGTATATCCTAAGGTGCTTACAGTACAAAAACTTTCTTTAAGAACAGAGAAGTTAAACACTTTCAGAAATTGATAGGGGATATCTAATGGATGCGTCCAGTGTTAGGCTTGACTACCTATCAGTTACTACCATTATATGACATTTTAAGGGGAAACATTGCTTTAAGCTCACCACGCCAGCTTACAAAAGAAGCTCAAGAGGTTTTGAGACAAGTTGAACTGGCTTTATCCGATGTAGTTGTTACTTAAAAACTGAGGCACCCACAGCAGTCCTTCATCAAGGACACAGTATGATAGAATGGGTGAACCTCCCAGTACAACCAGAACAAAGCCTTACTCCTTACCCAATGCTGGTGGCTAGAATTTTATTAAAGGCCATTAAGCGAGCACTACAATTATCTGGGATAAGACCTGACAAGATATATACCTTTTATACCAATGTACATATTAATGTATGCTGTGAAAACATCTCAGAGTAGCAAATTTTATTGGCCACATTCCAAATCTTACACATGGGTCTCCATTAAAGATAACCAGACTATTACATAATTAGTGATTGATTCTTGAAGAAAAGGGTTCTAAGGTTCCTCTTAAAGGACCAACTATCTTTACAGATGCATCTAAACATAACATTTGTGCTGTATACTCTCGTGACTTAACTATAAAGAGAGTAGTCAGAACTTTTCAGTCTACTTAGCAGAATGAATTGTATGCAGTCATGCTAGCTCTGACTTATTATTCAGGAGATGTAAATATAATATCTGATTCAGCTTATTCAGTAGGTGTAGTACAAAGAATTGCCACAGCCCAAATAAAATTTGTAGCTTCTAATATATATCAGTTCTTTAAGAAACTTCAAGAGCAAGTGAGAAAGCATCCAGGCGAGATTTATATCTTGCATGTCCACTCACATAGTGGACTTCCAGGTCCTATTTTTAATGGAAATTCAAAGGCGGATAGCCTTTTAATTATGCTAGCCAGTACTCTTTTATTTCATGAAGCTCAAGAATCTCATTCTAAATATCATCAGGCTGCTCCAGCTTTACGTTTACAATTTAGGATAACAAAAGAGGAAGCTGGGAGCATAGTAAAAAGCTTTACAGCTTGACATCCTTTCCTATGCTTCCTCCAGAGAAGAATGCTCATGGTTTGAGACCCAATGAAATCTGGCAAATGGATGTGACCCATTATAAATCTTTTGGTCGTCTGTCTTTTATCCATGCTGTAGTAGACACCTTTTCAGGATTTACTTTTGCAATACCAGCAACAAAAGAGACTGCCCGAGTGGTATTCTGAATTCCTTATACAAGCATTTGCAATTATGGGTGTGCCACATGCAATAAAAACAGATAATGGACCTGCATATACTTTTAAACATTTTGCACATTTTTGTGCACAGTATAAGATTTTACACACCACTGGCATACCTTTTAATCCTCAAGGACAGGCATTAGTAGAGAGGAGAAACAGATATCAAGACACTCCTTCTAAAACAAAAGAAAGGGGGAGCCACAGGTATCCTAGAGAACTTTTAAATTTAGCTCTTTATACTTTTAGTTTTTTTGTTTTTTTCTCAATGGCATTTATTTATTTACTTTTTAAATAACTTTTTATTTTCAAAATATATGCAAAGAGAGTTTTCCACATGCATCCTTGCAAAACCTTGGGTTCCAAATTTTTCTCCCCATTCCCTCCCCTAGATGCAAATAATACAATATAGTTTAAATATGTGCAATTCTTCTATACATATTTCCACATTTATCATCCACAAAAAAATTAGATCAAAAAGGGAAAAAAATGAGAAAGGGAAAAAAAAGCTAACAACAACAAAAAAGGTGAAAAAAACTATGTTGGGATCGATATTCAATCCCAATAGTTCTTTTTCTTTTTCTTTTTTTTTTTTTTTTTTGGAAAAAATTATTTTTAATATATAGCTTTTAATTTACAAGATATATGCATGGGTAATTTTTCAGCATTGAGAGTTACAAAACCTTGTTCCAACTTTTCCCCTCCTTCCCCCACCCCCTCCCCCAGATGGCAGGTTGACCAATACATGTTAAATATGTTAAAGTATAAGTCAAATGCAAAAAAAATGCATACATGTCCATACAGTTATTTTGCTGTACAAAAAGAATCAGACTCTGAAATATTGTACAATTAGCCTGTGAAGGAAATCAAAAATGCAGGCAGACAAAAATAGAGGAATTGGGAATTCTACATAGTGATTCATAGTCATCTCCCAGAGCTCTTTCCCTGGGTGTATGTAGCTGGTTCAGTTCATTACTGCTCTGTTGGAACTGATTTGGTTCATCTCACTGTTGAAGAGGGCCCCGTCCATCAGAATTGATTATCATATAGTATTGTTGTTGAGGTATATAATGATCTCCTGGTCCTGCTCATTTCACTCAGCATCAGTTCATGTAAGTCATTCCAGGCCTTTCTGAAATCCTCCTGCTGGTCATTTCTTATAGAGCAATAATATTCCATAATATTCATATACCACAATTTATTCAGCTATTCTCCAATTGATGGGCATCCATTCAGTTTCCAGTTTCTGGCCACTACAAAGAGGGCTGCCAGTATGACACTGAGCAAATCACAAATTCCATGGGCCACATTCTTCTCATCTGTAAGATTAAGCAATTCCTTCAGATAGCTGATGAGGTCCCTTTCAGTTCTACATCTGTTTTTCTGTGACTTCTAAAGTCTTTTTATTAAAATTTTCAACAGCTTAAGAATAAGTACCATAAACCAGGCCATTCCATAAAACAGAAGCATTCTTATGCTGCAGTCTGGCTCCCCCTTTATCAGTTTCTCAGCTGTAGTACAAAAGTGAAGGAGAACCAACTCAGAGCTCAGTGTCCTACAAGAGTCCTGCTGTCTCTCAAGAGAGTATATTGGGACATAAATCATTCTCAAAAGTTTGTCTTTCCTTGGCCTCTCTTATTTATGTGAATACACAAAGTATGTGATTTCATCAGTATTGTAACACCTTATGTGACTTCCACCAGTGCATCTCATCTAGTGCATAATAAATAAGTCCAAGGAATTGTTGAAATATCAGAGAGGTTAAATGACTGGGCCAATGTTATCTAAAACAGGATTAAAACCCATTTCTTCCTACTTGTAAGCCCAGTATTGTATTATAGTGCCAGGGGCTACCTCTCCCCTTCATTTTACAGAGCAAGTCCAGATGGTTATTCTGGATTCTGATTACTCTATGGTTCTGCATCCCCTAAAACTAAATCCACAAACCCAGTTTACTAGTTGGGTTAACTTTAAAAGTTAAGCAGAATATATCATTAGATCAAGCAAAAACATTTTATCAAAATGGCATAGTAAGAAAAGTAGCAACAAAATTTTCTCATCAATTTGGAGTAGACTCTCCTATTTAAAAAAAAAAAAAAACATTATTGGAAAGGGCAGACACACAATATAGAGGCACATTGGTGAAAGCTTACATCACTTCAAACCCATACTATTGCAACAGTCTACTGGCTGATTTCCCTGCCTGAAGTCTCTCTCCACTACAATCTTTGTTTCACTCAGCTATCAAAATGATCTTCCTAAAGTGCAAATCTGACCATGTTGTCTTCCTCACTCAACTTCAAAGGGCTCCCTACCAGCTCCATGATTAAATATAACCTCTTCATTTTAGCTTTGAGGGCCTTCCATAATCTGCTCCCCCTTTTATCTTTCAATCTTCTATTACCTTACTCTCCTCCACATATTCTACCTTTTGGTGACATCAGAATACTCTCTTTCCTCCAACTCGACACAATTTCCTTTCTCTGGGCTTTTTCTCTGGCTATCTCCCATACTTGGAATCCATACCTCCTTCCTTATCTCTACCTCTTGTCTTTCTTTTAGTTTTACCTGAAATCCTACCTTCTGCAAGAAGTCTTTTGTGGTAGCTTAAAGAACTAGTGTCTTCCCACTGTTGATCATCTCCCATTTTTCTTGTCTAGAGCTCGTTTTGTACATAGATGCTTGTATTCTGTCTTCCCCTTTGGACTGGAAGCTCCTTGAGGACAGGGACTAATCTGTCTTTTGCCTTTCTTTGTATCCCTAGCACTTTGCAGAGTGCCTGACACACAGTAAGTGCTTAATAAATGCAACCTGATTAGCTGTCAGTGTAAAGAGATTCACAGAAAAACACATGTTGAGTATACATGTAAGGAACACACATGACCAGAATGGCCTCTGGAAGGAAACGTATGAACATTGTTGATATAGGTGTTACATGTCAAAATGGTGTCATGGTCAAGGCATGCATACATCTAGAGAAGTGAATTGAGATAAGGGCATATCTATCTCTCCTTCTTTTACCATAATGCTACTTTCTTTTGATAACCTCATGTCGTTCCCTCACTATCTTTATCTGGGCACTACCTGGCAAGACTCTATGGCTTCTTACTCAGCTCATCTTGAGTCTTCCAAATAATTCCTTATTGGCTGTCTTGGTAAGCAGTGAGGATGAGGTTTACAGACACAGAGAGGTTGGGAATGTTAAAGAAGACAAGAAGAAATGGGATTTGGGGTTTGACTTGCCATGGAGAAGTGCTGCCCCTTCATGGGAGACATAGTAGAGGAATACATCTGAGTAATGTGAGAGATGAAGTGGTAGGGAGAAGAACGAGCTATCAGAAAATGGCATTGATCTTTTCAGTCAATATGAGACAAGGTTCTGTACTGAAAGGATGTAGAGAGGGGTTGTCATGCAAGGTTTGAAGAGTAATGAAAAGGAATCCTCCTAACTCACCACCTGGCACTCTTTCCATTGTGCCAGCTGTTAGGAAAGTTTAAGAGAATTACCTTCCTCCTGTAAAGGCTTAGTTGAGATCGTGTGATATTAATTTGTGATGGTACCCATTTTGTATTATTTGTCACCAAAGAACCAAACAACTAGGATTCAAGGTTTCCCCAGTCTTCAGATCTTAAGTCTTCTCTTTTTTTCCCCCGGGTAGATGATGGTGGTGATGGTGGTAGTCTTTTATTCTCTAAAGGACTAATGACAGCAGGAGGGCAATTTCTTCACTTGCAAGTGGATAGGATTTAAGTGAGGTAGGACTGTATGAAGCTATGAGCCTCCCTCTCTCCTTCAAAGTCATCAGAATCCAGTGGTAAGACATAGGTAAGGATACCTGGCAATGGCACCATGGACTAACTTTTAGAGAGATGGCCTTGAAGCCTGCTTCAAATCCCTTCTCTGACTGAATGTGTGACTCCTGGAAAAATCCATATAGATGAGTAAATAGATAAAAGATTAGCTGTGCCCACAAGTCAGGTCATTGTCTCTTCTTCATGGCTCACTTTCAGGGTCATGTTTTTAAATGCCTCAAAAATACATAGGGTTACAAAAGGAATCCAGTGAAATTGAAATAATGATAGGAATACTGGGTTTTTTTATTCATGTTTTTAAAATTTCAAGGGTTAAGAATCCCTGGTCTAATTATTTTGCTGTAAACTAAAATAAGAATTAATTGTTGTAGTAAGTTTTGACTGATAAAATGTCCAGAGAAAAAGGAGGTAGGGAGGAGTGACTTGAGCCCTCCTTGCGAGCTTTTATATATTGACTGTTAAGACTTTGGTGCAGAACACAAGATCTTTCTCAACCTTTCTTACTTCTAGTGCATTACCTCTGTTAATTATTCCCTATTTATCCTTTATATTGCTTGTCTGTATGTATCACCCCCTAGAGTGTGAGCTCCTTGAAGGCAAAGACTTCCAAGTCTTTTTGTATCTCTAACACTTAGAAGCTTAATAACTGTTGATTGATTGATTGTTACAGGGCTGCAAGTGACTGCTCTGGGTAGCAATGGGAAATATGGGTTAGACTAGGTCCTGATTACGGAAGTTCTTGACAACTAACCAGAAGAAATAAGGCTGAATGGGCTAGGCTGAAATCAAAGCTTTTTTGGGGGGGAATGACCAAATAACATTTTAAGGGGAGATTCACACTCAATTTTCAATACATTAGATAACCAGAGAGAAAAGAATAGTTTTTTTTTAATTGAAGTAAGGACAGTTGGTACAAAACATTTGCCCTTCCTGATGAGTCTGAGAAGTACGTTGAGTACAGGGGAAAGTGGACCCAAGATTAGAGAGCATGGGTAGTAAAGGGTTCACTTAGCTCCTGTTTGCTGCAGATTCTCTCCCATGAAGCTTTAATATTCATTCACAAGATGCTCAAATGCTTGGCTTGCCATTTTCTAGGTGCTCCACAAGGTGACATCAAGTAACCTCAGTACCAACACCCTTACTCTGTGTAATGGCACTTTCTTTAAAGAATTCTAAATTGATAAGGACTTTTTGCCTTCAGATTAATTCATTAAATGGAAATATTCAAGCATTATTGATATCTGGCTTGTCCTCTCATTGGCCGATTCAATCATGATATGATCTCCCCCGATAACTGTTTCAGTGCTGGGTGATTGATTTGCTCAATCACCACCTTCTTTTTATATTCAAATCTCTGTAGATCTTCTGCCTAATTTCCAGGAGGCTGTGTGACTGGGCTCAAGATAGACAGTCTGAGGCTTATTCCTTCTGCTCTGGTAGTCACCTGGAAGTACTTTTCCTTGAGCCCCATAGCCTAGAAAGCATTAGGAAGCTCTTTTTTTTGAATGTACATCATCCTTCCAATGATGTAGCATTAATACTGGGTGAGACTCAGTCAACAGGTGGAGCAAAGGTTCCCTTAAGCCCTTGCCATTGATAAATCTTTCCAGACCCTTTTTCTTGACTAGATCCTTTCAGCCCCTTGCTCTGACACCTGGGATATGCCTGGCTGCATCCCCAGTGGCTAGTGGAGGAGGAGCTGGTGTGGTGTGGATTATTTTGTTTATGAAACTCTCTCATTGCATCCAGAGTATGGTTTCAATTTTCCCTTTGAAATTTAGATCAAACATGGCTGTCAACATGGATTCTTTCTTGCTGCATGTCTCTGGGATCCCAGTGTCTGCAGGCAATTTGGGGGCCATGTTTTCTGACAGGCCAACTCCAGAAGTCTCCCTTTTGTCTCTTCAGTAGATGGTAGGCATTCCCACCCGAGGTGTCACTTCAGACTTGGGTATTGGGATCAGCAGTACAGATTTGTAGATGGCATCAATGTGGGGCAAATGAGTGTAAAAGATTCATTTAGCCGCTCGTGGGATTTTAGTTCAGTTTATACTCGTCTCCCAGTGTTGGGTTGATGAAATCCTCCCTTGTTCTTTATGCAAGGGGAGGGTTGAGAGAAAATGGATTTTGTGATGTAGATGTCATCCTAGTTTAGCATTTGTTGACTACGAGGCTTGTGCAGACAATATAATTAGGCCAGAGGAGAACTTGTACATGCTTAAGTCCAAAAAAGGGGCAAGCCTTCTCAAACACTCACGTGTCTGATTTCCCAGAGATCTGAATTGGCAGAATTCAGGCAAGAGGGCTATGTGAGAACTGAGAATACTGAGGGTGTTTTATAGGGTTTTTTTTGTAACTGCTTTTCTCCTTTTCCATGTTCTCCTATGTTCCTTCCTCTTTCTTCTTTTTTTTACCTCATTTTTTCCCTTTTTCTTCCTCCCTCCTTTTTCTACCTCCTAATATTCCTTCTGTGGTGTTCTCCATGAATCACAGTTGAGGATGAGATGGGTTTTTTGTGCCATATTCCTTCTGGTAGGAGTCAGTGGGGATTGGATAGGGAGGGCAGGTGGCCTAGGGGTGGCAACTCTGCCATGAGTTTGCACTTGATTCTCTAGGACCTAGAGGGTTTCTTCAACTTTTTCTACTCACATCCCCTTTTTGTCTGAGAAATTTTTATGGGACTCCAGGTTATAGAGTTATATAAAGTAAGTATACAAATCAAATATTTGCTGATAATAAATCTACTTTTGTGAACCCCATTCAGTTATAAGACCCCATATGGGGTTGGAACCCACACTTTTAAGAATGTGGGATCTAGGTGACAAGGAGCTATGGAAGATTCTCAAGGGAAGCAGTGACAGGGTCAGGGTTGGCCTTTGGAAAGATCCTTCACATAGATAGCATTGTGTAAGACAAAACAAAATTCCACTGAAGCACTCTTACAGATGACTTTTGTTTTAGCACCACAATCATTTCTAGATAGCAACTTATCCCGACTCCCTACCCCCACCAACAGTTACTCACTTACAGTAAATTCCTTGAAGGTGGGCAATTTTCTTTTTGTCCTTATCTCCAGGCCCATTGTTGTCTCTTGTATGCTTTGAACTGAATCTACTCTTACAGCAGATAAAAACAGTTGAACAGAATCAATGAAAACAGTGACCTTCTCTGATGGTGTGTATATAGCTTTCTGTACCCATATCCCCCACATCTCCAACTAGAAGTGGGCTTCACCATTACATTTAAGCAGTTTGGCTGCCACCGTGATCTGAGTCATTTGGTTTTTGTTCATAGGTAGTATGTGGAGTGTTAAAGTAGGCAGCAGATAGTGTGGAGGAATTGGAAACAGGAGGAGCCAGGTTTCAGTCCTCTTCAAAAAACTAGCTTTGTGACCCTGGCCAAGTGCTTTAGCCTCTCAACCTCAGTTACCATATCTAGAAAACAGGAATAATATCTGGAGCATTTAACCTGAAGGGCTTTTGTGAAAGTCAAAGAAGATAATGTCTATAAAGTCAAGCTTAAAGGGATTATACAAATATCTCTTCTTTTTCTTCTTCCTACTCCTGCTCTTGTTATTATCATTAATCTCATTCTCGCCTTTTTGGATGGATTTCCAATAGAAATAGTCCCAGGTCAAATAACTAGCCAAGAATTCTTTTACAGTTCTTATTGAACATACCATTGCACAAGTAGAGTAGCTGACCATTCTTTGTATATAAATCGATTAAGAGTATTGGGATGTCTGATCATTTATCTTTTGTGGTGGCAGGTTTGGTGGTAGACAGGACAGCAGGATGATGTGTACCTCTTACATGATATTCATTTCTTCCACTAGCTCTTTTGATTTTTTGAAAGCTTTTAATTTTTCATAGTTTTGAGGTTATGAGTATTCCATATGGTGACATTTGTTTTAAAATATTGTTCTTAAATTTGTATGGCTCAAGGTTATGCCCAGAAGCTACTTGTGGGCATCAGTTCAGTCTGCCATGATGCTCTTGTTTCTATACAGTTTATTTGTTGGATTCTCAATAATTTCTTTGGAATTTGCATTTGTGATATTGGAGATTTGTCATCTCTTAGCTTATAAAGGACAAGCTTCCAGAATGCCATGATAGGTATGAGATTTTCTTCTTTTGAGGTAGTTGACAAACATCGAGTTGCTGTAACCCACAAAGTTGTGTTGCACTGTTTCTATCACTTCACTGCGTCATTATCAATCAGTATATCCTTGCTCCTTTTGGGGAAGCATTCTAATTTCTGAAGAGTAACCAGATACTGAATGATCATCAGAAACTCACTGATTTCTATAAATAAATAATCTCTGTGTCTCAGCCCTGCAATGGTGCTTCTTTGTTGTTCTTGATTGAAGAGAGAGTTTGTGCAGATGTCGTCCACAGATTCATCACTTCTTGGATTTTAGTTGCTTCTGAAGCTCATGCTGAAGAGGAAACTACTTCTGGCCTCATTCAATGAATCCAGGATTGTCTGCCCATTGGCTGCCTTGTGATTTTTCAGCAGCCTTGTTTAATAATTTCAGAAACAATCATTGGTTGCTCTACAAAACTGGGCTAAGCCTTTTTTGCTCCTCAACCAAAAGATTATTTTCTCATAAGTGTTGATCGATTTGGGGAGCTGCAGATGCTGTGTCTGGTTTGTATGAAGTCCATAAACACATGCTTGACCTGCATTTGAAGGGGTCGCTGCTAGGAAATAGCTACTGTGATAGTTTTTGTGAGGAAGGATAGGATCAGGCTTGGGTCTGGGAGAAAGCTGCTAAAAATATTTTGCTAAAATTTATCTGGCATAGTGATGTGATTGAACCAGTAATTAGACATCTTATCTCAGCCCACCACTTTGTGTAAGAAAGCTCAAATTCCAGTCACCTTCCTTGATGTAATCATTCTGTCATTTGTGAAGGTAACAGGATTTTTCTATCTCCTCCCCCTTGGGGAATTCTTTTTTTTTTCTCTTCTCTTTGCTTCTCTAGCCTCTCCAGTGAAGGTTTTTGATTGGGGCTGAATTGTTTTTGTTCTCTGTAAGTCCTTCACATTATATTATCTTAAGTTTTTAGCTTTTGCTAATTGTTGAACAAAATTTTTCCACATGTTTGTTTGCATTGGTTTTAAGTGGGTGATATGATGTTATTTTTGTACTGGGTAATCCAGCTAGATATTTGTCATCTTCTTGGTATAGTTCTGTGGGCCTTTGGTAGGTTTTTTTTTTATGCAACTTTGACCTCGGTGATATTTGACCCCTGTATTTGGCCATATTCCTAGATAGCTACACCTTTCCTTCTGTGAACCGTGAAATAGCAGTAGTTGTGTGCATGCACTGCTGGGTGGTTTATCCCAGACTGTATGCCTTCGGTCATGTATTTCTCTCTGGCTTCTCTACGTCCTATCTTCCTCTTCTGAGCCATTATCCTAATCTCCCTTCTGTTAGAACCTTGGACTCAGTCCCTAGGCTCCTTCTGTTTGATGGGTGAACTTCTTGTTACCTAAGATAATGTCAGATCCCTGCTCTATTCTCTTTCCTTGTCCTGTCATTTTAGTCACTTCTGCTAGGTTTCAATAGTTTAAAAGTAATTTTCATTCAGAGATGGTCAGTATTGGTATGAATATCAAAAAGAAACCTTTGTCATTCTTCTTTGTTGTCATGGTCTTTAGTCGTTGTTGTCTCCTTTTTTTGTATTCTCTTTTTGTGCTCCATGTAGACGAGAGGCTCTCAAACATTTTGGTCTTAAGACTCTTTTACACTTGAAAGTTATTAAGGATCCCCTCAAACAAAATTTTGTTTACTGCCTCAGATTATAAGATAGGACAATGTTGTCAAATCTTTTCTTGTTGCAGTAAGAATTTTCTGATAATGAAGAAGGGGGTTCCTCTTCTTCTCCTCTTTACCCAGTGTGGAGAGGAATATGAGCAGTTTTCAAGCTAGTGAGGGAAGAACCCTCTATGGGTTTCCTTCAGCAGATCAAGGGCTGCTCTGATGTTTCTGGAGCACAAACGTGGCCCTGTAGCACCATCTTGGGGAAGGGCGAATTCACTTCTTTTCAGATAGGCATTAAGTGTTGCTGTGGCCACCTTGCTAGATCCTAAGCCACATATAAACGGAAAAGCAGTCTGGGTTCTTAGGGAAGTGATGTTATTTTGAGGTCCAGGGCTGTGACCACCTAGGCATTCTTCAGCTGCTGTTCAGAGGCTCTTAGCTGTGAGCTTGAGCCCAATAACACATTTAGCTTTCTTTGTCAAAATAGAATTGGTGTTTTTTTTTTTTTAACATTCCATTTACTTTCCAGTGACTCCCTCTTCATTTTCCCCATGGTGGGACTCTCTCTGGTTAAGTATTTAAGAAAAACAAATGACCACAGAAGCAGGAGAACACTGTACCAGTAGCAGCAACATTGTATGGATGGTCAACTTCAATAGACTTTGCTCAGGTGATCTAAGACATTTCCAAAAGACTCATGATGGAGAATTTTCTATATATCCACGAAAAGAACTGTGGAGTCCGAATGCAGATCAAAGTATGCTCTTTTTACTTTTTTGGTTGTTTTTTTTTTTCTTTCTTGTGATTTTTTTCCCCTTTTGTTCTCATTCGTCTCTCATGGCACGACAAATGTGGAAACGTGTTGTATGTGATTGTACATGTATAGCCATATCAGATTGCTGTTTTGGGAAGGCAGAAGAGGGACAAAAATAGAAACCAAAATATTATCAAAGTAAATGTTGAAAATTAAAAAATAAAACAGGAACTAAAAAAGAAAAATAATAATAAAAAGAAAAATCATGTTCAGTCGCCTCTGAAAAGACTTGCCTCCTTTATTCTCTACTCATTGGCTGTTCCTTCCTTGCCAGTAGATTCTACATAGCAAGTCCCCTGAAGTCACTGTGTCACCAGCCTCTTTTCCTCTCCAATGCTATTGAGTTTGAGAGTTTGTAAGAGGCTGAGTGCTAGTGAGACAGTGCACCCCACCTAGTGAGTACATGTAAAAAAAAGCAAGGAAGGAGATGGGCATTAGTATTTTTTATAAAAAAAATGACCAATGATCTCTAATAGTAATTTCTGGAGGTAAATTATAAATGTCATTAGAACTAGGGTAGGTTTTCTTTTTATTAAAAACAATAATGCTCTTAGATTGATGTAAATATTTTATGATTTGAATACCCTCCTTATAGATCTTGGGTTCTGAAAGCTTCTCAGTTGCCTCTGTCTGGGAGTGTTTCTACTTTAACTAAGATGTTTATGACTTAGTTAGTTTAGTCAACTTGGAAGCATTATGGCAATGGTGAAAAAGAAATACCTTGTTCATGCTCCGGTAATAAACAAGCGCCATACTTGTGATAGTGGCAAGCAGACAAGCTAATGTTGCTTCCTAGATCAGCCTGCTCTCTGGGGCGACGTGTCTACACACCAATGCTTAAAAGGCATTTATCAGAGACCATCTTCTTTGGTGATTGCTGAAAGTAGCCCATGTGGACTTTTTTTTTCTTCTTGCCCCAAGAGATGTTTCATCAGCACCTGTTAATAAATTGCTGTACACTCTGTGTTTTTGTTGTTGTTTGTTTGTTTTTACTATATATATGTTTATTTTGTGAACACTGTGGACATGAATGGGTGGTAAATACAGAGTAACCCTTGTTTCTTTTGGGAAGATAGGGAGTTCTCACCCCAGGCTGTGGTTTCTGCTGGTGTCCATATCAGAGAACAACAGTTATCCACAGGCTTTGATGTCCTTATGAGGGAATATAGTGGGCAAAGATAGCAGTATTTGATGTCTTCAATCAGATTTAGCCCTGCCCTTCTGTGCACTAGGAAGGTGCTTAGATGATTAAAGTCATGGGATTTAGGGCTGGAAAGACACTTCAAGGTCATTTTGTCTAATCCTTTCCCTTTTTTTCCATTAGCAAATATTTGTTAGCTGCCTCATTTGTTCAACCACCATAGTTCTGGATGTTACAAGAAATTTGGTCTTTAAAGAAGATGCAGCCTCTCAGAAGTAAGTAGGAATTCTTTCATATGGGAATAAGTCAAGGTGTGGGTAAACCATGATGAAGAGACAATGCTGGCAATGTTAGGAAAGGCGTTATCACTATTGGGGGTGGGGCACAATGGTGGTGAAACCGGAAGTCTCCAATGGGTATGTTTGTGCCCTGGCTAAGAAGTGAACGAAGAGATGGACCATGGGACATGGACCAAGTCCCTCATTTTACAGAAAAGGAGACAAGTCCAAACACTGGAAAGGACAGAAACTGCCAAGAGAAAAACTGAGAGTTGAGGTCGAGAAAAGCTTCCTAATAATTTGGAATATCCTTCTGTGTTTAACTAAGTCTGCTTAGAGGATGATAGGAATAAAAAAAATAAAAATAGCAATCAACAGGGAACAAAATACAAGGCAGCAAAGAAAAGATGGACACCCATGAATATAATTTCTTCTACTATTATATATCCTTTCTTAAACTGGCTATTTTTTTGGTACATATTTTGAATTCTCCCTGATGTTCTGTGGGCACACAACAACTGTTCTATTCTATTGTTTTGTTTTATTTTCCTTTATTGTTCTTTTAAAAATTCTGTTTGTTTTTTTAATTAAAAAAGAAAAAACCAAACAAAATAATCAACAACCAAAAAAACTTGGAATAGCACCAAGTGGGGTGGCCTTTCATTGGATAAACTCAATCTTAGGCTAGCCAACCAATTCTGAGATGTATTGTTGAACAGAATCTTTGTGCAGGGGGATCAGGGATGACGCAAAGACCCCCAAACTTTCCTACAACATCATGCTGTGATTTCAGGGGTTCCACAAAATACCCCCCCTTGCCAAATGTTTCCTCTCCCTGCTTTCTCATGCCTGAACTATGAGAGTGTCCCTGAGATCACATCACTCAGGCCTGCTTCGTGTGTTAGATGAAACAATTGTGACTATAGGGAATGACAGGGCTCATTTTGCTACTACAGTCAGAGCAAGGAAGAAGAGGAGAGGGACAGTGAAAAAAAGGAGTGGCAAGGGTCTTTGACTCTCATGCAGTGGGAGCTATTCCTGTTTTAGCCTTATTTTAGTCATGTTGTCTCAGGTCTTCTTGGTGTAGGATGAGTGGAAGGACCTAGAAACCACCATGATTCTGCTTGGTTCATTTACCAAGGACCTCTGAGGGGCTTGTAAAAGGCTTTACTTTGGGCTTAAACCATAGGAGCTGGATAAACCAGATAATATAGGCTGGCCGTTTGAACCAAACTGGCTGTCAACGGTCTCCGTGTTGCCACAGCTTCTAACTCTCCCTGCCAGGCCTCCATTTTTTATTTTCTCTTCTTCCCGCCTGCCTCTCTCTACTTGCCTTTTTTACTTCCCAGTTTATTTCTAGGTAGTTATGGCAGAGTCCTGCCAGGATTACCTCTCAGACACAACAAGGAACTATTAATAATCTTCTCTCCTCCTAGAGTAATTGAGCCCCTGAGGTAATGAGGTTTCTGGCAGTCATTACTACAGGATTATTCCTGTAATAGCATTGTTTAGGTGCTTATTTAAGTACTAAATGATTATTAGGCTACCTTTTTGCCTTGTGTAGTGTCTGGGCTCCCTGGAGCAGTGAACTTTAAAGATGGCATTTTCTGAATACGATTGTGAAAACCATCCTTTCGTTGGATTCTTGTGAGAACAAACAGGTTGTCTGACTCTGGAATATTTGCTGGAGCTCACTGAAATATGAAAGCTGGGGAAGCAATAACCAGTTTAGGTTGGTGCCTGCTGTGGGTGAGGTGCATTTTGAGCAAATCCACATCAATAAAATTGTCCTTTTTCATTCAACACTTGAGAGGTATCCTTTTCCTTTTGGTAACTGAAATGCACTCATATAAACAATAACTGTTATAATAAATATAACAATAACAAATACCTATATGTGCATATGTGCATAATATATAATCATATGTATATATACATGTGTGTCTGTGAGTATGTATGTATATGTATGTGTACACAGAGTGACAAAATCATTGCAAGTGATAATTGAAAACTGTGGCCACCAGGTCCCAGTGTTGAAACTTCCTGAAGACTAATTTAAAATCACAGATTCGATTTTCTTTAAATCAAATATTATGATTTATTTCCTAGATCTTGGAAAGCTAGAGCTGGAAGGTAACTTAGGGATCATTTGACTCAACACCTTTATTTTTTTTAAATGCAATTATGTAAAACTTTTCCATATCGATCATTTTGTACAAGAAGACTTGAATGAAAAGAAAAAAAATGATAGAAAGTGGAAAAATAGCTTCATTCTGTATGTAAACAATATCAGTTCTTTCTCTGGAGGTGCAGATAGTGTGCTTCATCATTACTCCCATGGAAGTGTCTTGGATCATTGTTTTTCTGAGAAGGGCTAAGTCATTCATAGCTCTTCATTGAACAGTGTTGTTGTTACTGTGTACAACATTTTCCTCATTTTGTTCACTTCATTTTGCATCAGTCCATGTAAGTCTTTTCAGGTTTTTGTGAAATCATCCTGCTTGTAATTTCTTATGGCATGATAATCGATTACAATCATAAACCAGAGCTTGTATAGCCATTCTCCAATTAAGGGGCATTTCTTTGAATTCCAGTTGTTAGTAACCACAAAAAAATCTGCTATAAAGATTTTTGAACAAATAGGTTCTTCCCCATCCCTTTTGTGGATGTCATTGGAATATAGACCTAACAGTGGTATTGCTTGGGCAAAGGATATGCATAGTTTTACAGCCCTTTGGGCACAATTTCAAATTGCACTTTAGAATGATTAGATCAGTTCATAATTCCACCAACAATAATGTCTCAGTTTCCCCACATCTCCTCCAACCTCTAACATCTTCCTTTTTTTGTGATAGTAGCCACACTGATAAGTGTGAGGTTGTTTAAATTTGCATTTCTCTATTCAAGAGTGATTTATAACATTTTTTCACATGAGTACAAATAGCTTTGATTTCTTTGTGTGAAAACTTGCTGTTCGTATCCTTTGGGGAATGACTTATATAGAAAATGGAATATTTATAAAGATATATTTGAAAAATGAGACCTTTGTCAGAGATACTTATTGCAGATCTGCTCTGCCCCTCCCCCCCCACCTGTTTTCTGCTTTCCTTCTAATTTTGGTTGCTTTGTTTTTATGTAGTCTTTTTAATTTTATGTAATTAAAATGATCTATTTTACATTTTGTAATGCTCTCTATATCTTCTTTGGTTCTAGATTCTTACCTTATCCATAAATCTGACAAACTATTTCATGCTCTCTTAATTTACTTATGGTATCATCTTTTATATGTAAATCATCTACCCTTTATGATTTTATCTTGGCATACTATATGGGGTATTGGTCTGTACCTAGTTTCTGCCATACTGTTTTCCCGTTTTCCCAGAAGTTTTTGTCAAACAATGAGTTTTTGTTCCAAAAACTTGGGCTTTGGGGATATAATCTACAATATTACTGTTGTCATTTACTATATTGTAATTTGTACCTACTCTGTTCCAATGACCTAACATTCTGTTTTTTAGTCAGTACCAGGTTGTTTTGATAAGTGCTGCTTTGCAGTAGAAGTTGAGATCTAGTTAGGCTAGACTACCTTCTTTCACATTTTTTTTCATTGACTTACATGATATCCATGAGCTTTTGTTCTTCCACATGAATTTAGCTATTTTTTCTAACTTTACAAAGTAATTTTTTGATAGTTTGGTGCGGCACTGAACAAATAGAATAATTTAGGTAGAATTGTCATTTTTTTTTATATTGACTTGGCCTACTTGTGATCAATTAATGTTTTTCTAGTTGTTTAAGATCTGATTTTATTTGTATCAAAAGTGTTTTATAGTTGTGTTCATATAGTCACTAGGTTTTTCTTGGCAGGTAAACTCCCAAGAATTTTGTATTGCCTGTAGTTATTTTAAATGGAATTTGTCTATCTCTAGCTCCTGGGCTTTGTTGGTAGTATATAGAAATGAAGATGATTCATTAGTTTGTATTTTGCAACTTTGCTAAAGTTAATTATTTCAAGTAGTGTTTTAGTTGATTCTCTAGAATTTTATAATTATGACAACAGATTCTATTTATGAAAAATTGTTCATTTCCATCTTTCTTTTCTCTATGGTATTAGAGTATAGCTGTACTGGGTATTATGCACCAGAGGTGAAGATCTTGTGTTTCCTATTTCTGTTGCCATCAGAATATTGGAGAATCCCGCCTGCTTTGGGCCTGTGTCCTGTGCAGCCTTTTGTGGTCTTAGGAGGTCCAGATTTCACCGGGCATTCTTTCTTTATGACATACTATCTCATCACTGCAAACTAGCTCCTTTCTTGTTTAGGGGAAAAAAGTATTATTGGTATCTTTGTTTCATGTTTTTTATGTATCAGTCATCTTCTGATATAACTTATCTCCCTCCTAGAAGCTTTCCTTTATACTAAGGGAAACATTTTATATACTTTTTCTTATAATAAAGGAAACCATTTATGCAATACACTTTCCCTTATATTAAGAGAAACTGAGACAAACCATCCAGTGCTGTAGCTGCACTTGATGACACCAAGCTCTGGGTGTGTGTGTGTGTGTGTGTGTAGGGGGAAGACAGAGCATTTCCTCATTTGTTCCCAGGACACAAGATGGGCTTGTTGTATTTCATTGTTGTAGGCATTGTGTACATCTGCTTTCTTCACTCTGCCTCAGTTCACACATCTTTCCTTTCTTAGTAACTGTTTCTTACCGTGTGATGCTCATCTGTTGCATTCAGGGTAAATAAACCTTTTGTTCTATCGATACCTAACCAATGAACACTCACTTTGTTTCCAGTTTTTTTGCTATTACAAAAAGTAGTTCTCTGAATAGTTGGTTTGACATATAAATGCCTCTCTGTGTGATTTCCTTAGGATAGAAATTCAGGAGTGGGATGTTGGGATCAAAGGGAGTGTTAATGATTTTTGTTACATATTTGGAGCTATTCTTAGTTCTACTGACCAAATACCATTAGTTGAAATGATAATAATAAATCTGAGAAGAGTGGGCTAATGATGATAATTCTACGATATCCCACATTTATACTATACTTGAATATTTGTACATGAGTTTCTATACAGGACCTCATTGAATCCTCACCAACTCCAACCTGATGAATTAAGTGCTGCTATCCTCATTTTTGCAAATAAGGACACTGACTCATAAAGATGAAATCATTATTATGTATTTAAATGTAAAATTAAAAAAGGAAAGAGATGTAACGCTGGTAGAAATGATAATGCTCGACAACTTATCGTCATATAAGGTTAAGAGGAAATGAGATGTCGAGAGAAACTCTGAGATTGCAAGTTTGGTTGACTTAAAGTATGGTGGCATCCTTGACAGAAATAGGAAAAGGAATAGATTCTTTCCAGCATAAAAGTTAGGAGTTGTGTTTAGGAAATATGGAGTTTAAGATTATTTATTAAGATCATGTAGTGGTGAACCTAATAAATTGTTGTTGAATTAATGAAAAAAAAGATGAAATGACTTGCCTGTGGTCACACAGCTGGCATGCATCTAAACAAAGGATTGAAATCCTATCTCTTCTAAAGAGCTTGTCTTATGTACTACCCACTGAACTATACTGTCTCTATGTTAGTGTTGCAGATTTCTCATCATCTCATCAACATGGACTATTTCCAGCTTGTATAATTTGCCAATTTGATGAGCATAAGTTGGAAGCTCAGAAATATTTTAATTTGCACTTATCTTAGTGTTAGTGATTTGGAGCACTTTAATTTCATGTAATTGATATGTTTTCTTTTGAAAATGACATATCCATATCCTTTGCCTTCTTTGGTGGAATGGTCCCATGTCTTATGTTACTTCCCAAAGACCTTTGGACAGCAGACTTTCATGAGATGTTTTATGCTATTTTCCATTTTATTTCATTCAGACACGGGTTTCTTGTGTGACAGTCTAAATGTGATCTCCTTGGTCCTTTATTTGGTTAAAAATTCTCTCTCTGGGTCATAATTTTGAAAAATTCTTTCCTTTTTCCTCTCTTAAAAACATGTCTTTTTATATTAAGGTTCTATGTCCAATTACAGCAGGTAGGTGGTGCAGTGGATAGAACACTGGACCTGGAGTCAGGAAAACCAGTCTAAATCCAGCCTCACACTTTCTGTCTGTGTGAGACCCTGAACAAGTCACTTAATGCTGGATGCCTCAGTTACCTCAGCTGTAAAACGAAGATGACTTCCCATGGTTGTCATTTTCTAACTGACTACAAAGCCAGAAGAACTGGTAAGTTGGGAGAGGCTGCCCAGTTAGAAAATGCTTTGTAATCACCTAGTACAAGTTCCTGAATCATCATGGTCAGAAGTAGGCTTGCCTCATAGGGTCATTGGATTAAAAGGAGACAGGGAATGTTCATACACGTTCCATTCACAAATAGGTCCCCACAGAGCAGCTCCCCATTATATTTCCATTTCACACTTTATCAAAAAAGAAATTCTCTTTAACACCTAAATAATTATTGGAGACCAAAGCATTACATGCAGCACAATTGAGATCGATACAGAAAACAAAAACGTTTTATCCCCTACATGGGAGTTTTCTCATTCATAGACAGGATTTCATTATTTCAGAGGCCAAGAAGTACGAAGAGTCATGTGCTAAGCTGCAGGACAGGGGCAGGAGTCTCAGCAGTAAGGAGCAGAGGTGACCTTCTGGCCAATTAAGGTCAGGCCAAGGAATTTGCCCAGGGTGAGAAAGGTCAATCGACTGGAAAAAAATAAAGAAAAATTTTTAAAAGAACAAAAAAGGCTTTCAGCAGAGAATTCCCTGGTAGCTGAATTAAGCCCCATCAGTAAGGCCTGTCAGACAAAAGAGGAGATATGAATGAGCAATGGTTTTGTAATGGCACATTAACAAACTTGTAACCCCCCCCCCACACACACACACGTGCAAAGGAGGATGAAGTGACAGTAGTATCTCTCATTTCTCTAGTATTTCAGGGTTTACAAAATCCTTTTCTGTACAAGAACCTTGGAAGGCAGGTGGTGGTATATGTATAAGCATTTTACAGGTGAAAGAACTGAGGCTTAGAGAAATGGAATGATTTTCCTTTAGTCTTGGAGCTCACTAACACCAGAACTGAAGCCAGTCTCAAGCTTTGAGCTTTTAGAATTGAAGAGGTTGATTGACACACCCAAGAGACAGTGATCTAAAATGAAGTGAGGGATTATGCAATGAGGGGGCACAGTGTTGTACCAGATGGCCAAGAAGACAAGGAAATTCTTCCCCGAGAAAGGGTTCAGGCCTGCCTTCAAATGGGCTTCCTAATTCCTGAAGGCCAGGAGCTTGGTCATTTTGCTAATGCACTAAACTTTAAATGAGGTGGTAGGGTCAAATGTTAATTCCACAAGCATATATTAAGTGCCTACTATGTGTCATGCTCTGTGTTGATCACTAGGGATTTAGAGACAGTGACCGAACTGTCTGTATAATCAAAAAGAGGCAGATGGGCGAGCCAAGAAGAAATATATACAAAGGGGTTTTTTATGTAATTTGAGGAATGAAAGGAAATACTAATCCTTGGGCAGATAAGAGACTTCCTGTGAGGGGTATCAACTGTGAGGAGAGCTCTGAAGGAAGCTCGAGATGCTAAGAGGAGGAGGGGAAAGGGTTTAAAGCTTTCTGAATGGCAAGAAGATGGTAGACAGCATGTCCAATGCAAGGAGGGAGTGGGCCTATTTGGCTGGAAGGCAGAATGCTTGTGGGGGAGTAGTCTATACAGACTTTATAAAGATGGAGAAGGACTGAAAATGTTAGAAAAGTTTGCATTTTAGCAGCATTCAGAGCTGGGCACTGACATGATCACACCTAGGAACATCAAGTTGGCACCGACTTGTGGGGAGGCTAGATTTGAGATGGGGTGGGGAGATTGGAGGCGAGAGGTACAATGAGAAAGATGTAGGGAATCTGGGTGAGCACTAATGAGGATCTGAAGCAGAGTGGTGGCTTCAGGAGAACAAAGAAGGCAGCAAAGTTTATGAACAGTTGAGAAGATTTGGCCATCGATTTAATGGGGCGAGGAGGGCAGGAAGAGCAAAGAGTCCGGATGACCGTGAGGTTGGGTTCAGAACACATAAAAGAACCAACAGACAGATAAGGAGGACGACAGACGTATTTTTCCACTGGAAGACGGGAGCAATTACGTGAGGTATCCTGGTTAAAAAACCCAGGGGTGCAAGTGAGGGACCTGAAATGAGAGGAGGCATTTATTTATCAAATGCTTTTTCTTTCTTTGTAATTGATACTTGAATTTCGTCTCCCAAATCTGTTAAGTTCTTCAAAAGAGAATTTCCCATCTGGAGTGTACAAAATGAAGCTGCTGTGTACCTGAGGGGAAGCACAGCACAGTGGATAGAGTACTGGGTTTGAAATCAAGTCCATGCCAGTCCCATGATAATGGGCAAATCACATGACCACACTGAGCTGCTTCTGGTTTTTCATCCATAAAATGGGAGGCTGATCGTACTACCAGTAGTATCTGTTTCACAGGACTAGTGAAGTGCTTTTTGAAATTTTAAAACACTGTGTAAATATTACTTTTTCTTATTGTTATTATGGGAGGGAGGGGTCCTAAGTCTGTGTGTAATGTGTAGCGAAGTCCTGGTGGGGAAATTTTGTCCACCAAGCAGATTTTTTTCTCTGTTACTCAGGCTTAGCTCCTTGTGGCACTGGGAGTTGTCAAAGAGCCGGTATGTGTCTGGGGCAGGCCTTGAAGCCGGGTCATTCTCCTTCCAGATTCAGAACGATCCTGTGCTGCCTCAGCTGATTATTCTCAAGTTAAATAGAAACATTCTGAGTGCTCAAAGGAATGCACAGGTGAGCCCCAGGAATCGATTACAGAAGCTTCGAGAGAGAATTTATCCAGAAAGCATGGGACCCAGTGGCCTCTAATATTCCTTCTAGTTTTAAAGTGACTTGCCCAGGGTCACACAATTAGAAAGTGTCTTGAGGTGAAATTTGAATTGTAGTCATCCTGATTCCAAGGCCAGTGCTCCAAGCAACGCAGCGCCACCTAGCAGCCCCATCTATGCTGGTGCCAAGAATCCCTGTGGCTCCAGGAATATCATAAATTGCTTGGCATCTGCTCTGGGCATTTAACATCATTACCTACTCTGAAGTACAAAGCTACTCAAAGGGAATAGGCTTCCTTCTTCTTTACTAGAAAATAAATAGAACGATCCTGTGGCTGGGCCTAAGGCACGTCAGCCTCTGCCACTGGTACCAGGTAGCCCTAAACACCCCAGCACAGGGGGATGAGAATTTCTTCAGGAATGACTCGGCTACGAAGAGGGGGCAGAAATGTTGGGGTTATTCGAAAGGAACAAAGGACAAGTTGAGATCCACCTGCTCCACCTTATCAATATTCCAGATTTTCACCCTTAAGACATCTGTTCTCTGTACCTAAGATACATGACAGCTTTCATCCAGCTGTTCTTATGCTTATTTCCCAATGGAAAATCCAAACTAGAATAAATAGAAACCCCCCCCCCCAAAAGGTTAAATGAGACTTGAGAACATTCTAGAGACAATTTTAACTTTTCAGTTGTCATTTCAGGCTTTGTTAAGTAGCTACACCAGGCCAATTAGAGGTAGAAATGACTTCACTTAATTATTTCCTTTATCTCAAGGGAAAAATTACCTCAAGCAGCTCTGTGCCTATCCAAATCCCACTATGGGCATAAAATCTAGAAGAAAATCTGCTCTTTCCTTTGCAAATTTTTCAAGACTCTCCTGGCATCTTGAATTCAACTAGCCAGTGGTTTAGGGGTCTCTTGCTCCCTGATTGAAATGTGGTTAGGAAAAAAAGATAGTAAAAGGTAATGGATGAATTACCCCAACCCAGAGCCCCATGGAGCACGGCAAGCTAGACTTCCTAAGTCTTCCCCAAGGCAATGCAGTCCCAGCTCCTTGCCCTGAGCTTCTCTCTGAAAATGCAGGCTTAACTGCCCTATGGGATTTTCTAGGGGGGGCAGGCTGACCCCTTCTCCCAGTTGGGCTGCTTTGTGCCCTCCCGTGCTGCCATAGCCCCAGTGTCATTGAAATGGCCTGTGATGTACACCCCACATCTGTGCCTCTTCACTCCACACCTTCCTTCATCTGACGGGCCTCCTTGTCACCCTGATCCATACCCTGATCCCACCAAAACCCTGGATTTGCCCGGCTTAGTTTTGCCTGATGCTGCTTCTTTCCCAGGTTTCCACCATCTTTTGTATGACCAAGATATTCCCCATCCAGCCCTTTGCTTCCCTTTTTATATCTATGAAAGGTTTGGAGTTGATGGAATCTTGTGACTGGAAATTCACTCATGGTTGAGAAGGAGCAAAAAGTGCAAGGAAAGACAAACCCAAAACATACTGTTCCCAGAAATGGAGCTAGTTAGGATTGTATTATAGCCATCGTCTTGTAGTAAGGTGTACTTAGTTACATCTATGTGTGTACTTTTGAAATATCCTTTCAGAGAAGGAGTTAAGGCCTGCCAGAAATTGCAAACTGAAATAAAGATATGGACATTCCCCTTTTAACCAAGAGATCTGTGAGATAGGGTTGGCTGCTTTCTGAGGCAAGCTCCTTGATGTCCACTTGCCTGTTTTACCTTATGAAAACAAAAGACTACTAGTGGGAGGTTTTCTTTTGATTGTAAAATCCAGAGATGTGCTCAGAAGCAACTAAAGCCTTTATTTTCTGTAGTTTTAAACCCTGGATCTACTACTCATGACTTGGGTGGTCTTCAGCAAATCTTTATAACCTTGCTTTGGTTTCCTCATCTGTAAAAGGAAGGGGTTGGGCTTAGATGATCCTGGAGGCACCTTGACTTTTTAATTTCTAAAAAATAGATTTCTCTTTTTGTATTTTATTTTTCTGTCATCTAGATTTTCCTCTGTATCCCTTCTCTTCCTGCTGCCCCCAGAGAATCATCTTTCATCACAAAAGAATTTCAAATAAAAAGAGGAAGAAGTGAAAAAATTCACAAAAATCAACAGCTCATGAAGAAATGACATTATTATCAGTGTTCTATCCAAGTGAATGCCTCACCAACTCTGTACAGAAATGTGGGAAGCAATATCCCCATGTTTGTTCTTTGTGCTTCTTGGACTATGTTGCATGTCTTCTGATGGCTAACCTTCCCACATCAACATCATTACAGTTACTGTATATGCTGTATTGCTTTCCTGACTCTGCTTAGTTCATTTTGCATCAGTTGATGTGAATCTTTCCATTTGGGTTCTTTTTATTTATATTTATATTTAGCAGTGATACCAAATCAAATAGAAATGGGAGCCCAAATAACAAATGAATTTTAAAAATTGTCTCTGAGGCATTTCTGAAGAAATTCTTGTTCTCCAGTGTTGGCATGTTTAGGGCTATCTGGCATAGCCCCTTCTGTTTTTTTCCCTCTCTGCCAATTTGGGCATGAGGTGAAAACTCAGGGGTGTTTTCATGGACATTTCTCTTGTTGGTGATTTGGAGCCGCCTTTCTGATACCTAGTAGTTCATCTTTTGAGAACTCAAACTCCACAGTGGAGTACTTAGTTTGAGGTCCCTCTTCTAACTAATTCCTGCCGTTGTCCATTTTTGCCTCATTGTCCATTTTTCTATTATATCTCATTCAGAAGTATCAATTCATGAGGGAAATGATGAGGTTAGAAGCATTCTCATTGGTAGAAATTGCCCCATGTCGCAGGTCAGGCAGTCTAATTCTAATTCTTGCCTTCCCCATGATCATTCTCCTTTCCATTTACCCTTTTATCTCATCTTTGGATCCATATCCTCCCCTCTCTCTGGTTTTGGATTTCCCTTAGGAATTTCTTTCTGAAGCAGGATGTTGTCCAAGGAAGCACAACGCTCTTTCAGAGGAAGCATTCTCCTTTTATACTGACTGCCCCCATGTTAGGCCCCTCATAATATCCCTCATTGTCATTACAAACATGTCTCTTGCTTATGGGAGTGTTGCTCAATAAACTATTTCCTTCATTATGGGAGTGTTGCTCACTAAAACACTTCCTTCATTAGGTTCAAACCTCCCTGTTTCATTCTCCATGTTTAAATCTTTCCCTTCTTCTACTTCCACTTGCCTGTAACCCTTCTTCTTCCTGAAATACTGTGTCATTTATCTTGCCTTTTATTGGCTATCTTTCTTGTGTTATTCACCATGGACTTGAAATCACGTGTTTATCATTGTCCTCCACCTACCATGTCTCTTTTGAAGTACCCCCTCATTCTATAATTTCATCCCAAAATAAATGATTCTCCTATTAAGAGGGTTGTGGGGTTTAGTGCATTGTGTTTTAGAACTGTTACTCCTCCATTTCTCCATTTTCTTTAAATTCCATTTTATCTTCTTGTATACTTAAAAACCCTTCCTAATGATCCCTTATTTTTAATCTTTTTCTCATTCTTCAAAATTTTCAGGTGGATCTCAACTTGTCCTTTGTTCCTTTCGAATAACCCCAACATTTCTGCCCCCTCTTCGTAGCCGAGTCATTCCTGAAGAAATTCTCATCCCTCTGTGCTGGGGTGTTTAGGGCTACCTGGTCCCATTTCCATTGGGAAATAAGCATAAGAACAGCTGGATGAAAGCTGTCATGTATCTTAGGTACAGAGAACAGTAATTTATTTTATCATTTATTCTTTTCTTGGTAGTTTTATTGATGTTTTTTGTTTGTTTGTTTGGGGTGTTTACAAGTCAAATATTAGACCCACATCTATTTGTATAGATTCTAATATAAGAACTCATCCTATAGAGTTCTTATAGAATGCCTCCAATAACTTTCTTATTGAACACTCACCATTTTTCATTGATTATGCTCAGGTTTTCAAAGCTTATCATTTTGGGTTGCATCTTGAGTTCTTTTGCTTTTCAGAATATATTATTCCATCTCTGATTCCTAGTGATTATGGAATAGTGTTATGTTGTAAAACTTTCTTTTCCTTTATATTTGAGGGATTTTTTTTCTTTGCCATTTTTAAAATTTGTTTGTTATCCTTAGAATGGCTGGATTTTTGACCCTTGTGTCATGGCATTTGAAGAAAAAGATCCCCTGAAGGAATTTTATAGAGTCTTTGAATTAGAACTTTGTTTTCTGTATTCCCAAGTTCTGGGCAGATCTTTGTTTTCAAATGTGTCATGTTCTTCTGGGAGAGTGATGATCCTTAAATTCTCTTTGTATCTCATCTTTGAGATCAACAGCTTCTGCTTGTGTGTGTGTACATACATGTGTGTGTGCGTGTGTGTGTGATAGAGAGAGAGCCTTTGACCTTTATTCTTCTATGTTGTCCTTCATTTCAAAATGTTTGTGTTCCCAATCTCTTATGATTTCTTCTGCTTCTTTAGAGAGACTCACCACCATGGAGTCTAGTTGTTCTACTCTGTTAATTAACTCTGCTGTGTATGTCATAAATTTTAACATTTGAAATATTCTGTCTTACTCTTTATATTCCTCATTTTTCTTTTGAACATTCTAGTAATCTTGTTCTAGTTCATCTTCCCTTGGGATGCCACAAGGCTCTGTATTTCGTCAGGCCTTAGTTAAATTTTCTTGGTTTTCTAAGGTTTATTTAGAGAAATTAACATTTTTGATATTTTAGTAGTCTTCCTAATTTTAGGATCCTCTATGTCGATTTATCAACTTATATTCTAGGTTTTTAAATGAATTTTCTTCCTCTTGAAATTTGTAGTATATTTTCTTCTTTCATTTTCTGACTCCTCTCCCTTTTATTGAGGGCATATTCTGGGAGCCGTACACAGATTTGCTCCAACCTCTTCCCACTTTGGGGAATTTACTTTTCAACTGCCAAGGTCCTTGTCTTTGCTAAGTAACTTGCTTGAGGGTGGTGTTGACGTTGGGGATTTCCCGGTCCAAGTCTGGCCCCATATGGATTCAATTCTTGTTATCTGTAGGTCCACTGATCCCACCTATTCACACTTTCTTCTCCATTTCTGCCTCTCACTCTTGTTCTTTCCTTCTCTGCCTGTGCTGAATAGAGTTCTCTTGCTTTCTTCAGGGCTGAAGTAGGGCAATCTGGATATTCTGGGTTAGGATTAGGGTTTGTGATTTTGGAGAAACCATATCAGAACAAAGAGACCCCCAGCCCCCACCCCATTTTTCCTCATTCTCAGATGGCTAGGAAGAGTCAACATTTACAGCTCATTACAACAGAATTTGAGCTGGGCCAAAGCAGAAAGGAAATCTCTTAGTAGATTCTAAAGCATAAACTTGTAGGTCAGTTTGTACTGAAACATGAAGGTTAGTGGGGTTATGTGGGACACTTGGAGGGTGAGTGTTCTCTAGTATTAATTCATGAAGTCATGATCTTGTTAGGATTCTTGCTTTTTTTGTGTTGTAGATTCACCTGTAATTGATGTACTTCAAATCCATAATCCCTGTTGGGGGGAGCCTGGGACTGAGATTTAATAGGGACTGGAGAACATATTTAGTCTGCCGTCATACTGGTCATTTGACTGTTATCTCTCCTCCAGCTTTAAATCTCTAATTTATGAGCATGTGAGGAAGAGGATCCCTAAGAGAAGTTTACTACATGGGTGATGATTTTTCTTTTCCTACTGGGGACTGATAAACAGAGGGAGGAAGATGGAGAGCCTCCTAATGGGATCAGGGCATCAACCCATGCGTAACTGTTTTTGATAATGATTATTGCAGGACTTGTTTTGTAAACATACTTATTCATCTCACAGTATTTCAATCAAGATTATATGCCACTTGCTCCATAAATCACAATTCAACATAAAATGTCTGTAGCTGGCAGTATTAATATTTTCATGTGGTTGGGAAGCAGCTAATCGAATGTGATTACCTTTAGTAAACACTGAAAGTTTCATTTAAAAGAGAAAGGAGATGCTAATTTTGAAAATGGGGGCCAGAAAATATCTTTTGAGAGGAATCCCTGGAATCTGAGCCCAGTCTCATGGATAAATTCACTGGAAATGGCTGCTCATCTATAACACATGGCCATCATTGCCAATTCATCACCATCTCACGTGATTTATTAGCAAGAGAATTTAATTTGAAAATGTCTAGAATTTTTTTTTTAAGAAAATGGTCTTTATGAATAGTTTCCCATCAGGGGCTTTCGAATGCGTAAATATGAGTTTTCGATATGTACAAAGCAGATTTTCTTCTAGTCGTAATTATCAACTAGAGATTTTCAAAATGGGCATAAGGAACAAGCATATGAAATTTTACTTCATTTCCTTTATTCTTTAAGGGGAACTTGGTAAACATCTTCATAAGAGAGAACAGCTAACCTGTAAATAATGATCTGTTCACCTGAGGCAAAGGACAAATGGGAACTGAGGAGTAGAGAGAACAGTCCAACCCTGAATGCAGTCTCACTGGGAGAGGAGTGGGGTTTGTTCCCTAGAATTTCTAGTCCATATTCTTGCAAGGATTGTGAGGAAAGACAGACTGCGGGGAAAGAAATTCAGTGGCAGTGGAGCAGAGGAGGGAATGGGGAAAACTGGAGGAAAATGGTGATCTCTGGATTGTGATTAGGGTGAAGAGATTAGCCTGTATGTTAGCATCCTAGGACCGTGTTTAAAAAGCAAGGGAATCTGAGGAGAACATCCAAGATTAGGCACGTTTTTTATGAAAAGAGAAATAGGACAGGAAGAAAGAATCCCAGACTGTAGAGTATGGGGGAAAATAGAAAGAATTGTCCACTATGGCACCTTTTGAAGATACCTGGAAGGTAAAATGCATAGGTCATCAGATTTCTTTAACATGAAAAAAACTGTAGATGGGTAGAGGACAGATGAGGAAAATGAGGATATGAGAAGGGAGGAATGAGAAATGACTTGGAGGAATATTGGGAAAGGCTGGAGAAGCTAGGCACATGAAAAAGGAAGAAGCACCTAGAGTAATTTTAGGGTGGAATTGGACTTATTTTTATATTTAAGCATATTCATTTAAGGTAAAAGCAGTAAGTGATAGAACACAAATATTCGGTATAGGCAAATGCAGAAATAATGAGTACATCAGAGTTTACATATAAACTTGGGTTTATGCATTCAATATATACTTAGAGATCTGGAGTGGAGACACTTGGAGCATACGGTTTTTTCCTTACTCATGTAACTCAAGTCTGTTTTGAAGGTTTTCATATTGCTGCTCTATTCAGGAACATCTATGCCACATGAAATTTCTTTTCTGCTGACTACTTTGCTCTTGCTTCTTACCATTCTCCTTCTGGGCAAATCCCCTGGAACTGATAAAGCAGTGACAAGGGCTTTAAACTCAGTTACCCTTAAAAGATAGTTTAGAAAATGTTACGCAATCGTATTGATTAGCAGAGTCCTTTAAGTCAAAAAACTACAAAGCTCATCAGGCTGTCAGATGAGATAATATTCATAAAGCACTTAGCCCAGTGCCTGGCATATATTATGCAAAATATAAATACTTATTCCTTTTTTATCCATACCCTTTAGCAATTCTGAAGAAGCCAGCCAGCTCTTCACTCATTAGGATTATGTGATGTTCATTCTGCTTTCAGCAAGCCATTTGATAGCATAGAATTAAAAAAAAAACTCTAGGCATTGATTTTTCTTCTGGGAAACCATGCTTTTTCATCTAAAATCCACTCCCATACATCTATTTTATTGAGATGAGTAATTTCCTCCATGTGATTACCTCCTCTCTGCTCTTCTCTGAGTGTTGCTTGGGTCAGTGAGAGGTTCATTGAGCTGCCTGGCATCACACAGCTACTCTGTGAGAGGTCTGAGGACCAGGGATACACCCTGCCGTGCTTTTCTTTTCCGCACCTAGCATACTGAACCAGTCTTGAAAGAGACTGGGCAGTAGGCTTCACGTTCCTTCCTTTCACTCTTGTTGGCCTGGACCATGGGCAGATGTAGAAAGTAAATTAGCATCATAAGATACTCGTTTCTCTTGGATGGGCTAAGTACAGAAATGAGGATGAAATTCTTTGATTTTCAAGGGAAGAGGCAGAGAGGATGAATCAATTCTGCTGATTGGGTCATGTATGATACATGGAATCATGGCAGAAGTAAAGGCCCTGAGTTTAAAGCTAATGTTGCTATTTCATAAATATGTGATATCCCAGGTCACATTCCATGTTATTCCAGTGTGCTTTTCATGGCATTAGAGGGAGAACTCAGAACCTGGAGTTAGAAATTTCTGAATACCAATCTGTCCTTAGACATTTTCTAGCTTATATGACTGCACAAGTCACGGAACATTTCTGTATCTCAGTTTCCTCATTTGTAAAATAGGGCTAATAATAACAATTATAAAGTAATTATAATAGCAGGAAACATAAAATGTTTTACAAGTAATAAATCAACATATAAATGTGTTATAATTATTATTATTAGTTGCATTTTGGTAATTTGCTTTGATGGCAAAACGAATGGCCCCTGTGGTTGCCATATATAATCTTTTCCTTTCTGAGACTCAGTTTTGAAGTCTTGTTGTCTAAGGAGAAGGATTACTTTCCTTATAGGGTAATTGTACATATCAAATAGAATCCTATCTGGAACATGTTTTTCTTCCTTCAATAGCATTTTATTTTTCCAAATATACATAAAGATATTTTCCAGTGTTCATTTTTAAAAGATTTTGTGTTCTAAATTGTCCTTGCTCCTTTTCTTCTTTGAACTTTTTTTTTGGCTGAGGCAATTGAGCTTAAGTGACTTGCCCAGACTCATACAGCTAGAAGTATTAAGTTTCTGAGGCCAGATTTGAACTCAGATCCTCCTGATTTCAGAGCTGGTGCTCTATCCACTGCACCACCTAGCTGCCCCCACTCCCTCTTTTCTTATCTTCCCTATCTTTCCCAGACAGTAAGCAATCTGATCTAGGTTAAACATATACCATCCTTTTAAGCTTATTTCCATTTTTGCAAAGGGGAAAAACCATGAGAAAGAAAAAAACAAACCAACAGAAAGGTGAAAATATTATGCTTTGATCCACATTCAGTCTTTATAGTACTCTGGCTACGGATGGTACTTTCCATCGCAAATCTATAGGAACTGCCTTGAATGACCATATTGCTGAGAAGAACCAAGTCCATCACATTAGTGATCACACGGTCTTGTTGTTACTGTGTAAAATGTTGTCCTGGTTCCACTCACTTCATTCAGCCTCAGTTCCTGTAAGTCTCTGCAGGCCTCTCTGAAATCATGTGCTGATCGTTTCTTACAGAACAATAATATTTCATCACATTCACATACCATAGTGTATTCAGCCATTCTCCAACTGATGGGCATCCATTCAGTTTCCAGTTCCTTGCTGCTACAAAGAGGGCTGCCACAAACATTTTTGCACTCCTTTAAGATCTCTTTGAGATACAGGCCCAGTAGAGACACTGCTGGATCAAAGGGGATGCACAGTTTGATAACCTTTTGTAGGTGTAGTGTTACATGCTTTCAAGTGCTTACAAATGTTGTTATTTATCTCTCTGGTCCACAATGATAACTTTATTATTGTTATTTAGTTGCTTTTGTCATGTTTGACTCTTTGTGATCCCACTTGAAGTTGTCTTGGCAGAAATGCTAGAATGCTTTGCCATTTTCTTCTCTAGTTCATTGTACAGAGGAAAAAACTCAGGCAAACAGGGTGAAGTGACTTGCCCAGGGTTGCATGGTTATTAAGTGTCTGAGGCCAGATTTGAATTCAAGAAAATGAGTCTTACTGACTCTAGGTCCAGTACTCAATCCAATGCAGTGTTGCCTAGCTGCCCCACAGTGATAATTAAAGGACTGTTAAATGGTATTGGTTAGGGGGGGTAGGAAGAGAGGGATAGACACAGGGGTATTTTTTAGAATTAAAACCACTGCCAAGCAATAGTCAATGAGTTGTGTTGAATAGTGACTATGCTTTAGGATAGGATATAAAGGGTAGGATATAATAGGGATAGGAATAAAGGGAAGAACTGGGTCTTTGCCCTGAAGGGATTCACAATCAGTGGAATGTACAGGGAGGGTCCATACAATGACTTTGGGAAGTAATCTAGAGGAAGCCAGGAGATGGATGTGAGGAGTGAGAGCTTTCCAGGTGAGGGGGCTGACCAGTGACAAGGCCTCAAGGGGATGACTTGAGTGACAGGATCTCATGAGTATGCTAGACATCAGCTCGTACTTGTTCTGGACACCCAATTTTTGATTGTTCATTCTGAGCATTTCTACCTCCAAAATCAGCAAATACCAGAAATCCACCATTTGGAGTTATTGTTTTGTTAATTTGTCTAGAGTTAAGAAAGGGGTGGAGAATATGCCGATAATGCAGATTAAACTTGTGGCGTGTTGTTAAAAACTTTTTTTTTTTTTTTTTTTGAGAGCGGGTTGTTAATTATTTACCAGCAAACTGTGGAAGACCAATGTCATTGTGAGAGGAATGTGAGTAGAGCCTCAAGGGAGAAGTTGAGGCAGATTTTTCTTTGTATTTGAACTCTGTGAACCTGGGTGATTTAAATATTCAGGGTCCCAGTCAATTCTCTTTGACATTGCCCAACTGGTACAGATCTGCTTTGGAAGAGAGCGTTTCTTCAGTGAGAATGCCTCACATACTCAGCATCTAGCATAATGCTTGATGTTAGGGATATTTACATTGCATTGAGGCAATGTCTATACAGATTCTCATGTACTGAGAAAACAAGGCACATGCAGGTTAGTGTACCACTTTTCCCCCTAACATCGCCTCCCCTTCAGTAGATTTAGGATGGTATTTAGGATGGGGACTGTTTGATTTTTGTCTCTGAATCCTTAACACTCGGCACAATATGCCTGGGTCACAGCTATTGCTCAACAAATGTTTGCTGAATTGAGTTACATTGGGAGTGAATCGAAAATATAATCTCAGTTCACCTAAAATCTCATGATTTCAGTCCCGATTGAAGGTTTTTTGGCAAGTATTTGCCAAGTCCAACTGCAGAGTGCAAACTTTGCCTTGTCTGTATGTCTGATTGTGTGGGTATGTTTTCATGTTTCTTTTCCCATCTGAACAAAGATTATGTGGAAGAGATGATCCCTAAGGTCCTTTACAGCCTTAGTGACTCCCTTTAGGATGTTTACAAAATTCACCCAGGTATTGCTGCAACTACCATGTAATGTTTGTTATTATTTCACAAAAGAGGAAGTACTGGTCATAATGAAGTACGGTAGTATCAAAAGAAAACTACTTCTATTATGACCTTATGTGCCTTTAGACTCAATTCCTCAGGTTTCCATTAGAATTTGAGGTGTTTCCCCCCAAACGTAGCTATTCATGGCACTGTGTGTGCATGCGCACGCGTGCTAGAAATCTGCAAAATGTAGAAATTGACATCCATCGAGGTACGTTTTTAGCAACACAGAACTGGGATGATTGACAGAACAAAGCATATGGAAACGAAGAAGAATCTAACCCACATTTAGATCTAAGAAAAAAATATTTGCCCGAAGGGAAAATATTAATTAGTTTGTCTACATGCAAGATAAAAAGTCTGGAAGACATATCCATCAAAAGGCAGCAGAATAAACAGCAAAATGGAAATTATTTGTAAATTGACAGTAAACTTGGCCAACATTGAGGGGGTAAACAAGTTATTTGGCATGCAAAGCACTCCAAAATCACAGCCTCTGTCAGGAGGCATCTGTGCATAGATTCACTTATTTGACAGAAATTAACATTTTGCAGAAATCTTTGTTGCATGCTAAAGATTTCTTCACCCTCCTTAATTATTTTAATTGCCGCTTCAGAATATTCCATGTAAACATGCAAGAGATACTAAAATCTACACAGTCCAGTTCAATATCGTCAATAAAACACCATAATTGCAGATGGGAGTTTCCCGAAATACCTGTCGAGAGGTAATCAATTACAGTAAATGGGCTGCGTTTGTTTTTCTTGGTGGAGCTGCATGTACTCACTGGAGAACCTTCTAGCATAAAGAAAAGTAAAACTGCCTTAGAAGGAAAAAAACAAAAGCCATCATTTATCCTTTGGGACCAGACGAGCGATTTCACGGGCACAGTGAATGGCGGCCAAGGAAGTGCTCACTTTGGATGCCCATCGGCAACTCTGTCGAAGCTTCTAGGCTGCCTGTTTCCTGGGGCTTCTGAGTCGGGCAGCCATTCGCTAAGCAGGTATGGAGCATTTACTATGTGCTAATCATTGGGCTAAGCACTTGGGTTAAAAGGGAAGGAAGGAAATGCAGAAAGATGGGAGTGAAGAAGGAAGGAAGGATGGAAGAAGAAAGACAGGTGGGCAGACAGACTGGCCCACCTGCCCATTTGCCCTCAAGCAGCTCATGGTGGAATGGAGGTGAACCCGTTCCAGTTACTTGCTGTGAAGAAGATGAAGACGGTGGGTCACGTCAGAGAGAATTCACCAGCATTTTCCATTCGTGGGCAGTGCAGTTGTAGCTTCTCGAAGGAGGTGAGAGGGAAGCCAGCCAGGAAATGGGGATGAAAGGGGAGTGTAGTAATCCAGGCCGGGTGGGGTTACAAGGGTCACGTTGGTTGTGGCAAGAAGGCTAGTGTCCTTGGATTTTAGGGCAAAGGGAGGGAGGGTTGAATAAGAAGAGGCATGTAGGAAGCTAGGGCATCAGGGGCTTAGAAAGTGAACCAGAAGATTATATATTTCCTCCTGGAGGAGGAAAGTGGCGGGGTCATTCTTGTACTTCAGAAAGATGACTGACGATAGCTTGGAGAAAGGAGGCCCATCCTTGAGGCTACTGTAGTAGTCTAGGTGTGAGATGGTGAGGGCCTGCTGGGGGCGGGCAGCAAGGATAGAGCAGGGGAGGAGAGATATAGAAGAGATGTTGTAAAGGAAGAAATGACAACAAGACAACAGATTGTGCGTTGAAAGTAAAGTAGGAGTTGAGGATGATACTTAAATTAGAAACTTGAATGACGGAGTTCAATAATAGGGAAGTTTGGGAAAGGAGAGAATTTGGAGGGGAGGATTTTTCTCTTAACCACATGGAGTTGGAGGTGTCCGATAGGAAGCTGGTATCGGAGACAAGATCAGGAGAGATGGCAGAGGACTCCTCTGAAGCTAGGAGTCATCAATAGAGAGATGATAAGGAATCCTTGGGAGTTGAGTGAGTATATAAGAAGAAGAGGGCCCAGGATAGAGCCCTGGGGGACAGCTATGTTTTGGAGTGTAATCTAGAGGAAGGTCCAACAAAGGAGACTGAGTGGTTAAGTGATTTGCATCTGAGGAGTGACTCAAATTAGGTTCTAGGAACTCTGAAACAGGCTCTCTGATTGCCATCCCATGCTGCCTCTCGGTAGTAGTCGCTAAAAACGTTAAAATGCTTTTTTCAGTTTCAAACAGAACCATAGAATGAGATCTTGAAAATATCTGTAGAGCTCAGTAAGTCCAACCTCCTGACTTCTCCAAAATGTTATTTTTCTGTCAAATGAGTGCATCTTTCAACAGATGATATTTGTGGGATTAAACTTCTGCTCTTTGCTCTTAGTTCTGCCCCGTGAGTGAATAAGAACAAGTCTAATTCTTCTATGCGACAGCTCCCATTTGCCCGTTTCCCCAGTTGACTCGTACATGGCACCAATGTGAAACTGCATAGGCTTTGTTGGAAGTCCTTTCGTTCTCGTGACTCCTGTTGAGCTTGCTGTTCACTAAGACCCTCGGATCTTTTCCCAAATTGTTCTCTAGCCTTGCTTTCTCTATATAGTGCCAATGAAGGTGACTCGGGGAACCCAAATATAAGACATTCATCCTATTTGAATGTTTTGGCTGTTGCTTCTGTTTTGGATTTAGACTCTCTCATTCAGTATACTATATTACCTTCCTGATTTTGAATCGTATCTGTTGTTCATCCTTAATTTTTTTTTAAAGAAATGTCTTTTTATTTTCAAAATATGTTCAGATAGTTTCCAACCTTAACCCTTGCAAAAGCTTGCGTTCCAAAATATTTTTCCCTCCTTTCCCCAATCCACCCCCATGAATATTTTTGCACACATGGGACGTTTTCCCTTTTTAACGATCTCTTTGGGATACAGACCCAGTAGAGACACTGATGTAATCCTTCATCTTTGAAAAGAACCCAATGACATCACAGAGTGAAGTCTCCAGTCGGGCTTGAATTAGATCGTAGTGGCACTGAGTCGCACAAAATCATCGGTCTCCCTCCCTTTCCGAGTCATCCAAGTCCGGTGACAGGATAAAAGTCAGGATAACAGTCATTTGCTCAGGATGCAGTGGATGACCCTGGAGTGCTCGGGGGTCAATTAGACATCTGACCCCCAAGCACTCCACAGGGCTCACTTCAGTGGTCTTTGTAGCCATCGGGACAATTTTTTTTCACATGCTAGTCCCACTGGGGGATGTCTTTACGTGCTGGGTAGATGCTCCCCTAATTCACCGGTGGTTTTGAAGCCTGTCAATACTCTCCACCTCGTCTGGCCTGTTTATTGAGATGGTTTTATTGAAGTGTGGCTGTTATGAATGCTGTAGCTTCTTGAACTCATAAGTGACAGTTGGAGTGAAGGTAGACACCGAGGACGGAGGAGAAGCTCTGAAAGGGGCTTGGCAAGCCCTCACACCAGAGGGACCAGCCCCTCTTGAACACCACATGAACTCTTGAAGCATATGTAGATTCACTCTAATGGATCAAGTGGAAGAGTACATTGCAACGGCACAGATGGGAAAGTTGGGATACTCAATTGTGCATTCTGGTTTTGGTCCCAACCCTTTCCAGTCTGTGGGGCTTTGGGTGGTTTCCCTCTCTTGGCTTCGATTTCTTTTTCTTTGAAGTTAGTCAGATTAGATGAGTTTAGAACTAATTTCTGCTTCTGATGTTCTGAAAATCTGTTCTCAGATGTCCACTCACAAGGTGTTTTCAGCGGAAAGGCTGATGATCTCTCAGCCCAGGTTTACGTGCTCTTTTTCAGTCAATGGTCCGATTTCATTGATTTTTGCCTATTTAGATCTTGGAGACAGGAAGGTGGGGGAGAGGGTGGTACTTGGACCAAGAGCCCTAAATTCTCTTTTTGGATCTGGGAGCAATTCTGTGTTTTCATCTGTTAGAATTTGCAGCTGAATGATGCCTGGGATAGAAGGCAATTGAAGTTCTTCATTTGATAAAGAAAATAAGGCTTCAAGGGGTTAAGTCATTTACCCCAAATGCCTAGGCAACATGTAGCAGTGTGGGGACGAACCCCACCCCCCCAATTGTGCCTCGGAATAAAGTGTGGGCAGCTTTGTACGCAATGGGATCTGAGAGCACCGGAAGAGCCTCTTTGCCTTCCCCAACATCTCATCAGAACGCTCTGCTACCTAAAATGCTGAATTCAGAGACTGACTTTGGTTGTGGCCGAGGCAGTGGGGTTAAATGACTGCTCTGGGTCATGTGGCTGGGAACGATTAAGTGTCTGAGGCTGGATTTGAACTTGGGTCCCCCTTACTCCAAGTCCTTTGTGCTTCTGTGACACCCTGTTGGCCATGCCCTCTCTGGTTGGTGAAGGACTGAAATCAGATTGTTTCCAAGGGAAGTCCTGGGTACTAGAAGGGAATGGTGGGGATGAACATCAGAAATGTAGGGGGAAAAGGGAGGCTGGAGGTTATAGAAAAACTTGACTTTAAATTTTGCTTAAAGATGGCACCAACTTATACTGGAAGGTACAGGATGACTAGATTTCTGTGATTTGGGAGCACTTCACAAGAGGCCGGAAAGAATGTGTCATCTGGGACATGCCGGTGGTTTGGCCATTTGGTCTGATCTTGTGGGATCCTGGCTGTAATGTTCTTCTCTAAAATGTAATATTCTCTTGTTGGGGCTTTCTTGGGGTCTCTGGAGGCAGCCTTCCTTTCAATTCAGTAATCACCACACAAGTAGCCAGAGGTTAAAGTCCAAATCCCTCATTGTCTCCTTCAAAGTCTCATCTCCTTCCCTTGGGGCTCGGCTAGTTTTCTGGAGGCCTTTCTCTCTCCTTGGTTCCGAGAGCTTGAGCTCCCGCCTGCCTTCTCTGGCTTCTGAATCTCCCCGACTTCCAAAGGTTTGTGCTTCAGCTTCCAGTCACAACAAAGGTGGAAGATGAAATGAATGTCTCAGCCTCCAAGAGCTTCTAGTGCGCTTGTCCTTCTGGCTCTGAGAGCTTCTTGCTTATATGTTCCACACTGAGTACACACCAATCATTATCACTAGGAAACCATTATTTGTTGTAGGATTAAATGCTAAACTAGATTTAGTCACTGTCTCCTCAATTCCACTCAGCACCTTGTTTCAAGTTCCCGCCCATAACATCTCCTTGTAGGATTAACTCAATCATACTGAACCATGCTAAATTCCATAACTATTGTCTCTATCAGTTCTTAGCACCTTGTAAGAATCCTTTGTTTCAAGTTCAGAGTTCTGGCTCTGACCCGGCTGTCTGATATTCACCAGGAATATATCTCCTCCTGATTCCCTAAGCCCTGATTCAGAGCATCTGACTTCAATTAGTATTTGTTCAGTCACACATCTCTTTCCTGATTCGTTTGCTGTGTTTCATAGCTGGCTGCTGTGTGTGGAGCACCATGCTGGATGCTGCAGGCATTGTCAGGGCCCTGCTCTCACGGAGCCGGCACTTCGTTAGAGATAACAGTTTTTCCTAGGGCGCCTTGAGGGTCTCTCGGTTACTGTCGGACACACATTGGGCACCGTGAGGCTCAGAGTGGTGGGCTGGTCGGCGGATGGCTTCCCCGATCCCTGGGGCGTGTTTCCGGAGTGCCAACTACCGTGCCCTGATGCAGCTTGGGGCCTAGTTGGGGAGATGAGAGACTGGACCCAGGGAGAATGGGGTATCTGGATATGATGAGCAAAACCCTCTGGCGGAGGAGAGAAGAGATTCCCCTCCCCATGTTCTGGGATCAGGGAAGGGCCTTGGAGAGGAGAGAGGGAGGCAGCTGGGCATTGGCAATGGGTAGGTATTCAAAAAAGTTGATACGGTCCAGGATTTACTTCTGAGCCCCAAAGGTTCTGTTGCAAGGGAGAGGGAAGATTCTGGTAATAAACAGACATGTGGGGAATGTCTGCTGTGGGCTGGGCTGGGAGTGGGGAAGGGAGGGAAGTGAGGTGTCCAGGGTGAGGAGCGTCCTTGGGTTTCATGTGTGTCTGCAGGAAGTGTCGTGGGCTCCTGGCGATTTGTCTGATGTTATGGGGTGACCTTTCTCCTGGGAGACAGAGAAGCTGGGGACTCTGGTGTCGGCATTTTTGTGATTTGGCAGCAAAGCGTTTGTTGTAACGCGACCGGAAAGGAAGCCTGGCCTTCCCGCAAGCATCTGGCTGTTATTTGGAGCCACGCTGGCAGTGGGTCCGAGCTCTCCTCCTCTTGGTTCAACTGTAAAAACAAGACAAGAAGCCCTGGTTCAGTCATCAAGAAATGGCAGAGAAAAATTGAACCCAACAAAAAACCCGCTTCCTTTTAAACAGAATCTGGTTGACTTTGGAAACTGCAAATTATCACATTGTTGTGATGTTTTCAGATTAGGAAAGCAATTTCTCCATGTTGAATTTCCACCATTAACGTGCACCACGTGCTCTTTCTGAAGGTGGACGTTTCCACTGACAGAACATCGTCTCGCTTCGACAACAAGGAAATGGGGTCTTGCTCGAGCTTCCCGTGAGATGAAACTATTCTGCTTGATTTTGTGTCCTTCCTGCTGACTATGTTCTTCAGATTGTTTTGGTTGCACTATTCCTGTTCTGATGGGGGAAATAACCAGCCTTTAGGTTGTGATTTCCTCTTTGTTGTCCCTTTCTGTGTTTTGTGCTCTCCAAAGAGGCCATTCCTCTTGGCTGGGCCTGCCTCTCCAGGAGCCATCTCCACTGACATCTCTGCGGACAACGTTAGCAAGCAAGAGACTTTGCTTTATGAACTTTTTGTCTCCCTTTCTGCCTGGGAACAAGCTCAATTCTACAAGTTTCTCCTTAAAAGAAATACAGTAGGCTTGTGTAAATATCCATCTTCCCAGTGCACAGACTGATTTGAATTGAAATCCCTCTGCAATCAAAAGCGCTGTTTCTAATATGAGAACAGCGGACAGCCGTGCCCTTCACTGGAGGGCATGTCACACAGTCCTCGCCTTCTCTGCAAAACCATCAGACTGGCGGTCGTGACAGATGAACAGCTTACCATTAATTTCCCCCCTTTCATGCCTTCAATCCAAATGGTGCATATTCTCCACAGGGAGGCATCAAGGTCTTTGCCTTTATTTCTCCTGCATACTCCCACTGACTTATAAATCAAGTGCAGATAAGAAGAGAGGGCAAATAGCAATCTTTATTTTTTTTCCTCTTGGCCTGTGCCCACTGGCATACTACAGAGCTTTGACTGAAAGTCTCTTCAAATCATTCCATGATTCATAAGCCCAGGGAGCTCTTGGTAAGGAGAAACCAACAAAGGGAATTTCAGAGGGCACATTTGTATATCTTGGCTCATATATTAGAAGCATTGCCTCTCCGGTGTTGGGGGGAAAAAAGAGGGTCACCAAAATATGGATCAAAGTTATTATTATAGCAGAGGGGGAAAATGCCTTTGGGAGATAAAAAGGGTCTATCTTCTTTTAATAAGACTACCAGAACAGGAATATTTTGAATGGTGATTTAGTAGCATTTTGTTCCGTTTTCTAGTAGGGAGTTAGTTTCCTGATGTAACTTGAAGGATTCTTCCCCAAATTATCAAAATTGGTCTACATTTTGTGAGTCACTCTTGTCCTGTGGAAGAGTATAATAAGCTGAAGGCTTAATGAGATGTGGATTTGATATGGCCAGAGTTTAGCCTGCATGGCTAAGAATCTATGCTTGTACTTTTTTTCATTTCTCAATGAATCCGGGAAATGGCTATGCATGCTGCTGGCCATTTTGTGGGCAACGTATCTGATGATTTGGGTTCTTAGAGGCTGCAGGGCCTGTCTACAAATTTCAGTTGATGGCAAAAGTAGAAGCTAATAGTGACACAATTAGGCCCCAAGGCAAAATAATTATATATACAGACTTTAGCAGTGAGGGAGAGAACCATCAATCAGGTCCCAATTATGCACTCGTTAATCAGCTCTGCCCTTCCTTTATGGAAGGGTTACAGTATAATGAAGTTGGCAGCATCCTTTTAATTCACCAAAGGCTGGTGATTGCTGCAGTAGGTGACTGGCACCTTTGTGAAGCTGACCCTTAGTGTGGCCGGAGAAGATGAAGAAAACTGAGAATATGCCTGCGATCCTAAAGGCCGATTAGCTGGACCTGTGAACGCAACCCTATCCTGCCCAAATGGCAAGGATGCCCGGCTGTTAGCAAGCCGAGTCTGCTACTGTGCCACTAACTTGCGTGTCTATGGAGTGCTAACGAGGGTTGTAAACACCGTAGAGGCAATGAGAGCTATTAGCCCCATTGCACAAAAGAGAAAGCTGATCCTCAGAATGAGGAAATGATTTCAGTGGAACCAATAAGTATCAGATCCAGGATTTGAACCCAATTTGGAAACCAATTCTGGGTTTCTCCTGTGTCACAGTTGCAGTTGTGGCATGTGAAAACATCCCCAGTGTTGATCCCAAGTAGGTAGAGAAATGTGCACGTCTGGATGTGTTTGTAGAGATGAATGTAAATTATATGCAAATGAGCTATGGCTATCAAACAATGAGATTAAATTTTGATTAAGAAAAAGAGCAGAACTGTTATTTCTTATTATTGTCATCTTCTTCTTTTCATCTTTTTCAATAGGATTCAGATAGAAACAGTCCTGAGACAAGTCATTTTCCTACCATATTTGTTCTGTGGATGATTGCACAAATAGATAAAGCCACTATTTTGTTTTGTTGTGATAGCTTGGGAAAACTATTGGGTTGTGAGGTCATCTGTAGACTCGTTAGAAAGGACTGTGGGGACAGCTCCTATAGCACACAAAACAACAGGCATAAAGTGATCCAATGCTATTACCATATGATTTTTATTTTTTTTTCTGCTGGCGACCTAGTAAAAAACTTATCCTTAAATTGTTGCAAATGAATGTTACATGCAGGTAATTATGGGCAACAGTTAAGTCTGTGATAATGCTTTGGCTTCACTACACTCATATACCCTAATACTAACCCTATGAATTTTTAAGGATATTAGTACTTATGGAGATGTGTAAATATACATATATTTATGCTATGTGTAGCATGGGGATTTGGCAGCTGTCAGTCCATGAAAGACATCAAGCTTCTGATGGATGGTCTTGCCAGAAATTTGGCAGGGCTACAAATTTTGCATCTTGTTCTGACGTGTTACAGGTTTTGTGTTGTTTACCATTTCTTTGCAGAATCTGAATTGATTAGGAAGTCCACACTCCTTACAGATAATTTTTCTGTAATTTTTGGTGGCATATATTGCCATCATAAAATGCTCTCTTCCCTTCACCATTTCCATAAATGAATTGATGTTACATGGGCACTGATTGATGCTGTTATGTCAGTGTACTGTTGGTTGAGTTCATTGGGATGTCACCCATGGAGAGCCTTTAGCTTCTATTCTGGAATCTTGTCTAGAGATGAACAATTTTGACTTATGTTCAGGAAAACCAGTGATGTATAACTGTTTTCAGACTTTGCAGAAATACTCTTGGAGGTAGGCCTTGTTATATTTTAGTTCCTTCTCATGTGCTTTGGGAATATCTGTTGAGTGTCATCTTACTTTTTTGATAACTAACCATTCATGTCTCTGCAATTGTCTTCAAGTTAGGAGGTATGTGATTTTTAAAAAAATTGTGTACACATTTTATTACAACATTTCATAATGTAATTTTGATGAATTTGTAATTCTGAAAAGTATACATCAAAGCTACTCTTGCATAGTTGTTCATTGCTTTGGATGTGTTCTTTCCCCTAACCTTTGACTTCAGGATGTCAGTCTTTTAATGTATCTGGCTACAAGTTGGTCTTTTCATAGCTTTCTGCTTGACACATCTTGCCCAGAGGAGACCAAAGTATTTGTAAATATTGCTTTCATCTATTGTTTTCAGTTGGAACTCTGATTCAGATTCATGTCCTTTGGTCTATTTCTGTGGTAGACATTAAAAATACATACTTCCTGAACGTGAATCACATTTTGATATAATAAAAGAAAAATTCTATGGAATGAAGAAACTGCTTAATATATTTGTTTGTGGAACCGTTTCATCTGATGGCATCCATATCATCAAATCATTAATAAAATTTTGGAAGGGTTGACTGCCTCTTTAGTTTGGAAGGTTAAAACATAGTTCTTATTAAGATAGATGATATATTTCATTGGTCAGAATTGTAAAATAAATGACTTAAACTGTCTCCTGAAAAATACCATGTTTTATATTATCTATTCTCGATGTGGTATTGTTTTAAATAGAGGTTCGTTTTCCACGTAGATATGAAACATTACTGTTCTCACTATGGTTGGAATTGTTTTGTGTGTTTGTAGTACACAAACAAGTCGTGAGTGCAGAACTGAATCAAAGATGTTGAGATGATAAGGGCAATTTTGAAGTTATGGACTTGTAAGCCTTTTTCATTAATGATGAAATTGATAATAAGGAACTTCTTAAATTTAAAATTTTTTGTTGGTTTTGATTGGGTAATAGGACATACCTGCTCCATATTGATATAATCCCCCATATAGATATATGATAGTCTTCAGTAGTTCTCCCAAGCCACTTCAATACTGATGCTGTTTGACAGCTTATACACACACACACACACACACACACACACGCACGCACATGCATGCACATGAAGGGACATCACTTGCTCTGATGTTTTTCACGTTATGCTGACCATCACATCAATTTCAAGTAGGGATAGCCTGCAATCCTTTGTTATCTTATTTTGTTTTACTCTTAGGAGCAGTTACATCTTTTCAGTGTGATAAGCTGGCTGGCCCTTGATAACTACTGAAATTTTCTCAGAGGACTTGATCCTGTCCCCATATGGGTAAAATTTCTTCTTTTAAGACTCCGTGTTTGGAGAGCATCTTATTTTGGGTTGTTTGGAAGTTTTAAGTACTTACTTAGGTAAAAACTATGATGTATTTTTGTATGGGTCAGAGTTAAATGCTGGTTAGTTTGGACATCACCTTGGCTGGAATGATAGTACCCTTTTATTACAGTTTTTGTTGAATTTTTAAGGGTATTAGTACTAATGGAGATTTGTGAATCTATTAGATTGTGAAATAGAGAATAACTGGCAAAAATTCTGGCCACTTGTTTTTCTGTGTATTTGGTCAGTGTTGCATTTTTGTAACTTACACTAATTATTATTATTAACAGTATTATTTATTATGTTTAATTGTAAAAAATAACAATAGTTATAGCACTATTGTTGTAGTTAAAAAAAACTATAAACAAAGCAGGTACCTATGGTTTGAGGAATAACAGAACCAGTTATGGTTCTTCATTGGTTCTTTCAAGGGATTGGACTAGAAACTCACTAAGTTCCTTCCCCTGTCTAAATTCTTTGAAAGTTCCTTGAATTCAGAAGACAAGGTTGGGAGGAGATCTAAACGTTTTTGGAACGCTGATGCCATGATTAGGAGAAATGAGTCCTCAAATGACTGACACAAGGACTCTTCCCTTTTAATTGTCCATGAAATTGTCCATTTTGTCTTTTCTTATAATGCAATAATATATTAACGTTACATTTCTATAACACAGTTTGTATAGTCGTTCTCCAGAATGTAAATACTTCCTTAGTTTCCAAGACTTTTTGCTACTATGAAAAGAACTGTAACAAATTTAAACATAAATAATACACACACACACACACACACACACACACACACATATATATATACACACACATATACATACATTTATACATATACACACATATATGTTTTTTTTCTCTTTCTTTGATGTCTTCAGGATATAGGCCTCATGGTAAAATTTCTGGCTCAAAGGGTATGCTCAGTTCATTGAATTTGGGATACAGTTTTAACAGTGCATTAATGTTCTTGCTTTCTAATAGTCATTTCAACATTTGTCATTTTTCTCTTTTGTCATCTTTGTCAATATGATAAGTACGAGGTAGAAGAGTTCCTTTATCATATGGGGTTGTCTAATTACTGATGATTTTGAGCATATACTCATATCATTATGGATAACTTGACTTCTTTTGAAAAGTGCTTGTAATTATGGTGTAATAGTTTATTTTACAACTAGGGAATGATTCTATTCTTAAAATTTCTTCCTTGCAGAGCTTAGAAATGAGTCCCTTATCAGAGTAACTTGCTCCAACATCTTTCCCATTTGCTTTCTTTTCTAGTTGTAGCTGCATTGATTTTGTCTGTACAAAAACTTCTCAGTTTTAATCGATGGGAACATTGATTTAAAGAATACCTACATCTGGAAGAACAAAAGATTAAGTATCTCAGAAAAAAGTGGCAAGAAAAGTGGGCAATTTTATTTTCAGTGATTCCCCTTTATCTTTTATTTAGTCAAGAACAAGCCTCACTTTGTCCAGGAATTATTTGGTCTTGTCTTCCATTATGGTTCAGACCTAGGCTTTCTGCCTGCTAGGTGCTGCTTAGCAATTCTCTTCTGAGGCCAACCTGTACACTCAGGTTTTTTTGTCGTGCTATGATGGGCAAAGAGTTGCCCAAGGTCATGTAGCTTTTTAAGCATCTGAGGTCAGATTTGAACTTGGGTCCTCCTGCTCAATTCACTATAAGGATATCTAGCTCCCTCAGTGAGAAGAATTAGCCTTTCCTTTTCTTTCTATGAATATAGAGACATCTCCTTGATCACATCAGTATTTTTCCTTGGCTTTCTATAAATGGTTGTTTAGTGAAATACACATACAATCTCACACACACATGCACATATACATAGGTCCACAAAGAGGCAGACATCCAATCCAGCCTGCCATTTTTCCCCCACAAGCAGAAATGGTTTATTATTTTGATTTTAATCTGTCCACATAAATCCCCCATCCCTTAATAGAGGATTTTACTTATCTTTTAATGTAAATTGTTAAATGTAAAATAAAATAAGGTGCTATGGAAAGAAAACCAGGTAACGGAAAGCATTTTCATTCCATCACAGATCAAGAAGTGACAAAGGCTACTCGTTTATTAAAAATGGGTCATAAAGTCTAAAGACAGAAGAAGTTCATATTCAAAGGGTTTGGCCTTTCTTTTCATTATGAGTTGGAAAGTAGAGTGCCCGTTTGGTAAGTTGTGAGCAAACTTAGAGAGATGTGGGGAAAAAGATGATTCTTCTGTCAGCTACAGAAAGGAATAATTGATAAGAGGTATAAAAGACCACCATGTCTCTTATTTTGGGAGGAGTATAATGTCATTTTTCTGGTGAGAGCCTTTTTATTGTGCCCACTGAATATCTGAAGTCTACCATCTGTTTCCTATTTTCACAAGCTCAAATGGTAGGGAACAAATCTAATATTTTCCATCCAAACTGTTGTTGTCTTCCTCCCTCCCCCCTCCCCCGATTATATTACTGACTTATGCATAATTACATGGGCCAGATGAATCATCAACACAAATTAGCCACAATGACCATCACCTAGCCCGTGTTGGCTCCTATGGAGCTGATGTTGCCCATTCCATAGAAACGGTCTCGTGATCATAGTCACCATGGGCAAAAGCTTTCATTGTTCTTATTACTGCTTTTTTGGTGACAGTCTTCCTAGTGAAGAGTGTAAAGCTCTCTCAGGTATCTTTTCTGGACTCTGATGTCATCTCATTCTTTTCTGATGTGAAGACTTGGGGCTTTGTCCTCCCTGCAAAGTTCCCCCCATCCCACATTTCCCCTCTGCTTTAGAGAGTTGGCCATCTTGATGCCAACAACAACTGGGATTCATACGAGAGCAACTGCCATATTGCAATCAACAGAAGCCATAATTGAAGACAACACAATGGGGCCGTGGTATTATTTCACACAGGAGGAGATTATATTGGTTGCTATCGAGGGTCATTGGATTTCCATCTGCCGGAGTTCTCTTATTGAATTGTTTCAGCTAATAGCAGCAGGCTATTGTAAATCTGCCACTCTTGCTTTGCTCAGATCACTACACTGAAATGACAACTCTACTTGTGACAGAATTCATTAGGAAATTCCCCCCGATTGTGCTTTGGGAAGAACAACAGAATCGGAGAATCTAGGACTTGGAAAAGACCTCCTGAGCCATCTGGTCCAACCGATATCGGAACAGGAACCCCTGCCACAATATACAACTAAGTCATCTAGCCTCTGGGAAAGACCCCAGATGAAGGGGCTTCACTAATTCCACTTTGGGATGATTTTGTTAGGAAGTGTGTGTTATGCATACATGTTATACATCTGGGGGGGGCAGATCAAGTGTGAGGTGGGATTATTTCTGATCTCAGTCTTGAATTTGCCACTTTGCAATCTCTCCTCAAAGCTCCAGGCTTCAGGAGGCTGTTTCCTCCTCCAAAGAAGAGCTTTCATATACTTGAGACAGTTAGCACTGCTCTCTGCAGACTAAACCTTCCCACTTCCTTCAGCTGATCCTCATATGACATGGAGTCATGGCCTTTCATCATCCTGGTTTCCTTCCTACCTATGCTCTTTTTGGCTTCTAAAGGACTTCTGAGGAGACAGAAACTGCCTGTTCCTCCAATATACCCTTTGTTTTCAAGGATCTTCGCTTGAATTTATTTCAAAGTAGCCATGGTTTCATTGTTGTGCTTAGAGTGCAAGCTCCTTGAGGGCAGGAATTTGTCTTTATATCTCTAGCATTTGGCACCTTTTTGTAATGTTATGTCATTTTTCAGTTGTATCTGACTCCATGACATGAGTCTTGGCAGAGATACTGGAGCACTTTGCCATTCCCTTCTCCAGCTTATTTTACAGAGGAAACTCATGCAAATGGGGTGAAGTGACTGAGACCAGATTTCAAGTATAAAACAAATCTTTATTAAGCACTATGCACCAGCCCCACTTTTTTAAGCACTATGCCCACTAGGCAGTTAGGTGGGGCAGTGGATAGAGTACCTAATCTGGAGTCGGGAAGACTTATCTTCCTGAGTTGAAATCTGGTCTTAGACTTAATTTCTAAGACTTGAAGCTACCAAAAGTGTTGATGTTGATATGTATTCTTGGAGAGTTTCCACAAAGGCTTCTTGGGTTTCTCCTCTGTAAGAACATCTATACCAACATGTATGGATGAGCTTGAAAAAAGGTGAGAAAATGACAGCTAGCTAATATACGGTCCAGATGAGCCTGCCTGGGTATCCAGAAGGTACCAGAAGAGGCCCAGAGCATTGTTGTGAATATGTCACCTGAATTCTTCTGTGGGGGGATTTATGGCAAAAAATTGGAACAAGAGTTGAAATCTGGTCTTAGACTTAATTTCTAAGACTTGAAGCTACCAAAAGTGTTGATGTTGATATGTATTCTTGGAGAGTTTCCACAAAGGCTTCTTGGGTTTCTCCTCTGTAAGAACATCTATACCAACATGTATGGATGAGCTTGAAAAAAGGTGAGAAAATGACAGCTAGCTAATATACGGTCCAGATGAGCCTGCCTGGGTATCCAGAAGGTACCAGAAGAGGCCCAGAGCATTGTTGTGAATATGTCACCTGAATTCTTCTGTGGGGGGATTTATGGCAAAAATTGGAACAAGATAGAACAGAACAGAAGGATATGGACAAAAGGACTGTTTTCCATTGGTGTGACAAGCAGCTAGGTAAACATAATCACAGACCTTAGAAATGTGTTTACAGCTAACATAGCATTTCTGACTATGGACAATAGGTAAAATGAGTAATTTGAACAAATATTTACTAAGAACAGTTTTATGTTAATGGAGGAGATGTACAGGTAAATAATGAGCAGTCCCCATTGCCCTTGTGAAGGTTACAGTCCATTTGGAAGATAAGAAAACAGTGAAATTATCCATATCAAATGCCATATTGGTGATTATTTCGTTTAAGTTTCATTGGTGGAGGAAGATATTGGCTAGCTGCGCAGCTGTAACTTATTTGGAGAGGTTCTTGGACCCCTGAGAGGCTGGGTAATTTGCTGAGATCACAGAGGTCAATCTGAGTCTTGCCGAGTTCCAGATCTACCGTAAACATTCCTTGCTTCTCATTATTGATGATAGGGGAACAGATTTCCAATATAAGCTCTAACAATGCTACTGACAAAAGATTTTTTTTTGTATTTAACAAACATGAACTAAGGAAGTACCATACACTTAGACCGCATGATTTAGAATGAGTTGGCCATGTTAGGCACAGCAAATATATATGATTTTCACTAACAACTTATGATGATGATAATAATAATGAGAGGCACTGGATGTATTATTTGACTGCTATCAGATTCCAGGAGGAAAAAACTTATTCACTCAAACCTGTTTGCATCCCTTTTTGTGTGTTGCCCTCCATATTTCAGGGCAGTTTTCAAGTTCCACCAAATCTTCCCCCAAGTTCACATGCTTCAAGATTGGTTGGTGACAGTTTCAGCATTTAAAGGCAAAAGAGAAAGAGAGGAATGTGGGGATACTTGGGAGTAAGCAATTGGTGTGTGATCTCTCAACTGCAATATTGCATAATGAGTATAGAATGTGTTTGCAGCTGTTCTGTGGTCATGTAGAGGAGCAAGGAAGGTAAAACACTCTGCCCCATCCCTTTCTTCTCACTGAGAGGACTCCGACACTCCCTTTCAGGGAATTCAAAGACTATAAGCCTACCTTCAAAATATTCACCAGCTAAGACAAAGCTCTAGATGTTGAAGCTAACGTTAAATGGGTTTGGTTCTAAAGAACCATAACTGCTTCAACCCAATCCCATCCAACTTTGTCTATATGAATGTCAGTTATTAGAAAGGAATTAGAAAATAGAAGAATGGCCTCTTTCTCTCCCCGCTTCCATTTTCAGTCCTTTCCTCATCTTCCTTACCCGCTTTCTTGAGGACTTGTCTATACTTGCAGATGCCTCAAGAAGGGGATCATCTTCCCCTCAATGCTAGCCTTAGTTTGAGCCAAGCACAACAATATTCCCCTAGATCTTCCTCCTTTTCTCTATATATCTGTGTGATGCCCCATCCACATCGCCACAAAAAAATATGGTTTTGTCCTCCCTACAAAACCTTGATCTACCTATATGCAAGGTGTTGTGAGGTTCTGTCCCTCCTGCTTTGGGGGCAGGGGGAGGGTATTATAATCATGTGTATCATTTGGCTACTGCAGCCAGCCTCATTGCTGGTAGAATGGTGGGTGGTGAAGTTTAAGGTAGGCATTAATTCATCTTTTTTTAAAAACTTCCTTTTGTGTCTCCAGTGTGTTAGACCTTGGAGAAAGCTGAAGTTGATTTATCTTAGGGACACTATTTCTGTTTTGGTCACGAGGAACAGAGAAAATGTCTAGTCGTCCATCTCCTTGATCATATCTGTATTTTGTCCATGCCTCCTAGAATTTAGCAATCCTTTCAGTTCAAAATAACCATTCCTAAAGATTAATTCAATTTTAATATCCCCTACCTCTCTAATTCATTGTGAGAAACAACTGAGATAATATCTTTAAAGTGCTATCGATCTTGCTTTGTGCATAGTAGTCACTATATAAATGCTAGGTATCATCATCATTATTATCATTGCAATATTCCATCTCATTCATATACCAAAAATTCATAAATACCCTAAGTGTTAGATACTTCCTTTTTTCTAGTTTTCTACTCCTACTAAAAAGGGCTGTTATCAATATTTTGGTGTAAATAAAATATACACGACCTGTTTTTCTTTCTTTGCTCTCCCAGTTGTGTAGCCTGTGATCACTAGTGTGATCAATAGATAGAAGGACATGAATGCTTTACGTCTAAAAGAGGTGAATCAGTTCGCATGGAAGGGTAGGATTATGGGTAGGTACTAATTTCTGTAACAATGAGGCTTTAAAGAAGTAGTCACATATTTTGCAATTTTAATTGTGTAAATAAGATGGTTTCTAACCCCTTTACTCTTTGTAAGATTCTTTATGTAGGTCAGGAAGAGAACTTCTGTTAGTGTGACCGAGTGGGATAGCCATATTCCTGGGGTCTTTGACCAAGTTTAGCATAGGACACTGAAGTGCTGAACTAGAGAATTGAAGGGAAGCATTTGAGAGTTTTCTCCTGGGGGAGGGTAGGGGGAAAAGGTTCTGTCTCTCTTCAACATTTTTGGAGAATTTAAAATTTAAAAATTAAAATTTGGGGGTTGTATTCATCATTTTGTATTCTTGGTTTTATCAAACATTTGAAGACTATATTCAATCATTTCTGGGGCTTCCTCATCTAATCTGGTCCACTGATCTAATTTCCTTTTTTACAAAACTAATACAAAGTAGTTTTGAGGATTATAATATAATTTAAGATATGGTAATCCTGTGCCTTTTTATTCCTAATTTCCCCCAATATTCTAGACCTTTTATTTCTCCAAATAAATTTCATCATTATTTTATCTACTCTTCTAAAGTGACCTCTTGGAAATTAAATTGGTAAAGCATTAAATCTACAAATTAACTTCAATTGTAGTAATTTTTATTATATTGATTCATGTACAATTTATCTCTTCAGTTATTTAAATCTTCTTTAATCTCTCTAAAAAGAACCTGATTATTAAATTTATTACAAGCCCTAAGGGTGTATTCAAATAGTTTATGCATTTTGTAGCTATTTTGAATGGATTTTCCCTATCGGGTCCTTATGGTTTTTGTTAGTACTGTATAGAAATGTTAATGATTTAGGGGGAATTTATTTTTAACATGCTACTTTACTGATGCTCTTAATTGTCTCAATTAGTTTCATCACTGATTCTTTAGGATTTTTGAAGTAACACAACATATTATAAAAATGGATAGTTTTGTATTTTTTTAGCCAAAGTTTTTAATCTAATTTTTTTTCTTGGCTTATTGCTACAGCTAATATAAGGATTATTTCAAATAGGGGGAAAGATATCTTGTTTTAATCATGTACTTTTTTGGGGAAAGTTCTTAATGTTGCACTTTGGTGGATAATATGAGTTCTTCGTTTTAGACATAGACTCTTGATCGTCATAAAGGAGGGCCCTTCCGTGCCTATGCTTTTCTAGGTTTTTAATTTTGCTCCCCCACCCACCCATGTCTCTTGATATAATTGATATAATAAAACTTTTTATTGTTTCAGTAATCACATCAATTGTTCTAATCTTGAACTGTCTTTGAATCCTTGGTATAAATTTAACTTGGTGATGATGAATAATTTGTGGGTACATTTATACAATCTCTTGGTTAAAATTTCTTCATATGTGTATTCCAATATTCTTAGAGTGGTCTATAATTCTCCTTATCTGCTTTATCACTTCCTGATTCATGTCTTAAGATCATTATTTTTCTATCTAAGTGAAGTTAAGTAGAGTGCATTCCTTATTGGTTCTTGAGACTAATCTTTGAAATTTTTAGTCCTTCAAATGTTCAATAATTCAGTTCTAAATCTATCTGTGCCAGGGCTTTTTCCTTTTGACAAATTATTTGCAATGTATTGAGTTTCTCTTTAGGAGTCTGACTTATTTAAAATCTCCATTTCAAGTCTGGTTGATATTGGTATTATATATACATATATTTGTATATATACTTTGTATCTAGTCATCCATTTGCTCTGCAGTTACTGGTTTCTCAGAATCATCTGATATATAGGAAAGGTTGTAAGAGAACTTCATTTTCATTGTGCATTATCTTTTTATAAATACATTTTCATATACATCAAATCATTTTATTTCCTTATTCATTCCAATCTATTTCATGATGACACTAATCCATTAACATTTAAGGTGCAAATTATTAGTTTTATGTTACTTTTTGTTTAATCCTTTTGTATTAATTTTGCCACATTTAGGCCAGTTTTTGGCCCATGCCCGTGACTTTCTTTCCTTAAGGTTAATTTGATTGCATCTCCTCCTCTTTTCTTTTGCATTTTCCTCTCCTAGCCCAGGTTTCTTGAGCTGACTAAATTATTCTTTTCTTTCTTTTTATTTAGTTAGTTAATTTTTTCTTCTCTCATCCATTACATATTAAGTATATGGTTTAAAAAGGAATCCTCACCCACCCTCCCAGTAGCTATCCATGTTTTTAAGTTGAATAGAATTCATTTGTGTCATTTTTTCCCCAAAAACATTAATTTAGGGTTTTCTCCTGCCTTCTTTCCACTTCTGTTTTATTTTGGAATTTAGTTTCCCCTTTCCCATTCATAGGCTAAATATTTATGCACTTTTCTTTATTTTTAATGTTCCTTATCAACATTTTGATTCTGCCTCTGTATCATTCATCTGTACATAATATTCTCCCCTTCTTCATCTTTTAAAATGTTCTTTTTTTTAATTACTAACTCAGTAGTCATCAACAAACAGAAACATTCTGGGAAGCTTATGACCTTTAAGTTGTTTGTGTCTGCCCCTTCTTCTTTTCTGCCAGATTTTCTTTCAGATTAGTATTAAATCTTTGTTGTCTAAGTGTTTCGGGTGTATGTTCCTTTGTCATTCACTTTAACTTATCCTCCTTTGATGGTGGGGCACACTACTGTCCTCTCAGGATTATACTGCAAATTTTCCTTAGCCTGCTCTCCTATTTGGTTTCTTGGGGGAAAGAACTGGGCTCAGCCATATTTCAGTATCCTTTCCTTCAGGTCTAGGATACATCTTCTAAACTGGCCCGCTGTCTCAGTTTCTTCCCCTAGAACTCACCCTAACTTTCTTTGGATGGGCTGAATCAACTTTTTTCCACTTTTTGCAGGGGTGGGGAGGATATGGAGAGAGAAATTTCTTGGGGTTCTCTAACCTAGGAAACGGCCTTAGGCAAATGGCAGCTCTATTTCTCCTCCTTGTCTCCAGTAGCTGAATAAAATCAATGTTTGTCTTGAGGGATGGTTAGTGGCAGGAAGTCAAGTGTGCTTGTAGTTTCTGCATCGGGAGAATGCTGGATTGGATCCCAGGCACAATCTGTCCAGCCGATGGGAGAAAGATGTTTAGTGAAAGCTTTAAGAATTAGTATTCTTCAGTGTTTATTCATAAGAGTATTTCCTTATTGGGTGGTTCCCTGGTTTCCTCCTGTGGATTTAGCGGCAATTTACCCTATAGTTGGTACATAGTTTCTTTTTAGCGGGGTTTTGAGTGTTAGTGGAGAGTGGAAAAAAAATTTTAATTCTTTATGTTGTTTATCACATGACCCTGAAGAGGAGCTATAGAGCGGTGACCAAAAAAAGCCACAAATTTAAGTTTTCAAGTACATAATGGTAGGGAGGCAGGGAGCAACCTGGGATTTTGTGGTGCTACCTCTTATTCATACTGAAAACTCCCAAGTACGTTGTTCTCTGCTTTCTCTCCATAAAAAGAGAAAGGGAATTTGTCATTTTCTCATCCAGCTGCCATGTCAGCAGATGCTTTTTCTTTGTTATGGTGGACCCCTAATTTAACCATCCACTCGCAAAGCTACTTTGAGTGAGGAGACCTTTGTGTGGTGTTTCTGTTGATAATTTTAAGTAGGATTGCAGGTGACATATCCATGGTCCATTACTCTTCATTCCTGAAAAGAGGTATGTAGAATTTATTGGATCATTTGAAGGTGAGACTTGAGGCAGTGACTGCTTGCAAATATAGGGAAAATCCCTGAATTACTGTAAATGACGCGGAATTTCCTATATCCATCTTAGACCTCTATCCTTCCTATTCATTCAGGTCTAGATGAAATCTTACTTCTTCTGAAAACATTTCTAACTCTTCCTGCCCACAGAGGTATCACTTCCTCTTAGCTTCTATTATATTTTTCATGATGACAACACCTTTTAGAATTTGTGATTCATGTATCTCCAGCTTAGCTATAACCTCACTGAGGTTAGGAACCATGGATGATATTTCTCTGTGAGTTATATAGGGAATTGATTGATCAATACATGCCCAAAGAAGCCTGCATTGGAGTGGGATACAGGTCTCTATCAGTAGGTTATAAAACATTCTTACTACTCAGATATTAAATGTATTGAGGCCTGTTTACTTTCTCCCAAAGAGGTCGTCTTTGAAACTTGTTTTATTTTCGTAAACTATAGAATAGTATGTGTCATATCAATACTGGATTAGCCATCGAGAGTGCGTTTCTACTTCCCACTTAGATACACATAGTCATCATGATTGTCAAGCAGCTTTCAGGTCGCGTCAATATGGAACTCGGGACGAGAGAGGATGTGGGGTATGATGCTTTGGCTCCTCAGAAGAAAGTAAACTCCGGGAAGGCACAGAGACCCTTTGGGAAGGTTGGTCTTTGTGTGTCTGCACCACCCCCCTACCCAGTAACAAGCTGATACCTGATACATATTCATGACATTGAATTGACCTTGAAATCAAGGTCAATTTCTCTTGGTATTAATTTTTTCAAGTATTAGAGACCTCACTGTCCCGCCCATATTGCATGTTTTTTGTGAAAATCATTTGGTAATTTTGAAAAGCCAATATAAATGGTACGGACTAATTTTATGGCAATGTTACTCAAACCAAATGACACCCACAATCCCAGAATGGCAACACGTAATGCTTTCCAAACAAACTGGACGTCCTGCCAACTTCTCTTCTACTTTGCTATCTACAAGGAATATTTCCAAAACAGAACTGATTGTGTTCTCTCCTGTTCTGAACTTGTCTGTTATTGCCATGAGTGTCACCACCCCCCATCCCCTGCCCACTTAGGCTTACACTCTTGTTGTCAGCCTCAACTTCTCCCTCTCACTCGCCAGCCATAGCTGATCATTACCAAATCCATTCTCTTCTCTCTTCCTTCTTCCTGCTCTCCCCCTACATCAGCCTTCTAATTTGTCATCCTGCCTCCCCTCATCTACCAAGACAATTTTTCGAAAGCACAGGTTTGATCATATCACCTCCCCTGCTTAAGGAGCTCCAGTGACTCCCTCTTACCTCCTAGATCATGTATGGCATGTACAAGAAAAAGTGCTGGTTTAAGTTACTAAAGTGTAAAAAGTGGACTAAGACTGTTGGGACTCTCAATATACATTGCTCCTTGGGACAATTAAGGCTTTTCACCAACCTAGCCCCTTCCTACATTTTCAGTTTTTCCTTTAGATTTTATTTCCTTCTACATGTTCTCCAAACTAGTATAGCAGTGCGAACATACTTGCACTTTCTCCTGTGGTACACTGCTGTCTCCGGAGTCTGTATGTCTGTACCAGCTGTCCCTTGTGCCTGGAATGGGCAGCCTCCCTCAGTTCTACGTTGTGCTCTGAACTGGCTCAAGGCCTGCAGCCAATATTAGTTGCTCTATTTCAGTTTATTGCTAACTGTGCTTGTTATGGGGGGGTGGGGGTGGAGGAGGCGTGCAAGGAATGCAGTTGTGCAGAGTTATGTTTGAGGGCAGAACACCCACAGTTTGAAGCAGAGGGGTTGCTCTTGGTGTTCCTGCCATCTTCGGAGCCCCACTGTGTAGCTGTGTCAGGCAGAGCTGGGTGCATGGTGTTCGGAGCTAGGACAAATGTACTGATCCATCCCGATAGCCGAGGAGCCATTGCTATATCTGTGGGCTCATAAATTTGCATCACTCTTTCATCATTCTCAGTCCCAGATGGCTTCAGATGGCGTAACGAGATCAAGGAAGACATTATGATATTCCTGGGTCAGAGTTTCCCGCCTTGGTTGCTTTTATCGGCTCTGAGGGTTTTTGCTCCTGAGGCGTGAGCCTCACTGCTGACTGACTCCACAGACCTCTTTTGGAGTTCCACTTTACTTATTTGCGATAGGAATTATATTATTATCAACGGCAAGAAGCCTGCGACAAAGGCCCCCATTCATGTAACGATCCACCCCGGCCATTGCACAGAACAAACGTCTAGAGAGTTTCCCCAGCTTGTATTTACAGTTTTCCCCAAAGCCGTTATTATTTTAGTAATGGAAAGACAAAGTAGGAACTTTATCATAAAGCCCAGCAAGCGTCATCAATGTGTCTTTGAACTGGGCGTTTTCATCAATGGCTCTTTTGAAGCTGCCACTGGTGAGGAAGCATAGCAGAATGAACTTTGAACAGCTTGTTTGGAAAGCCTTCTGCCGTCTCTGGCTGAGCAGACAGGTGGCCGAGCCTGGCGAGTTCCTGCCAATTTCTAAAGTTACACTTTTATCCACTAAACAAGCATCCTGATCCGGGTTACCAAACAGGGCACTCGGCGGGAGCCCCTGCGCGTGCATATTAAATGTCGTTCCTTCTGTGGCCTGGGCCGTCCACTTTGGGCGGGCGGGATCTAAGGCTGTTTCACCCTCTTCCTGTATTCCCTGGCTTTGGCTAAGGGACTCACCCTAGAGACCTTTCTCAGAAAGGGTCTTCATGGAGAACAGTGGATGCACATGCTTCTATTTTAAAACCACATGTTCAGCACATTTGGCATTTGTGAAATGGAATATGGTTTAAGTTTGTTTCAATAGAAAAGCAAGTTCTGCTGGAAAGACCAATGTCAAAGTGCAAAATTTTTTTTTTTTTTTTTATACACAATGAGGGGATTTCCCCCACCCCCACCTCGGTAGGGCCAAAGGGGAGAAGACAATAAAGCTTACCCTTTGGGCCCCAATAGTCGGGCTATTTAGTGGCTTGTTGTGGAAACACTGTCTTTTTTATTTATTTTGGATTCAATTGATTTATTGTAAGAGTCCCATCAAGAAAAGCAGCTCTAGTCTGCCATCTGAAACTCAGGATGTATTCCCAGTAAAGAGTCTCAGTGTCATAGTTTAATGGATCATATTAAAAGACGATTATTGTGTGAACTGTGCTTTTGTAACAGTGTGACACGTGGGGAGCCATTCCCTTCAAACCCCCATTCGTTCCCTAAATCGATATTCATTGGCGGCAAATGGTCCAGCTAAAGAAGATAAACCAGCGATCCAGACTGGGTGTAGGCAAATGAAGATGTGAATTCTGATTCCCAAGCCCAGTGATTAAATTAAAAGTGTTTACGGGGACAAATCTAAGGCAGAATGCCCCAATGGGATTCTGCAGGGCTGGTGTCACTTAGCACTAAGGGCAGGAGTATCCACGGGAGCTCGCTGCACCAAAACAGTCGAGCTCTTGGTACGACCGTCCCATTAACTCCAATCACCAACTGTTTATTGAGCTTGGACGGTACACGAGGTATCACAAAAGGGATGAGAAAAGGGAAGATATGGTCTTGGCTGTCGAGGAGTTTAGAGAAAAGCACCATCGGGACAAGGGGGATTTTGTCTTTTCCGAGCTGCTTTTTCCACCTCCTCCACTATGTCTCCCTTGAGCTGAGGCCTTATCCTTTTCCGAACCTCCTCTCATCGCCAATAGGACTCAAAACACAAGACCCTAGTAGGAATACTCCATCAGTGGTACCTCACAGAGTACTGTAAATGGTTTCCAAATGAAATGCTGTAGGAATTTGAGAGAAGCAGAGTAAGGAAAGGAGCTGTGTGCCGAGCCTTGTACCCAGGTAGGAGGTGAGCCAGGAGGTCACGGTTTGTCGAATGTAACCCAAATTTCACCACAGCCGCTCAAGCAGTTTCCTCCAGTGTCTCATTTACTCCTACCCTTAATTCCTACAAAGCATAGTTGTCTGGGTGCTTGGGTTATAAGTTTAGTCAAGATCAAATGAGTCTGTGATCTCATGATCAATGCATTCATTCTATGCTTGGGGGTAGCTATTCCCCTTGTTTGAAAATGAAACATCCTTAAGGTCAAGGACTGATTAACTTTGGGGTTCATGTACCCAGTATAAAGAAGTCTCTAGTTAAAAGATTGCTGCCCGATTCCTGGCTAACTCTGTGGCCACAAGCGGGTATGACTCAAGGTTCCTGATCATTGTCATTGAAAATTGGCCTTTCCCCCACTCCATTATTTTTGGAAAGAAATGATTTGGGGATTTTTTGCTACATTTTGTACTTCTGCCAAAGTTTTCTTCTGATTTTCATATTGTACTTGATGGAAGACAAGGAACGCCTGATAAGTATTATCTACTAACTGGAAGACTCGGACATCTCATTTTCACAAAGAAAAGGTCACTTTAATCAGAATTACCGTTTCCTGGTGTTTCAAAGGAAACACTGAAACTAAGATGACAGTGACAAATTGCCACTATTTATTTAAATGGTGTAATGCAATCTACCAGTAGTTCCCCAATCTGCATGTTTGAAGCAGTTGACCTGATCAACTAATGCAAACAAATTAGCCTCCTGGGTACTAGCTGCATTCTAGAGGCAATTACATATCATAATCTAATAGTATTTGATACACAAACTCTTCCATCTAAATCACTTTGTTGAATGGGAGTATTAAAATTACAAGGCGTGTGTCTTTGTTAAGCATGACAATCATTTCTATAAATTGCATGTTTAAAATATTTTTAGAGATCTAAAAAAGAAAAAAAAACACAACAATGCGTGTGCAGCATTGAGATGCTAATTCATGCCTCTTTCACTATCGCCAAAAAGAGTTTTCTTGGGAGGCCCAGCTTTGATCTACATTGTGTTATTAGGTTTTATTCTCTTCCAGGTTATTAAGCAATAAATTAAGCCAATTTAATTCTAATAAGAGAATCAATTAGCTAAACTGTATTGTCTAGCAACTGTTTCTAATTGTGAAAAGGACTCGATTTATCTGAAATGGACAAGGCCACGTTTGTATATGATGCTAAAATGACCTGCAATAAAACTATCGCGTTTTTTTGTTAAGTGTGTATGTATGTATGTATGAGTGTGTCTGTATATATGGCTTTTATTTTCCCATCATGCAATACATAACTTCTATAAAAAAGAAAAACCAGTAAGCAAAAAGTGTCCAATATAGTGACTCCTCTCAAATGAGGTGTACGATATTCTGTCTTAGTGTCCCCCTACCTTTTTCCTACAAGTATCGAAAAGCATATTTCATTATCTTTTCTCTAGGTTCTTGTTCACTTTTTCAGTGACTACATAATACTTTTAAAAATAAGCTTTTCATTGACATGTTTTTAAAATATGCTTCTTATTGTATTTAACAAGCATCTATCTTTCTCTTTCCACTGAATAAAACAAGAAAGCAAAAGCCAAACCCATGGAAGAATAAGGATAGTCAGGCAAAATACATATCTTTTTCATTCTGAATCTTGAGTTGCTCTCTTCTCTGCCAAGAGGCAGATAACATTCTTAACCTTGAGCACTCTGGAACTGTGTTTAGTCCTTGCATATATCGATGAGAGTTCTAAAGTCCCTAAAAATTGTATGTCTTTGCATTGCTGTTGTTGTTGTTGTACAAATCACTCTCCTGGATCTCTCTCTTGACTCTGTACCAGTTGGTACAAGTTATTCTAGATTTCTCTTTCATCATTTCTTATGGTTAAGTAGTGTTACATTGCATCCATAGAACATAATTTGTTTAGCCACTGCCCGATTGATGCCCCTCTCCCCTTAGTTTCCAGTTGTTTACTAATTTTTAAAGAGCTCCTCTAAATATTTGTGCTCCTGTGGATCTTTTTGCCTTTCCTTTGATCTCTCTGGGGTACAAATCAGTAATGGCATTCAGGGTTAAAGGGCATGGATGCTAATTTTAGGGATTTGGGGGACAGGGTTCCAAACTGCTTTGCGGAATGCTGAACATTCACGGCTCACCAACGACTGCATTTGTGGCTCTGCTTTCCGGCATTTGTCATTTTCTGTTTTGATCAGCTTTTGCTAGTCTCGAGGGGTATATGGTAAAGAGTTGAAAGTTGCTTTGATTTGAATTTTCCTAAATATTAGTGATGTCAACCATTTTTTTTCAAATGGCTATTAATAGCTGGGATTTCACCCTTTGAAAGCTATAGTTCATATCCTTTGACTATCAGTTAAGGAATGGCTCTGGTTCTTAGGAAGTTGTCCATCTTTGAAATGAGACCTTTATTAGAAGGACTTGCTACAATGATTTGGGTTTTTTTTTCCCTAGTCTTAGCTGCATTCAACCTATACCCTCTTTAAAAAAACAAGTAATTATTTTATTCAGTTAATGAAAACAGGCCTTCTTCCCTCCTTCTCCCCATTTCCACTTGAAAAAGAAAGAAAAACAAGACTGTTCCAACTAAGATGCCTAGTCGAGTGAAACAGATTTCCATTTAGGCCAGGTCCAAATAATTGGATGCCTACTACAGCTTTAGCAGGAGATGTGGGGACTATGGCTTATCTTGAGTCCTCTGAAATCATGGATGCTTATTTTTCCTATCAGAGTTTCAATCCCCATCTTCATAAAGAAAAAAGAGATAAGATGTATTGTTCCAGTTAACAAAATGATCGTTAATTGAAATAATACATTTTTGACAAACCAATGTGAAGAGTGGTGAGAGAGGGAATGTGCCAGACTTCAGTACTCTGGCTTTGATGTGTTCCACTCTTGTTTCCTTGCCCAAAACTCAATGAAAGATTCTGATCCCTCCTTTCTTTCCTTTTGTACTTCATGTCACAACCTGGCCTCCACGGTTAGTCTGTTCTGCTTAGAAATGACATTTCCACCTCCCATGCCATGGCTCCAACTGTCCTGCGGGAGACGCTTCTCTAAGATGGAAGTTGCTGAGGTCATATTTTCTGGGAAGGGGAGAGACGAGGATGTCCGTCCCCGACCTTGGCATTGTAGTTGAGCCTTCTTAGAATAATTTTTATGTATAAATACTAATACTACTAATAATATATAATAATACTCACATATAAGAAAGGAAACTTCTTATGTCAAAATAGCTGATAAAATGTTAAGAATGAAACAAGTAAGAACAAGTGAAGAGCCTTGTTGTCAGTGATGTGGTAGAGGTATAGAAGGGTATAAAATAGATAAACGAATCGCACCTTTATTGATCATAAATCATAAAAAAATTTATTTGAAAACAATTCTTTGGTGTACACAGAACTTTACCATTTAATAAAGACAAGAGCAAATTTGCATACTGCTGAGACAGATGTATTTGTTTCTTTTTACATGAAGAATTAAATCCTGGAAGAATATTCAAGAGCCCCCACATGGGCTTGCAACCCACAGTTCATGAAACTTTGATGTAGAGGACAGAGCACTGGCCTTAGAGTTTGGAAGGCTTGAATTCAAATCCACCTTAGACCCAGTAATTTTTGGATGAATCATCGTCAATGGGCTTCAGGCTCCTTCTCTGTGGAGAGATACAGAATTCAAGCATTTACTAAGTGTTCATTGTGTGAATACTTGTGGAGGGTATCCAAAGCCAGTAAGATAGCTTCTCTCGGTAAGGAGCTCGTATTCAGATGGAAGAAGACAACACAGTGAGGGTAACTACAAAGTGGAGAGAAGTTGAGGCAGTGTGTTCTGCATATGGAAGCCTGGTCCTCGGCAAAGTAAAACAAAAGATCATTCAACCAAATCCAGATTCCTGGTGCAGATGAGTGTGTAGAGATGAGGGATGATGTCTGCAGTTGTGGGGAGGAGAGTGATCCAGAGCTCTGGATCACTTATCGACAAGGTACTTGTGGGCATGTGGGCAAATGCTTTTTTCACTTTTATGTGGTCACAGTTGTGGATTTGGCCTTTATAGACTCCTGTGGACCTTTAGATAAGAATTCTCCTGCCCCCCAACTGTAGCTGCAAAAAATAGTGGTTTATTTGCTTTTCATTTTTTTGTAGGATAACCTTTGGAAATTAAGATCACTTATCCACTTTGAGCTCTCCTGGGTCAGCTGCTGTATACAAGGGACCATGCAAAGTGCCAGAGATACAAGGAAAGGCAAAACCTGTCCTTCCCGCTAACAGGTTCACTTTCTAATGGAAGAGGGGATGACATGGAAAGAACTAGGAACTCACCGAATGGACATGAAGGGTAGGCTGTGTATGGGAAAGGCATGGCATGTGAGGGGATCATGCAAGGTTTCCTACTGGAGATAGAACTTTTTGTTTAAGTAAAACTTTTTATTTTCAAAACGTGCGTGTGGATAATTGGACAAGATTGACCCTTTCATGGCCTTTTGTTTCAGATTTTCTCCTCTTCTCCCATAGATGGCAATCAAACCAATATATGTTAAACATATTAAAATATATGTTAATTATATTGTAATTAGCATATACTTTAACATATTTAACATGTATGGGTCTACCTGCCATCTGGGGGAAGGGGTGTGTAGAGGGCTAAAACTCGTGAGTCATTGCACTGAGGTCGGTTCAAGCACTTAGGGCTAAATACTGATTGGCCAATACTCTATGGGCATATGCTTGGAAAATGGTCCTTCCCACTATCCTGTGCTGGCTCAATGATTGGTGTATACAGAGGATTGTAGGAGGGACTAGGAGGTGGAGTAAGACTGGCCAGAGTCACACATTGGCGGTAGACGAGGGAGAAGGCGGTCGTGGAGATTCTGCTTCCATCCTGTTCAATCCTGTGTCTACAGACCAAGAATAAAGACTAAGGACTTTTGCTTATCCTGACTCCAGCTGATTCTAAGGTATCCAGGGTACAAGCACAGTCATCACAGGGGTGGGGGGAAGGAGGGGAAAAGTTGGAACAAAAGGTTTTGCAATTGTCAGTGCTGTAAAATTATCCATGCGTATATCCTGTAAATAAAAAGCTATAATAAAAAATTTATGTTACATCCAATATGTATAAGCCTATTTATACAGTTCTCTTGCTGCACAAGAGAAATCAGATCAAAAAAGAAGAAAGTAAAAGAGTAAGAAAACAAAATGCAAGCAAACAACAACAGAAAGAGTGAGAATGCTATGTTGTGATGCACATTCAGCCCCTATAATCCTCTCTCTGGGTGTAGATGGCTCTCTTCATTACAAGATCATTGGAACTGGCCTCAATCATCTCATTGTTGAAAAGAGCTGCATCCGTCAGAATTGATCATCGTATAATCTTGCTGCTGCTTTGTACAGTGATCTCCTGGTTCTGCTCGTTTCACTTAGCATCAGTTTATGTAAGTCTCTCCAAGCCTCTCAGTATTCCTCCTGCTGGTCATTGCTTACGGAACAATAATATTCCATAATATTCATATACCACAATTTACCCAACCATTCTCCAATTGAGGGGCATCCATTCATTTCCCAGTTTCTGGCCACTAAAAAGAGGGCTGCCACAAACATTTTGGCACATACGGGTCCCTTTTCCTCCTTTAGTATCTGTTTGGGGTATAAGCCCAGTAGAAATCCTGCTGGATCAAAGGGTATGCACAGTTTGCTAACTTTTTGAGCATAGTTCCAAATTGCTTACAAGAGAGAACTTAAGGGAAAGCTTTAGAAAAGGTAGAACTGATGAGGGAAACCCACTATACAAGCAAGGAGCCAGGAAGAGGCAGAATTTCTTGTAGGAGAAAGAGCAAGTAGACCACAGCAGGGAGCCTGTAGATAATAGTCTGATGTTAAAGAAGTGGCGTACAAAAACGAGGAATGGGCTTCTAGTTGATCCTGGAGGGAATAAGAAGGTACTCGATTTTATTGGGGAGGGGGTGAGAGGATCAGCAAAATCACTGAGGAGGCTGAATGAAGAGGTGTTTAGTAAGCACGGTAGCCATGTGAGAGGACAGCAGGAGACATTATATGAGAGTTGTAGAGAAGGCAGAGTCAACAAAATTTGGCCACTGAATCTGTGGGATGTGTGAGGATGAAGAGTCAAGAAGGAGAGATGGTGGCTAATTTGGATCGTGGTGGTATTCTCAGTAAGGAAGCTGAGGAGAGGGAAGGGTTTGCAGGGGAAGAGAAGGACTTCTGTTTTAAATATTCTGAGTTGGAGTTGCCTAGCTGACATGGAAGATGGGTCTTCCACAAGGCACTAGGTAACATGAAGGTGGATCTCAACCAGAATGGAGGGAGGGGGGGTTCTAGTGGGGACAACTGGCCAGAAACAATGGGAGGGAATGAGATGGAGAGTATATGCAGGGAAATTGGTTTTGGCAAGAAAAAGCTCCATCTCTTCATTCAGTATAGAAATGGAGGAGGAGAGCGGGGGGAGTGCGATGATGAAGAGGGCAGTGAATGGCGATGACTTTATCTGAGTGGACCCTGGTGCTAAGGAAAGCTTGGAGAAGGATTGCCTTGCTACAATTAGAGCATAGTGGAGATTAGGAAAAATTAGAAAAAATGGGATATGGCAAGATAAAATTGGCAATAGACTAAGGAGGCAAGAGATTGGAGTGTAGGACATGCGGCCTGCAGGCTTTTCAGTGTACCACGCTCTGTGGCGTGGCCTCCATGGATTCAAAAACAATTGGTAAATATTTCACAAAATGAAAATACAAGCAAACAGAGATAATATTAATATCATTTTGTAAGACGATGTGTGAAGTGGAGAGGCTCTCACATATGGTTTAGCAGCTCCCATTTCTATTTTGGAGGCAGCTAGGTGATGCAGTAGATGAAGTGCTGCTCTTGGAGTCAGGAAGACATGAATTCAAATTTCCTTTCTACCACTTAGTTCCTGTGGAACCTGGTGCAAGATAACCAGGCAATCCATGTATACTTATTGTGTATCTAATTTATATTTTAATGTATTTAACATCTACTGGTCATCCTGTCATCTGGGGGAGGGGGGGGGGGGGGTAAGAGGTAAAAAATTGGAACAAGAGGTTTGGCAATTGTTAATGCTGTAAAGTTACCCATGCATATATCCTGTAAATAAAAGGCTATTAAAAAAAAAAAAGATAACCAGGCAATCTCTCCAGGCCTCAGTTCTCACATCTACAAAGTGAGTGCATTAGACAGGATGACCTCTGACTTGGAAAGTCTTTAAATGATAAGGTGGGAGGGCCTTTGATTAGGATGCTTAAGACACGAGATATTTGGCCGTATTATCCTGCACATCTGGGAAACTGCTCTTTTGTAGGACAACTTGACTTGAAATGTCACTGAAAAAAAGCTATTGTTAGCATTATCAAAGACATGCAATGCCTTTTAATTGATTATAAAATGTACTATGGTCTAAAGCCCTAAATGTGCGTGTGGGTACATATATATGTAACATATAAAAGTATATGTAAACCAGAAGACCCCAAAATGTAAAGAAAATTTTAGAGGCATAGCGATATCAACTGACTAGCAGTTGAGGTGTTTTTAAATGAACATTTAATTAAAATTTAACCAAGTGATAATATGTTAATTAAACCCCCATTGTTGTATCAGACCTCTTATTGAGTTTAATAACTATGTAAGAGATAGCAATCTAGTTTCCCTGCAGTTCCTACTACATTAGAAAATGTATAATCAATTGAAAAAGCACCAGTATCGTGAAAGTTGGACACGATCTAAGTAAAGCAGTTTGTATTTGCTCTTTCAGGCATGTCCGGTATCCTATTCAGAAGCCTAGAATGAAATGCCAGCTACCCACCATTCCTCTCAATCTCTCCACGACTTTCCAGAAAAAGGTAAGTTAGAAAGTCCCATGGCCCAAGTGAAGGGACATCCTCTTGTCTCCTTTGTCTCCGGTGATCCAGCCTCTTAGAGAAGTTTTTGGGGTAATAAGGGAGCATGTACAAAAACTCGGCTTGTTTCAGTTTAGCTGGAGTGCCTGAGAGGCAGGAGTGTGAGGGAAGCTTGGAGAGGGAGGCTGGAGCCATTTGGTAAAAGGTTTTAAATTCCCAAAAGAAGAGTCTGTCTTTGCTCCTATAAAGCGATAGGGAGCCAGTGGTGGTTTCTGAGCAGAGGAATGATGTGCTCGGTATTGTGCTGTAGGAGGAGCACTTGGATGATAGATTAGAGAGGGGAGAAACTGGGGGCAGAAGGCTACTGCAGCAGCCCCAGATCGAGGTAGTGGCTCTGTTCAGAGAGAAGGAAGGGGTACAAGAGGTATTGTGGGGATAGAAGTAACAAGGATTGACAACTACAAGTTTGGAACCTAGGTGACTGAAAAGCATGATCCCTTTGATGTGAAGAAATATGGAAGTTAGGAAGGGGTGTCTTAGCGGAAAGATACTGCTTCTGTTCACGTGGAATGTGGGATGCTCCTAGGAATTCAAGGAGAAAAGTGTTACTGAAGCCTAGTCTAGATGTGGTGCCCCCACCATAGCTGCCCATCCACTGACAATCAATCAGCCAGCAGACTTGATTAGCTTTTAGCAAAAGCATTTCTGCAACTTGTATAATGAAGACAGCTGCTATAAAACATTCCCCACCCACCTCCAAACCTGAGGTACCCTCTTCCACAAATACACAGTGACGAGAAAGGAGGTGGTCCAACTTAGAGCTCAGAGCGGGCATTTCTAGAGTCGCTAGATGGTGTGTTTTGTCCGACAAATATGAGGTGGGGACTTCTGAACGAGACGGCTGAAGCACAGTTGGATCGAGTTTACACAAAAGGGATTGGACAAGTCGTTGGGCATGGCCTTACTGGAGCAACCAGCCAAAAGGTCACTTGACTTCCATCGGCACTGCTTGACGGTCCATTCATTATGCAGGACCAGAGGAGATGGGTGGCAGGTGTGGGGATAACAAGAGCAGAGGAGAGGAGAGTGCAAACTTGAAAAGAGAAAAAGGTACAGTCAGAACACAGGTGGTGAGCAGCCACAATACAGAATGGCGGAGAGACTACAACATGCCAGTGGGACAAGGTAGGAGCAGAAAGCCCCACAAAAGGCCCGAGTCTCGGTCTTGGTTGGGCTACTAACTGCACTGTAGCCTTAGATGATTCCTCCTCAATTTCCACAGTGGGTTGAACAGGTAGGTCTCTATTATTATAGTACCTTTCTTGTTTCAGAAAGCATAATGTCCGGGCTAGCTTTCTGGAGGACCTTGGGACCAGCCTTGGTCTCAGCAGAATAATCACCACGAGAATAGTCAGGAATAGAGTCCAAAGTCTTTATTGTCTCCTTCAGTCTCCCAGCCTGAACCAGTCTCCTCCATAGTGCAGGAGGCAGGAGAGCCACCACAGTAGAATGTCTGTGGCTGACTTAGTTTTACAGTTGATGTCATTGCGATACATCACCATGCTAAGTACTAAGTATATGTAAACTAGATGACCATCCTCTCATCAATTCCACTGAATTAACACCTTGTTTCAAGTATACTTCTCCAAAGTCCCACCGTCTTCAGAAAGGATCCCTTAGGAAACCTCTCTTGGTAGGAAATCCCTGGTCACAGAAGGGAAGAGATTGAAGACAACTTTATATAGGGGGGCTGTCTTCCCCTCTCATTTTAGAAGGGAAAGGACCTGCCTAAGGGCATTCAAAGACAACACTGATATCATCGTGGGGGAAAATTTTGATTTTTAATTCTGTCGTTGGTCAGGCACAACATTTTCCTGCCTCTCTGCAGGGTGGGCATCTCACCTTGGTGCAGAGAGGCACTGGGGATGGCCCTTTTGGATCACCAACTCAACGCATAAGAGCAGGAAAAAAGGACCCGTGCATTTAATTACAATATAGCCATAATCATAAAGGCATTTGAGAAAAAGGGTACCAAAGTTGTGTAGCTCAGGGTAGCCATAAAAGAGGCTACCATTTGCGTGCATTTTATGATCTTATTTACTCTTTTCCCTTAAAAACTAAAAGTGCTTAGTATAACAACTGTCATGTTACCTTGGTCTAAATGGGAGGGATCTGTGGTTATTGTTGGGGGGGGGTGGGTGTTGCTTCTTTAAGGAAGCATAATAGTAGCATGATGTGCATGGCTGTATGAAGTCTGAAAGCCCGAATGTTATCCAGTGAGGACTTAGTACAGGGCAGAAAGGGTAGTTGCTGGGCAGTTGAAAAACGTTTGCTAATGTGCATTCAGGTGCCATAGGCCTCAGTTTTCTCATCTGTAAAATGATAGGGTTTGATGGACTGCTTCAGAGAGAAAGTAGATGAACAGTTTGTAGTGAGGAAGGTTATTGGATTCTGTCCCTCTCCCCATTCCATCCCCCCCATTTTGTCCTCCCTGAGAGCATGTAATCATTTGGTAGCCAGAGATGTGAAGGGGGTGCAGGACAGGGCCATCCTTTACCACTTAATCTTGCTCGGTTCCAGCCTTTCTCTGCTCAATACTTAGCTTTGCCAGTTTGCCAGTTTCAGTAATATAGCTACTCTACGATTAGGCAATGTCTCTATGGGTATCGGTGGATCTGGGCAAGTCTATTCTATTGGGAGACGTTTGTCTGCATACTCTGGTTGAAAATTAATGATTCTTGGGGTGGCTAGGTAGCACAGTGGTTAGAGCACCAGTCCCAAAGTCAGGAGGACCTGAGTTCAAATCTGGCCTCAGACATTTAACACTTTCCTAGCTTGTGACCCTGGGCAAGTCACTTAACCCCAATTGCCTCAGCAAAAAAAAAAAAAAAAAAAAAAGAAAGAAAATCAATGATTCTTCTACTGGGCATTTGCTCTCACAATTTGGATCTCATACAAATAGTCTTTTAAAGACCACTATTGGAATATCATATTCTATGATATGAGATCCAGGAGGCATTGGGCTTATGAGTTAGTTCAGTCGAGGCTGAGAGGTACCAACCAGCCGGGTCTGCCATTAGAGACGATGGCTCCACGGCAGGAGAATCCTCAGAACAGCTTTGGAAGTTGCCATCCTTGGTCTTGGAGTTCTCCTTGGCATTCTCCCACTAGGCTGGAAAGCACAGGGTGCTGTCTTGGGTGCCTCTGCTTGTCCCTTTTCATCATCTCTAAAACCTGAGATGAGGGTGTAGTGCTTACTCAGCCCCTGGGGTGACTGTGAGGCTAAAAGGAAATAACGGATGGGGAGTGCTTTGCACACAGTAAAGTAGCATAAAAATGTCAGTTACTATTATTCTTCACAGTTCTTCTAGGAGCATTTGCATTTGAATGGGTAACTTTGGGAGAATAAAAATCCATTAAGACCATAGCATATCATCAGGAATCTTAGAACAAGAAGGCAGCTAGCAGAGCAAACGTGGCCACTTAATGGGTAGAAGATGGAATTTCTCCGTTGAAATCCAGGTATCGTAACAAGTGGAAAGATTTTGGGGCAGTCTGGAGCCATTTGAACTACTCCTGGAGCTGACTTCCCCATGCAGTAAGTGCTGACTAGATGGTGAGCGTTCTAATGGCAGTAGAGAGAGTTAAATGGGAGGTAGTCGCTGAAGAAGGACGTAGGAAGCAGAGATGAAAAAGAAGAGAATTTTAGGCATGGGGGATGAAGCGTATTGTGGGAGGAACAGTTAAGATGCCATGGTCACCAGCTTGTAGAACACATCGCAAGTAGGAAGGTATATGAATAGGTAGAAAGGAGGGATGGGTCAGGTTGGGAAGTGTTTTAGAAGTGAAAGGATTTTATATTTAATCTTAAAGGTTGTAGGGGGAGACACCGGAGTTTTGTGGGTGTGAGTGGCGGGGGGGGGGGCGACGGTTTGTTGAAAACTACACTTCAGTGACCGAGTGGAAGGAGGAGGAATTAGAGTGGGGAGACACTTAAGGTAGAAAGACAAACCGGCAGGCTGACGTAACAGTCCAGACATGGGGTGAAGAGATCAGTGGTCGGATCACAGGACAGAAGGGAAGGGAGATGAGAGAGCTTGCTAAGTTATAAGTAGAAGGAAAGAATCAAGAATCCTCCCTTAGTTGTAAGCATGGTTGATTGGAGAGAGTGGGAGCCATCCTGCTGCTTGAGGTCAGAAGAGGGGAAAGATAAAAAGATGTGCTTTCTTCTAGATGATGTCATATTGACGTTATATGACATCTTCTGAACATTTAGTTCAGGATATCTGATAGGGCATTGGTGATGCGAGAGAGAGATCTGAGCATCACATCGAGAGGATGAGAGCTGATAAGATCAAGCTCTTAAGGTAGGATAGAGGGAGAAGAGATGAGGGCTGAGGGCAGACACCTAGAGAAGATTCAACAAAAGAGCCCGAGAAGCAGGGGAGGCAAAGAGGACAAAAAGAAGGATGACACGGTCGCCAGCATCGGGGAGAGAGGTTGCAGACGGATGAAGGGTTTGGCCTTCAAATGGCAGATAGAGTTATCTCAATGAGTGAAAGCTTTTTTAGGATGGCTGTGTGTTTGGAAAGCAGCAGAGGAGCTGCCGGTTAATTAGTAAGATTGGTGAGAAAACAAGGGGAAAATGGGATCATTTGTGCATGGAAAGGGATTGTCACTAAGATCCATTTTTCTTGTGCGTTGGGGGGAAGAAGACAAAGCAGCTGAGGAAAGGGCCTCTTGTCTAACTGATTTAATCTCTTTGATGTGACAGCTCTTGGAGGATCATCCACACCCCTACCCCAAGTCTCCTTTTCTCCACAACAAACTAATTCCTTTCAGTGAACCTGGAAGCCCTGACATTGAAATCACTCATTTTTTCCTGCCCTTGTCCTTCAGTTCTCAGAGAAGGCCCAAGATGCCTTCAAACAATAGAAACATCCATCAAGTTCCATGTCTCACCTCCACGTTATCTGTGTAGCATTGTGTTTTTCTTGACTTTGGTAAGCATTTCCCCAGTCCGCTTTGTCTTTTGTGCTTTTTGGCGAGCTCATGGAGTCCAATTATGGAGTGGTCTAAAATGCTGGAGGGTGCTCTTAGTCCAGAGAGAGACAGGTTCTTTCTGGCTTGCCACATGACTGAGACCCTGTCTCAAAGCACCCATCCTTTGACTATTTTCAGCATCCCAAATAACTCCCAAGAGGGTGTGTCAGGTGCCAAGTTAGTGACGAGATGGGAACCAACACCACTCCAGGAGGAGGCTCCTGATCACAATCACGGGTCTCTACAGATCAGCCCTAGTTATCCCATCTGTGGGAAAAGAGGAAGTTGGTAATTAAGTGGAAGTTGAGTAGATGTTGAAAATATTTTATTTGGGACGTACCCTAGCTCCACTTGAATGGTAGGAGGTAGCCGCAGTTGTTTTGGATGACGGTGGCGATTTGTTTGTAGATTGGCGCTGCAGAACGGGGTGAAGCAAAGCATGCAGACCCAGACGGCTAATACAAATGTTCTCAATATAATCAAGTCTCATTTATAAAGAACAAGCTTAAGTACAAGATACTTCCTCTCCTACTCTTCTGTAGATGGGGGAGTCTGTGGGTATGGAATACTACATGACATCAGTGTCTATTTATTTTTAAGATCACTTCATTGAATTTTTTTTACTTTTCTCATTGGAAAACTCTTATAGAAAGGTCTCGGGGTGATGGAGACACAAATCTATCACTAAAATGACTTATAAATAAAAGGATGGTCACCTCTGGGTGATCAGAATACCCAGAGAACCTATAAGAGATGCCACTTTCAATTATCCAAGGGCGCTCTGGATATGGATTGCTCAGCAGAAGATCTGCAATCCATCATCTGATCCGGAATGTCTGAAATCTTTTGGAATCATAGATGGGACGGATGCTCAAAGAAACCAACCGCGTTATTGGCACTTCCAGTACTCCAAAAGACAGCTTGGTTGTGAACTTTCTGTCCATTTGTTTTTGAAACACTTAGACCATCCTATCCCCAGAGCCATAGACTGGTAATCTCTATGTAACAATCACAGTTAATATGTGCTATTTCTCTCGCCATTTCACTGTCCCAGTTTCTAAATGTGATTCACCTTGTTTGCCTCCTCTGTCTGGGGCTCGAGGCAACGTCCTGCCTGGAAAGGGCATCTAGTACAAATGAACGTGGAAGAGAGTTCCCGCTGCCTCCCTCCCAGTGAGATGACCTCCAGCTGCCTCCCGGAGACGACTGGTTCTGCTCGACAAGCAGAGGAACCAGAAGGCACTGTGCTTTTTTTATTCTCGGTGCCCTGGCTGGTCATTCTTGAACACTTAAAACTACAAACCACAGTTATTTTACCTCCCAGTTCCCCCAAACCAAGTAACAGCCCAAGGCATGTTGTCTGTGCCTAAGGATTTCGCTACCTTTGGGGGGTGGGCAGCAGGATCCCTTTCCACACAGTTCATTTTACTATATAATGATTTGGCTTTCACCAATGGGGACAAGTGACACCAGAGTCTTTCTCACTTGCTTGGCAGATCAAAGGGAAGAAAAACAACACAGAGACTCAAATGTCAAGGGCCTCCCTTTTTGCTTACATATGTGTATTGAAAAACAAAAACAGGACTTTGGAAATCAGGGAATTGAAGTTTCATGTGCACTACAGCTACCCTGTTTTTATTGGATCCAAATGCTTCACTGACAGATCCGAGGCCCATCCAAAGAGTTGCTTCTGGATAAAGTTATTTACACTGAAGTTTGACCCACAAGAGCAACAGAACAGCTAAGTAGTCTGGGTAATCCTAACAGGCAGCTCGTTTTTGCTCCAGATCATTTAGATTTGAAAATCTTTCTGATAACTTCAAAGTTAGTTTTCTCCAGCATGTGAGGAACAACGCTCCTTTACATGAAAATAGGAATTTGAAACCTCGATCCTTGATATCAATATATCAGGAAGTGGGACCCTAACATTTAACCCTATTTCAAAGGCCTTAGGAAAAAGGCTATTATTGACTGTGGTTAGAAATTGTCGAGCTCACCCAACAAGAAGGAAACGGCAGCATATATCACCCCAGAAGGTCAAAGGTAATTTTTTTGGGGGTGGTTGTTTTTATCATTAATGCCTTTTTGTTTTTATATCACCTTCATTTCTGAATATAATTCTGTGTACCTTATATATCTCTCACTTCATAGAATGCTATTCCTTAAAACAACTCTGTTGAACTCTCTCTCTCTCTCTATTTGAACATCACTTCAACTGATTCTGACACCAGATTTAACACTCCTCACCCGGCCTGTCGAAGTGAAGCTTTTTCCTGAACAGTATCTTCTAGTGCATTCTGGGTCACTGATTCACAGTTATGGTCCTTTTTGGGAATTTAACCTTTGTAACACTTGGTAATGGCAGGAACTGAGGGCACTAATAGATCACAATATACTATCTTACAGTAAGGAGCAGAAAGGGTGTCTTGGGCTCTTTCCCTTTCTGAAACAACACTAGTTTCTTCTAGTGGTTTTCTCTGGATGGGGGGACTTGAGCTGGGTGGCCTAAGAAGTCACTTTATGCAAATAAATGAAGCTTTTCCTTTTCTGTCTCAGCTTCAAATTGGACTCTAGTGAAGGTGTGCGCTTCTGAAGATCTAGAGGAGCTCACAGTAGATAAAAGGCTTCAGCCTGACCTGGAAGGAACGTGAGAAGCAGTCATGCTGCGGCCCCCTTCCCCGTGGCTGTGAGACACGGACAGATGACGCCTATCCTTCCGCTAATCCAACTTGGAGAGGTGAGTCGTGGGGCCGGCTCTTCTTTCTCTTTTTGCTGGAGTAATAACACACAACTATCCATTTAGAGAGCATTTCATCCTAACTATTGGGGAAAGAGGAGAGCGAGATCACCTCTTCAATTTTCATCTCAAAGTGGTTACGACATACCTTTGGGGTACCTTAGTAAGGCTTGAAAACCTAAAAGATAATTGAGGGGTTTTAGATCTATGGTTCTCTAAGACTAAAAGACTAACTTCTCTAGGTTCCTTTATACTTGAGACTTATTTCCAAGCTTCACATCACAGACCTCAGGCTTCAGTTCTCTACTTCCCCAAGGTGATGGGCATCTTAAATGACATAATACGCTCTGCAAGCTGTTCCTTTGCTACAAAAATGTGAGCTGTTATTTCTCTCACCTTTCTTTCCTCAAGTCTATTTCTTTTTTAAAAAGCTTTGTAGTTTCAACATTGACCCTTGCATAGCCTTGTGTTTCAGATTTCCCTCTCCCCTAGATGGCAAGCAATCCAATACAGCTTATTTATACATCTTTAAGCCGATATATGTAAACATATTTATACAATTCTCTTGCTACACAAGAAAAATCAGATCAAAAAGAAAACAAAAGCAAGAGGATGACAACAAAAAGAGTGACAATGTTATATTGTGGTCCACACTCGGTTCCCTCTCTGGGCGTAGATGCCTCTCTATCACAAGATCATTGGAACTGGCCTGAATCATCTTACTGTTGGAAAGAGTCACGCTCATCAGAATCGATCATCATATAATATTGATGTTGCCATGTACGATGATCTCCTGGTCCTGCTCATTTCACTCAGCATCAGTTCATGTAAGTCTCTCCAACCCTCTCTGTATTCATCCTGCTGGTCATTTCTTTTTTATTATTATAGCTTTTTATTTACAACATATATGCATAGGTAATTTTTCAGCATGGACAGTTGCAAATCCTTTTGTTGCAACTTTTTCCCTCCTTCCCCCCACCCCTTCCCCCACACAGCCAGTTGACCGATACATGTTAAATATGTTAAAGTAGAAGTTAAGTACCATATATGTATACATGTCCAAACAGTTATTTTGCTGTAGAAAAAAGTCGAACTTTGAAATAGTGTACAATTAGCCCGTGAAGGAAATCAAAAATACAGGCAGACAAAAATAGAGGAATTGGGAATTCTACATAGTGATTCACAGTCCTCTCCCAGAGTTCTTTCCCTGGGTGTATGTAGCTGGTTCAGTTCATTCCTGCTCTATTGGAACTGATATGGTTCATCTCACTGTTGAAGAGGGCCCCGTCCATCAGAATTGATCATCATATAGTCTTGTTGTTGAAGTATCTCATGATCTCCTGGTCCTGCTCATTTCACTCAGCATCAGTTCATGTGAGTCTCTCCAGGCCTCTCTGAAATCATCCTGCTGATTGTTTCTTACAGAACAATAATATTCCATAATAGTCATATGCCCCAATTTATTCAGCCATTCTCCAACTGATGGGCATCCACTCAGTTTCTGGCCACTACAAAGAGGGCTGCCACAATTTCCTCAAGTTGATATCATTTCCTAGAATTATGTTACAAGGTCTAAAAATGGTCTCTAAGCATAATGTCTTAGAGCTTTAAATGTGCTTCTCCTAATTCAGGTAAATGTCTCAATCTGCAGACTGAGATTTATACCATGAAGTCTATACATTTCGTGACTTCAGGGAGTGAACAGCTAGAGCTCTGAGACCGTGAAGCTTAGACCCGGTCTTTCTAGACCTAAGCTTGCCATCTTTCCGAGAAGCCTTGATGTGCATCTGTTATGAACGTTTTCAATAAGCTAAGCTTTAATATTTAGGTCACATATCCATTTTGAGTTTGTTAGACTGTGTGGTATAAAATGTTTCTGTAAACCTAATTTCTGCCACACTGCTTTCCCCAACAATTCTTGTTGGGGAAGGAGTTCTATAAAACAAGTAGGGAACTATAGCTTTAAATCTAGACCACCCCTATTAGAAAAGAAAAATAAAACCTTGGCAAGTCAAGAAAAAACCAATTCTCCTATTAGCCATACTTTTTAAAGCATGTATTATTCTTCATCTCGAGTCACTGACCCTCCTCTCAAAGAGGAGGTAACATTTGCATTGGTCTCTGGGAATCTGCATTACTCATTGCATTGATCAGAGTTCTTAAATCTTTCAAAGCTGATTATCTTTATATTGTTATAATTACTTTACAAGTAAGTTTATTCTCAGATATGTTGACTTCATTCTTCAATGGGTGGGAGTTCCGTGAATTTCCAGTTCTGACACTACAAAAAATGTCTTTGTACAGCTGAAGTTTTTGCCTCTCTTTGGAGGAGAAGCCTACAAATGCTATCACAAAACAACAGCATGATTCCAAAGTGCTTTTCCGAATGCACTTATTGCTCTAGCTGTTTAGCTGTGAAACCATGAACTGGGTGAGTACATCCCTGAGAAGCCTGGATCTGCCCAGCTAAAAATATACCATTGCAGATATAGACATAGAGGACCATAGCTCTAAGGCAGGGGTCTCAAACTGCGGCCCGTGGGCCAGAAAGTTTCTTTATTTAAAGGCCCACAAAACAAAGTTTTTGTTTTTACTAGAGTCCGGCCCTCCAACAGTCTGAGGGACGGTGAACTGGCCCCCTATTTAAAAAGTTTGAGGACCCCTGCTGAGAGTCTTATGGTCTCAAAATATAAGATTTGGGGACTTACAAGCCTAAAACTTTCTAAAATGATGGACAGTGAGGCTGAGGAAATTAAAGGAAGGGAATCCTTGGAGTGGAATTCTTTTGCAAGTAGAATCTGAAGGTTTTATGTTTTTGTAATCTTCTATTCGTTCTATTCATTCCTAACAATTTCCTTTTTTACCCTTATGAAATTATTTCATTTATGATTTTGGTCTTTAGGTTTTCCCCTCTTATTTTGATCAAAACTACAGACCTATTTTGTTACTTAGCAAACAAAAAACACACCCAAGATTGCCAAGTTTTATTTATTGGTCACGTAATAGTTATTAGTTATAGATCTGTATTCAAAGAAAGAACAAATTCTACACTATCAACGATCATGTGAAAATTGCTCAAAGTCACTAACATTGAAGTAATGAACACTAAAGCACAGATGGCAAAAGAGGAAAATGACAAATGTCAGAGGGGTTTGGGGGAAAATGGGTAGACTAGTGATGGAAATGAGAATTGGTCCAGCTATTCCGGAAAACAATTTGGAACTCTTCCCAGAATGTTGTCCACATGTGACACACATACCCTTTGGCCTCCCAAACTACGCATATACCCATGGAGCTCTGAGCGGGCTGTGCCATCATCCAGCTTATCTATGACCCCAAAGAAATAAAGTGGAAAATGATCAGTATGTGCAAAAACATTTATATAGCAACTCTCTTTGTGGTCGCTTAAGTTTTCAGTCAAAGTTAGAGCAAGACTGGGAACCATCCGGGTTAAATAAAGATATTTAATGAATAATCTCATGTCACACAGAACATAAACGGCAGAATCGAAACGGGAATCTCGGTTACAACCCAATATCAGAAAAATCAAATCACAGAATGTCAATCCATTCTTTCATTCTCTCTCTTTGAACAAAAGTTCAATGTGAGATAACTGGGGAGGGAGGGATTCCACTGTCTAGAGTCCTACTCCCACACACTTTTTGGCCAGTCAGGATTCTTCTACCTCCAGAGTCAACGGAGTGAAACTTTTTCTTCTTCTCTTTCTTCAGCTTCAATTGTACTCAGAGCATCCTTCTGAGGATTTACCCTGCCGCAGAGAAGAGGGGACGCGTATAAACAATCGGCAGGGACTGATGCGGCCCTTCCATGCTCCCGCTATTCTATTTATCCATCAATAAATCCTTCTGGGACTCGTAAGTTTAGAACTAGATTCTTCATCCTCACTTTAGGGTCCACTCACCATGTTACCATCCGATGGGAGAACATTTTGTCAACTTAGTTCTCTAATCTTTATCATTCTCTGCCCCTCACTGATCTCTTCTAACAGTGCCTACCCCCCTTTTACCTCAAGGACAAGGATTCTCTTCCATTATTGTCTAGCATAGGAGCTTGTAAAAATTCATTTGGGGATCTGGTTTGCTTTATTAGGTGTTGGGTTTTGCAGCAATATAACTCCTATTTTTTTTTTCTTGCACATCTCTCCTTGTCCAAGAAGTCTAATTTTCACACGCCCAAATTGTGTCATCTTGCAAATGGTAGTAGCTATTTAAGGATTGCTAGATAAGGCCCTTGGGCCTGATCCCATGTGTTTCATGCTGTGTTTGTAACTTCCGGTAAGCAGACCAAAAGCACAACCAGCTTTTTTTCCTTAGCAACTCAATGGGCTTTCTGTGTACCTAAGATCATGCGCGCTGCCCCTAACTAAGTGTAAATGTATATCTGTCACACTTTGGTCTTTTTAGGATTCTAAATGTTTCTCATAATTAGCCAATCACATGTTTCCTGAGCAATAAATACTCCCAAGCCTTGAAGGCCCAGTTTTAAAATGAGAATTTGCTAAATACCAATTTTCCCTCCGTATCAAATTAGCTTTTCTTAGAGATCTACTTGCTGGAAGATTCAGCACAGCTTTCCTTTCTACTACATCCACACAGTATCTCAGAGAACTCATCTCAATATGCTGAGGTATCGGGGTCTCTTAACAGCATCACGGACGTTCAGAAGACTCGAGAGCTAGGCTTTAGTCTTAAAAAGGAAGAGTCCCAACTTCCTCCCCAGGGCGCAACATCATTCTGGGTCCTACGTCATAAGCTGTCTTACCAAACAACTCCCAGATTTAGGGACCGAGTCTTGACTTTAGGGGCCGGTCTTGACGAACAAGTGGGAATCAGAATGGCACGGCTACAATTTCTGGTCCCGCACCTCTTTAGGTCTCCGAGGCCAGGCTGAGGGGCATAGAGAATATAACACCAAAGCTCTTGGGCCTTAAAAGAGCTGGAAATCCACCTCACTGCAGGAAGTCTATTAAAAGACTGAGACAGAGAGCACTTCGTTCTTGAGTTCCTAGACTACTAGAGGTTAAAAGAAACGGGGCAACAAAAGTAGCAGACTTAGAAGTCAGACTTTGCTAGTGGAGAAGAATTTATTGACATGTAACAAGTCAGGGCTTAGAGGGCACCTGTGCTGGGCGATCCTGGGTCAGTGGAAGAAAGCTGGGCTAAATCTGTGGCAAAGGGGAGCCTCCGGCATGCGAGAAAAGGTATCACTCATGGGGAGATTCTTCCCTGCTCGGACTCACTCTTTGGGGTAGTTTCTCAGATTTAGCCTAGTGACGATTCTGTTACGGTTTCAGCGTAGACGGCTGGCCGTGGAGGTGCACTCTGAAAATAAATGGAAGAAGCCAGGATTATGCTGTCAGCATTCACTGACCTTTTATTCTTTCTTGATCTTGGGGGAATTACTGCAAGATGTCTAGGAAAGCCAGGTAGGTCTGGGTGATCCAGGAGAGGCACAAACACCGATGGACTCCACATTATAGAGAAGCATCATGGAGTGAAAGTCAGTGTTTTGTTTCACCTATTACTAAATACCTTTTACTGGGCCTTTTCTTGGGCAATGTGTCAGGAAGCACTGTGGTTCTCTCTATATATCTCTTTCTCTCTCTCTCTCTCTTTCTCTATTTTTCTCCATATATATGTATATATATATATATATATATAACTCTATATCTCTTTCTTTCTATATATATTTTATATATATGTCTCTACATCTCTTTCTATCTATATCTATAAATATATATATATTTATCTTTGTATCTCTATCTTTCTCTCGATCTCTCTGTCTCTATATCTATTTCTCCATATATATATATATATATACATATATATACAGTTCTATATCTCTTTATATATATATCTTGATATATATATATATATCTATATCTCTCTCTTTCTCAAGATGTCTCTATATCTCTCTCTCTCTACATATATATAACTATATCTCTGTATATATTTCTATCACTATCTCTCTCTCCATATCTATATATATAGATATATATGTGTGTATATGTCTCTATATCTTTCTCTTTACATATATACCTCTATATCTATATAGCTGTATCTCTACATATTTGTCTTTATATCTCTATCTTTCTCTAGATATCTATATCTCTATAACTATATATCTCTCTTTATGTCTCTCTCTCTCTCTAAATCTCTCTCTCTATATATAGCTATATAGCTCTATCTCTGTCTCTCTATATCTCTCTTCCTCTCTGTATCTATCTTCCTGTCTCTATCTCTCTCATTATCTCTCTCTCTCTCTTTCTCTCTATCTCTATCACTCTTTTTCTATATATATGTGTATATGTGTGTGTGTGTGTGTGTGTGTGTGTATATATATATATGTAAACTATCTTTCTCTTTATCTCTCTCTGTCTCTAAATATCTCTATCTTTCTCTAGATCTCTCTCTTTATATATATATATATATATATATATATTCTTTTTCTGTCTGTCTATATATCTTTCTCTTTATCTCTCTCTCTATATAAATATATATATTTCTCTATTTCTCTCTCTCCATTTATATCTCTCTCTATATATAGCTCTATATCTATATAGCTCTATGTCTTTATATATTTATCTGTGTATCTCTTTCTCTAGATCTCTCTCACTCTCTATAACTTTATATATTTCTCTCTATCTCTCTCTCTCTCAATATCTTTATATCTATCACTATATATATATATATATAGTTCTATATCTTTCTCTTTCTCTCTAGAACTCTATCTCTCTCTATATATTTATCTTTATGTCTCTAACTCTTTATATATTTCTATAGCTCTCTCTGTATGTGTCTCTCTAAATATCTTCATATCTATCGCTGTATATATATATATATATATATATATAGTTCTATATCTTTTTCTCTCTCTCTCTCTATATATATATTTATCTTTATATCTATCTCTAACTCTATATGTATTTCTATAGCTCTCTCTGTATATGTCTCTCTCTAAATATCTCTCTATATATAGGTCTATATCTTTCTCTCTATATATATCTATCTCTATCTCTGTATCTATCTATATAAATATAGCTCTATCTCTTTCTCTATATATATTTCTCTCTATATATATCTATATGTATATCTATCTATCTATATTTATCTTTATATCTCTTCCTATCTCTCTCTCTATATATCTATATATCTATATATCTATCTATCCCTCTCTGTCTTCTTGTCTCTTCAGCTATTTATTTCTCTTCCTGTCATGTCTCTGCATCTCTAGCTGGCTCTCGCATCTGTCCACCCTATCTAGCTCTCTCCACCCTGTGTTTTTATCAGGGCTCTCTCTCTCTGTTCATTTGTCTATCACTTATCTATCTTTATCTGCTTTTCTCTTACCCATCTCTATCTATGAATCTCTATTTGTCCCTCTAGCTATTTATCCATATTTTCCTCCTCCATGTCCCTATTTTCTCTCTCTCTCCATCTTTCTATCTTTCTATCCTACCTCTAATCCATCTCCTTAGCCCACTATTTCTCTATCTGGGGAGGAAGAGGGGGGAGGGGAGAGGAAGGAAAAGATAAAAAAAGAGATCTTTTATGGTTCTTATATATTCCTCTCTCCCCCTCCTCCCTCCTCCCTCCCCTCCAACTCCCATCACTATTTATCTCTGTCTAGTCATCTATCCATCCCATCTATCCTGTCCCTCTATTTCTCTCTCCCCCTTTATCATTGCCCTCTATTCATCCATCTCCAGTCTCTCCCCACTCTGTCTCCATGTATCTCTGCCTGCCTGTCAACTCATCCATCTATTCATTTGTCTTTATCCATATCCCCTGCTCCCTCATCTCTTCATTTCTCTATCTATTGTGTCTCTGTCCCTCTTTATCTCTATTCCCTGCTCCCATCTGTCTGCCTCCCTCCCTCTCTCACAATCCTTACCAAGCATCAGTGATGGGGACCGAAAGGTGCCGCTGAGACGGTGGAGTGACACGATGCTGCAGCTTTCCAGAATGCGTCTGAGAGGACGGTAGCCCGGCCGTGATCTGAAACACAAAGGTAGGAAACGGGCTCTGAGAATGAGCAAACAATCCTACCCCCCCAAAGCTATTATGACCGTGATAACAAAACTCACAAGGAAAGAATGGCTCCAAAACGTCTCAAGCCAAAAAGCCTCCAAGGAAAGGCAGCCTGGGCATTGATCCTCTCGCCGTAATTCCCACAACGGAATGTTGAACGGCTCCAAATGATTCTAAAATCCAAAGGAAAGTGTTAGAGGAAGAAAACATTGGGGGGAAAACAAACGGACTCGATAGAAGCTAATGACTCCATCCGACAGCAAGATACATACGTGACAAAATGAGTTATTTCAGAGGATAAACAAATAACCTAGAAAACAGAGTTGAGGAGAGAAAATTGTGAAATGGTCAGACTGCTTGAAAGCCATGACCAAGAAAACTCTCAACACCTCGCATATTTCAAGAAATCCCAGTAAAAATGGACCAGATTTCTTAGAACCAGAGAAGAAAGTAGAATCCACCATTTACTTCTTAAAAGTAAACTTCAAAGAAATTCTCCAAATACTGCAAGTATCTGGAAAGCAAAGTCTCCAGAAGGCAAAAACGATACCCTAGGCTTACGGTCAAGGATAACTTAGCTAGAAAGCCGTAGAATCCTATAGAGGACAAAATAAGACTGCAATAGAGGACTTCCAAGCATTCCTGATGAAAACCCCAAAGCTGCATGGGAACAACCGCGGGTGTCCAGAGAAACATGAAAGAAAAATCTTACATTAAATAAGAAGAAACCTACTTCCATACTACCATGGAGATGTGGGACCTACATCCCTGCCGATGTCTACCGGGGATCCTAGAGGGACTTTAACCAGATTACAGGTCTGGGATAGCAAAAGAAGACTAGAAAGAGAGGAAAGATGATTTCGCTAGGGGGGAAGTGATGGAAAAACACAAGGGAAAAATCGTCTCACGAATCAGGGTAAATGATGACGAGCTTCTACAGACGAGGAAGAAGAGGTGGGGAGAGTCATTGAAAAGAACCTTGCCATCCTTTGATCTGGTGAAAGGAGAGAAGCATATGCACATACAGAATTGGGAGCAGGAATATGATATGGAGAAAGTGGAGGGAAAGGGAAGAAGACAGAATAAGAGGGAAGGTTAAGGAAGGGACGAGCGCCAAGCAAAACAAACTCAAAAAAGACTTTAAACTCTTTGGAGGGTAAAGAATTGGCAACGAAGGGGATACTCGTCAACTGGAGAATAGATGGATAAGCTATGGCACAGCAATCTGACGAATGCTATTGGGCTGTTAAAAAAATGGCAAAAGGAACAGTTTTAGAAAAACCTGTGAAAATCTCTATTAACCAGTACAGAGTGAAATGACAACAACCAGGAAAACAACTTATACTGACAACGATTCTGTGAAGTCCGACAACTCCAAAAGACTCTGCAACTTTTGTGGCTTTAACGACCGACTGCTATTTCAAAGGACTGGGAATGAAATGAGCTATCCAACTGATGAACAAGAAGCAAAAGATTCAGAGTGCCGTGTGACACTTTCCCCCTCCCCCCCAGATCCAATGAAGAAATACATTTTGCTTGATTATACACATTTGTAACATGGGCTTTGTATTTCATTCTCAACGTGTTTGGGGAAGGGGCTTTGCTGGTAAGAGAGAAGGCCAATTTTTGCTAATTAGCAAAAAATAAAATTTAATTTAAAATGAAAATGGGACGCTTTCGTTATACTTAAAGTTAGGCATTATATTTACAAAGCGAAAAATAAATCCCTCCCAAAAATTATACATATCAAATTGAGGGAAACTAAACCCACACCATTCCTTTTATATTTAACAATTCTACGAAAGAAAGAAATGAAATTAGTCTGGAGTGACATGTCCTTGATACTGGCTGTTTGTAATCACCACTTCCATCCTAGATGTTCACCGTCTCTTAATTCTATTAGTGATTTGCTGTAGATTAAAACACGTGTACATTTAAGTAATAAATCAGAAGAGCAATTGCGGTGCGGTATCTTAGAAGTTTTCAGACCTTCCACTACAAAAAATGTACTTCTGATAAAGCCCTATGGACACTTATTTCTTTGCGTCACTTCCTCTCCAGGGCCTACCAAAGAGAAGTACATCTCAATATATAGTTTTCTTTGTAATAATAAGCATTCAGGGAACCTTTAAGGTACCGCATGAATGTTAGCTGCTTTACGTCACTGTCGTTATTATTCTCTTCGACACAAAAAGAGAGTGATGTGAACGGCATTTATTCTTTAGCAAGTAGGACTTTCGTGGTCAGAGAAAACGTAGCAGATTTCTATGGCTTTGAGATTCGGGTACAGAGAAGGATGGAGGCAAGTATGACGCCAGTTCAAATATGACCTGCCACACGCTCGCATAAACCCAGCTCACCTGGACCATCCCGCCTTCTTTGAACTCCATGCAGAGGGGTGGGTCTGGAAGGACCCTGGCTGCCCGCCCGTGCGTCCAGGTGGTTCTTTGGCAATTCTTCATCATTCCTCCTCGTTCTACTGGCTCCTTTCCCCAAATGACAGGAAGCTCTCGTACTCCCTACAATCAGAGCATTTATATGTTCTTAAACCTAATTAAAGAGTAAAATGGAACCTACATCTCTCCAAAACACAATGTTTGAATGATCTTCAGAATCAAGACTTCTAGACCTCAAACTATATTATAAAGCAGAAAATTATCAAAGCCATTTGGTCTCAGGATAATAATTGCAAAGTAGGGTCAATGGAATGAAGTGAGGTAGAATCCTAAATAAGGGGATATCATCATCATCGTTTTCTAGCATTTTCAAGTTTGTACAGTGGATCTCATTTGATCCTTACAATAACCCTGAGAAGTAGATGTTATTATCTTCCTTTTACAGATGAGGAAATTAAAGCAGGGAGAGAGACTAAGGTACTTGCCCTAGTTCCACACCGCTCCTAAATGTCTGAGGGTGGATTTGAACTTGTGACTCTCTGACTCTGGATGCAGAGCGCTAATCACTGTGCCACTCAGCTGCCTCTGGGACTCAATAATCCAGAGCTGCTATTTTAAGGACTCTAAGGTGAAAAATCCATGACAGTGTAATTTACATTTCTATCGTCTTTAGTGATGTGGAGCAACCTTTTATATATGTGCCAGTTAGTTGGCATTTTGTTTTTTATGTTGGACTTGGCAACAAGATTTATAAAGCACCGAGCATATGAAAGGTGCTGTCCTAGGGAGTGGGGCCACAAGTAATTATAACCAAATGTGGGAGTGGGGACTCGATAATCCAGCAATAAACTTGAAAAATTTGAGTTCCTTGGGCAGGGGAAAAACTCCCTACTTGATAAGAGCTTCTGGGAAAAGTAGGAAACAGTCTGGCAGAAATTAGGCTCAGAGCAACATCTTACACCATATTCCACAATAAACTGAAAAGGAATTGTCCACTTGAGGATTGAAGATGTTACTCTTCAAGATCAATATAAATTTTATGGTGAGAGGTAAAAAATGAGTTAAAATTTTTCCCCAAAGAACTGCCTTGGTATGGGCCAGAACTCTGAAACAAGGATTCTTACAAGGTGTTAAGTCAGTGGAATTGAAAAAGACAGTGGTAGTTGGGTACCTGTGCTTAGTATCCACACCCATGATAAGAGAGCATATAAGCTTGGACAAACTCAGCCAGAATCAGAACTGGAAGACGGAGACCGTGGTGACGGTCCTCCTGTTCCCCCACAGAAACCAAGGGGGTTTACAGGAGGACCTCAAGAAGCTGGCAGAGGCACAGAAGGCCAAGGACTGGCAGCAGGAGCTCAAGCTCTCGGAACCAAGGAGAGAGAGAGAGGCCTCTAAAAAGCTAACCGGGCCCCAGGAAAGGAGACAAGACTTGGAAAGAGACAGTAAAGGATTGGCTTTCGTGTGGTGACTGCTGAACTGAAATGAAGGCTGCTCCCAGAGACCCCCAGGGAAACCGAAACAGAGAACATTACAGGCCTTCCTTCCCTCCCTCCCACCCCTTAAGAGAGCAACAAAAACAAAAACCCTGCCACAAATATGACTAGTCAAGCAAAACAATTTCCTGCACGACCCATGTCTGAAAACATTATTTCTGAAACATTATTTTTACCAGGAGACGGTCTCTCTCGTGCTCATACACAGGATCAGAGATTTAGAACTGGAAAGGGGCCTTAGAGATGATGGAGTCCAACTCCAAAGACAAGACCTCCAGTCATGTTGCCGATGTCACACAGAGAGGAGGAAATCGCACGAGTGGGAAGTGAAGCCTCGGTCTTCCGAACTGAAATCCAGCACGCTGCACTTATACTAGGCTGCTTCATCTGGGTCCCAATACAACATAAGCTCCTTGAGGCTTGGCCTGTTCTAGTTTTGGTTTTCCACGCCCACCTCCCAGGACAGTGCCTTTCATGTGCTAGTTGGTTCATGTGAGCAACCTATAGAGTTGTATTTTCACATAGGGTCAAAGACTTGGAGAACAGTCACATCAGCGATGGAGGTAGTTGTACAAATCAAGCTACTGAGCCACTGAACTGTAAAAAATCAACCCCCAACAAGAAGAAGGTGAAAGAAAACTGCAAGCCCTGAGTGTGCATGCTTAATGAGTTAATTAATATTAACTTCTCCTCCCCAGAGGAGGAGTTTTCTGCTATTTTTGAACATAGGTTGTATGAAGATGGAGGGGAACATGCCGTGGGAAGACCAAGAAATCTATTAATTTCATCATCCCCAGATGAGAAAGGGACCTTGTGCTTCAAGAAACGAAATAAAAAACTCATTCCTGTGTCTATAAATGTGAATAAATCAACTTACTTCATACACTCCTGATTTCTTTTTCTCTTTGCAGCATAAATGTAAGCCCAACTACACTTAGAAAGAATAACTGCAAACTAACCAACACCTATAAAAAGATTGCCTCGTGTCACTAATGACAAAAGCAATGTAACAAAGCTTTATGGAGTCCTCACCTCAGACGATAAGGCTGGTAAAAGAATGAAAGAGTTGTCGTCTGTGCGTGCTGTGGAAAGGTGATCACACGGATACGCTCTGGCTGGACTTGTGAATGAATTCGGCCAATCTGAACAACAGTATCCAATTATTAAAGAAAGTTGCTCAAGTCTGTAAGGCTATTGGCTCAGGGATCCCATGACTGGGCATATAACTTATAAAAGTAGAAAACAGAATGAACGGTCCCATATATTCCAGTATTGTAACATTCAGAATTTCCAATCGGAACACTCGGAAACAAAGCAGCCATAAACTGAGGGATGGCTAAACGAAATAGTATATTAATATAATGGGATAAAATGGCAGCATGAGAAAATATGAAGAATTTATAGAGACATAGAACATTCATATGAAATGGTAGAGTCAAGTAAGCAGAATCAGAAAAACAATAGACACAATGAGTTCAATAATGTAAACGGAAATAAAACTAAAAGAGAGTTGAATTCCAATTAATTGTTATGACCAGTGTCCATCCTAGATAAGAGACGATTGAACACATCACCCCTCTCTCCATATAGAGGGAGGGTACTACAGATAAGGAAGGTGATATATGATGTCACACACCATTCCTGCCCATTGGTTCCATTTTCCTATTTTTCTTTGTTACACGGGTGAGTTAGGGGAAGAGAGGAAAAGTGTGTATGTATGTATGTGTCTGGTGTGCTCTGAAGACTGAAAAAACTTATATAATTTTTTTTCAGTATTCAGAGCAAGCCAGAGGTCTTTCTCCCTTTAGAATATGAGAATTACATTTTCCCACGATTAGAAGGCAGTTCATAAGCTCTTCAGTTCAATCTGTATCTGAATATGATTAGGAATCCCCACTATATATCCAGCAAGTGATAGTCTTTGCTTGAAAAATCTCATGTGGGAGCTAAATACCTATTAACTTTCTAAATCACTCGTTAGTGCTTGTATACCCAACTCATTAAAAAAATATACCCCCTAAATGGAAGGTCAATTTGTTTTCCTGTATCTAGGGGCAGTTGATTATTTGGCCCTGGAGCTTGAGGGACAATTCTGAGAAACATTTGCACAGACATGGTGATTAAATCTATGGGACATGATGACGGCATGAGATAAAACCTTGGAGAACATACACAATCAGTGGGTAAGATACAGAGGATGAGTGAAAAAAGAAACTTAAGAGTGATGAGGAGGAAAGCCAGTAAGGTGGAGTAAAGGCAGGGGCTCCCCTGATTCCCTTCCAAATTCTTCTCCAAATAACTTTCAAATAATGCCTCGAAATAAATTCTAAAGTGGCAGATCCAAGAAAAAATCAAGTGCAACAATTTCCCAGCCCCAGAAAGATCTGTCATACTTGGGTTCTAGTATGGTTCCAGATGCAATGCAATGTCAGCATTGGTGCAGCAGCAGCAGCAGCTTTGGGAGCTCTAAGCACACAAACGGCAAGAAGATTCGACCAGTTTGGTCAGAAAAAGATTACAAAGATCCCTTTGCTGGCACTTGGTTTAGAACCCCGTTGCCGCCCATATGCAGTGCCTGGTCCCAGTCCCAGGATGAACAGAACCACTAGCAAATTGTGGCTATAGGGGAATACATACCAGAGCATATGCTAGGAGGGCAGTGACCATATTTCTTTCCAGATCGTACCATCCTGGAAGCACCAAAAAATTACAGACCCCTCCCTAGAACTAGCTCTGAAAATAGCAGCACAAAAACTCTGAAACTTGGGATGATGGGAAGGGGGGGCAGGCAACACGCATTCTTATTAAAAACAATGGAAAGCAAAGGGATAAGAGGAGTTTTCATTAAAATGACTGACTAATATATATCTAAAATCACGAGCAAACATTATATGTATTAGGGATAAGCTGGAAGTATTCCCATTAACGTCAGGGATGCTCACTGTTAACCTATTATTCATTATTGTACTAGAAATGCTAATTATGGCAATAAGAAAACAAAGCTATACTTTTTGTAGATGATGTGACACTTTCAACTCAAAAATAACTTGAAATAATTAACAACCTCAGCAAAGTTGCAGGATATAAAATGAACCCAAGTAAATCATCAGCATTTGTATATATTGCCAACAAAGTCTAACAGGAAGAGGCTGAGAAATCCCATTTAAAATAACTGCAGACAATATGAAATAAGTGAGAGTCTACCTGCCAAGACAAATCCCTAACCGTGTAAACACAATCACGAAACACGTTTCACACAAATAAAATCAGATCTGAACAATTAGAGAAATATTAGTTGCTCGTGGATAGGATGAGCTAATATTATAAAAATGACAATTCTTACTCAATTAAATTTACGTATTCAGTGCCATACCTAGCAAACTACCAAAAATCATTTTATATAGAGTGAGGAAAAATAATACCAAAACTCATCCGAAAGAACAAAAAGTCAGGAATACCAGAAGAATCAATGGGGGAAAAAATGTGAAGTAGGGTGGCCTATCAGTGTCAGATCTCAAATTATATTACAAAGCAGTAACCTTCAAAACACTCTGATGTGGCTAATAAATAGAGTGGTGGATCAGTGAAATAGATTAGGCGTGATACACAGTAGTAAAACACCACAGTCATCTAGGATTTGATAAACCCAAAGAGCCAAACTTGTAGGACAAAAAATCAGGAGACATCAAGATAATGTCAAAATGTGTACTTGACTTAGACACAAATGGTGATATCATAACTAAATTAGGGGAGCAGGGAATACTTTACCTCTCAGATCTATGAATAACAGAAGAGTATTACAGGATGTAAAAGAGATGATTTTCATTACGTTAATTCGAAAGGTTTTGCACAAACAAAATCAATGCTGCCAAGATACGAAGGAAAGGAGAAAACTGGGTGGGGAAGGAAATTTTATGGCAACTTTCTCTGATAATCATCTTATTTCTCTAATGTATTTAGAAGAAATCAAAGCTATCTATAGCTATCTATCTATATATGAAAAAATGTTTTGAATCACTATTGAGCAGAGAAATGGAAATTGAAAGTACTACCTCACAGCTATTTGATTGGCTAATATAATATAAAAGGAAAATGACAACTGTTATTCAGTTATTTACAGGTCTTTTGATTCGTGTATGACACAGTAAAGTCCTCCTGAAAGTGATTCATATACGGCCCAAGATCACATTTTTGGGGTCTTTATGAATTAGTTTAATTCTTTAGGGCTTTCTTCCTTCATCATTTTAATATACAAATTAATATAGACAGGTATGATTATCATGGTCACATACTTAAGATACACACTTTAAAATGATTATCAGTCACATTCCTTAGGTTCACTGAACACAGGTCTGCTCCTTGCACTATACTCTTATACGTATACATACACACACACACACACATATATATATATATATATATATAATGTATATTATATATATTATGTATATAATATATATAACACCCTTCTTATTAAAATGATTATAGATGACAAACGATTAGCAAAGCATAGAACTTAAGGTATTGATTATTGATCTTCTCCCTTGCAATTTAAGTGGGAGACACTTTCTGAGGGCCATTTTAATCTAGTAAATTAAATACTTTTTTATAGTCACCAAACAATAAGCAAAGCAGGATATTGTTTTCTCTGTATCACTGCTTCTCCAAGTGTAGTCTCCATATATCTTTAGGGGCCCTTGGAACCCTTTCATAGGTTGCTACTGTTTTCACAATACTAAACTGTTATTGACCATTAAAATAGCCTGTTACTTTACTTTTTAATTACTGAGGCCATTTTTACACACTTTCTGCTTTGTCAGACACCTTGCAAATCAACCCCTTAACAGCTAAGAGTTGTGTCATCATATTGGATTACTTGCTGTCTAGAGGAGGAGACGTGGGGAAGAAAGGGAGAAATAATTTGGAACACAAGCTTTTGCAAGGGTGTATGTTGAAAATTATCTTTGCATAGATTTTGAAAAGAAAGAGCTATTTTTTCAGAGTTCAGTCATTTCTAGTGTGAACCCCTTCAATGTATGTTTAATCTAATTACACTGCTTGTCCCATCTGTGTACTCTATTCCCATTTCTAACTTCTCTATAAAATACATCTAGGACCGATACTAAAGTTCAAGCATGGCAGCTCTACTAAAAGAGTGAAAAAGTTTGTCAAAGATGTTTAGATATCTTTTCCTTTTTTCTTTGGTTGCCCTTCCATACTCAAGTACACTTAAGATGACTTTGCTTCATTGGGTCTCTCAGTAACTTATCTTCATGTAAGTTTAACCTCTTCTCTTCTCCTTCCCCCCCACTTTTCTCTGCTTTATAAACTGATATTATTTGTCGTTTTCAGCCTCCTTCTCTATAATATTTTACAAATGAATTCATATCAGAAACCAGCATTACCATTGGCTTCCATCTCTCTTTATTTGGCAAGTAACTCAAGGATTTGCCGACTACTCCCAAAGTATTTAATTGTGGCTGTGGTCAAGGACAGTGTGCCGTTGTCACATTTGATGAATGGGGACGTGTATAAAATGAAAGACAATTTGTCCTGTAAACTCTTCAGAATCGTTATATAGTCTCCTTTCCCGGTCAAAGTTTCAATCTCTGGAAGAAGTCTTGCTCAGGCTGGATTTTATTACATTAGTGTGAAATACTGAGTTAAATGTTTCTGTTGTGGCTTAATGCCGTATAACTGGAAACAAGGAGACAATGTTATTGAAAAACATAAACATCTGTATCCTAGCTGTGGCTTTATTTGGAATCTGATTTCATTTAACAATCTGAGAACTTCCTTTCAGTATTTTCTTCTTCGGTGATGAATAATGCTATGAGTTTACTCTCTCAGTGCTTTTACAGACTGTTGGGATTCTTGTTATAGCAATTGATTTAAATCCATTAAACTTCTTCAGAAATGATTATCTCACACATACATACATACATACATCTTTATCCTATCTTGAGAAAATTTTGGAAATTGGGATAACTTAGAGAGGAAACTGTAGCCACAAAGAGTGTTTAAGATGAACATTATTCCCTCCCTCCCTGTCTCTGTCTGTCTCTCTCTCTCTCTCTCTCTCTCTCTCTCTCTCTCTCTCTCACACACACACACACACACACACACACACACACACAAATGCTGCAAACAGCAACCTTATTTGCTGAAAGAAAGAAAAGACAAACAAGGAACAAGAACGTTCCTCAAGTTTTTTTATACTGAAATTTACACTAACTTTTATAATCAGACAAGCACATCAAAGAACCCGACTACAAACAAAAACCATGACAGAGATTTTAAAAATAACTTTTCCCTTCTGGGGTGTAAGAGATGAAATCTTAATCAAATTACTTCTCCATAAAAATAGTTTAATAAAACACAATTTTCAACCTTTTGCTCTTAATATAACTTAGTGTGTAAGCAAAGTGCTTTCAGAATGGAAGTGAGTACCTAGATTGTAATTAAAAATCCCAATGACAGCTTTGAACTCAAATGCCCTACAGTAAACCACTTAGTTCTTCCTGTTGGAACACGAATTTACTATGTGAAAATGGCCGGTTTCGTGGTGATTTTAGCAGAACGCAGCCCCATTAAAATGTCAGAAACGCAACAACAACAGAAATCAAGGAAAATTGAAAAACAGTCACTTTCAATGAATTAAAAGTGCCAAGAACTGTGACTGCAACACACAGAAAGATGAAGAGTTCTGATCCAGCCCAGGGCCCTGATTTCACAGAGGAGCAAACTGAGATCTAAAGACAAGAGACTCAGGAACTGAACGCAGACCACTCGACTCCAATCATTTTACAGATGAGGAAATTGAGGCAAACAGGGTTAAGTGACTTGCCCAGTTTCACGCAGCTAGCATCTGGGGCCAGGATTGAATTTAGGAAGGAGTCTTAATGACTTCCGAACAGATACTTTATCTGTTCTGTGACAGTGACACCTAGAAGCCTCCGTTCAGAAGCAATGGAGAAACGACAAGTGGCTCAGAGAAGCCCAAGGTCACAGGTGCATTAAGCTTTAAGCAAAAGAAAATGAACCCAGGACTCCTTCCCTGGGCCCAAGAATCCCATTAAGCTGCTAATTGAACATTAAGGTATCACCTGTTGCCAACTTGAGAGGTGACATTTCCCAGGGACATACCACACCAAAAGACTGTCAGAAAAAGCAAAGACCTCTAATGAGACCCCAAGAAATGACCTGATGATGCTCGAATGACAAGCAGGGGAGATGAGGGAAGAACAACCTAAATCTTACTCTACCTGCGTCCATGAACGTCTTGTCCCGACTAAAGCCCACTCGAGTCATCCGGGGCTCGACTGCACTGCATAATGTCTGATTTGGATCTCTTCTACCTTGGGCCCAAAGCAGATCCCTCTCAATAAATTGGACTTTACCGTCATCACATCACTACCGTCCTTTCTCACGATCTGGCAGTGGGATCACATGGACCAGACTGATCATGCTCATGTTATCAAGCCACAGTCCCGGTACACTTTTCATTTAAGGGACAGTGTATCCACTGGCTTCCATAACTAAGGGTAGATCAAGCACTTTGGAAATTTTAAGGGGCAACAGCCACATTATTCCAGTAGAACATCTTATGCTGTGGGAGTGACCCTGAGATTCTTAAGGAGGTGCCAAAAGAGCACAGACTCTCCTCGGGGCCCATCAGATTCCAAAGATTTCAAGCGTGGAATCATAAACAGCAAAAGGTGAAGCTTGCTGACGTTTAGAGGCGCGCTAGCGGACGGGCCAGAACACTGACACTCTTTTTGCCACCGCGGTTTACCAAAGGCCCTCTCCTGAAGAAGCAGGGTCCCTCCACACGTCTGCCGAGATGTTGCAGCCAGGGGTTGTGCTGACCACCGGAACCCCAGCCCATTCCCCGAATCTCAAAACAAGCTAGAAGAAGTCGATTCTTTGTATTTTCTTCTTTCCAGTTCTGGTCCTTTATGGCTACAATAGCACAGCTTTCTGAGGTCTTAAGCAGTAGGTCACTTGGGAGTGAGAGAGTGATAGTTTTTTAAAGGGTACTAGCTTCAACAAACTCTTTTCATGTAGCCAATGGTCACGTTTACTAACCTTTTCCTTCAATGTCTCAGCCAGCTGAAGAAATGAGAGATTTAACCTGAATGACTCTGACACAAGCCAGGTCTGTGGGCAAACGAGTTTGTTAAAGGACAATGGTCCACTGTGTATGATGCCCTTAAGCAAGCCATTTCAGTGTTACTGAAAGCAAAGAAACAGGACGCACGTCCATGTCTAAAAGCCAAAGTTGGATATCGTCGGTATTAAGTGCCGGGTGCGCCTGGGTCACTCTGATCGTCTCCTCGTCAGTTTGGTTTATTAATATACGAAAGCGATGGAATCGGAAGCACGGGGAGGCATATGAGCCGAGGATGACTCCATTCCGAGGAATCGAGCTTGTGTGAGAATTTTTTTAATCTGCACCTGCTCCCTGTAAAACACAGCAAGCCATTCAACATATGAAAATATCAGCATCAGGAGTCTGAATAAATGATAAAGAAATAAGGACGTCGATGATAAATGGGATGAAACTAAGTAAGCGACATTATCGAACTGTCGTCAAAATGGATTTAGATGGGTGGGAGTCTGATTTTCCCCAAAATGAGACCCTGAAGTCTCCTTAGAACTTTGGAAGGGGGTAAAGCAATTCAGAAGCCAGGGCTTGGCCTTTGCCTGTCCATATTTAGTCATTTTCTCTTTGGGCACGTAAGGGGCAGTAAATCCAAATTACCAGCCCTATAGAGATCCCTATGTACTCCTCGCTTTTTGTTCTTCCACCCCATTCATTCGCTGCACAAAGGGGCCGGGGCCTACAGAAGGAGGGGATTGGGGGCACCCAGAGGCATCTCCCAACAATGGCTCTGAGGCAGTGGTTTAACTCTTCGGCTGATTAATATTCCACATAGACAGAAGCCAGCCTGACTCAGGGCCTTGGCTTAAAGAGCAGATGGACTGTGGCCACCGCTCCTCAATTGATTCATTATTTAGGCCATTAATTTTCTTCTCACCAAAAACATCTGGCGTCCGATGCTCGGGGATAAACCGACATGAGCCGCGAGCAAGTTTAATAACAGGTTCGTCTTCTGTAATTGCGGGTTAAAGTCACAGACAAAAGTTTAAAAAGTATTTTAAGGGAAGAGATGTGGGGGACGCTGCCTGTTTTAGCAATATTTTGAGAAAAGGGATTCATTTTTTTCTAGTAGCTATCCATTCACTTTCTAATAACCTGACATTACAAGTATTTATTCTGCAGAGGAATATTGCCGGCAGCAGCAAGGTTCGCTATCTCTCACGTCTCTATCCTATAATATCCCACACTCACGGCCGTGAGTTTTTGAGTCTACGGCAAATCAAGCCAAATCACATTTTGGTTACCAGGGCCAGCTCGCAGCCAAGTTTGTCTTTAGTTTCCCCGCTCATTCTGGGCCCCTTTCCAACGTCCTTTGTTCCCTTCCACCTTTTCTGCGTTTTTAGGTGTCGATTCAATTTGTTGATTCTCATTTATTTTCTCTTTTATCGATCTAGGCATTCAGGGATTTGAATTTGCCTCTAAGTTCTATTTTGTTTGCAGCCCAGGGATTTTTTTAATGTTGTCTATATATATTCTCTTTCTTCTATCATAGAGGCTAGTATATTTTTAGCTGAAAAGGATATTTGAAGTCATCTATTTTAACCCCTTCATTTATTTTACAAATGAATAAACTGAGGCCCAATAGAGTAATTTGCTTAAGGTCTCACAAAGGATGAAGAGGCAGAGTCACAATTCAAATCGAGTTCTTTCTTTGATGAAATGTGTTGTTGTAGTGGTGGTGATGGTTATTGGGGTTTTTTTTATCATTTCCTGGCTCATTTGAGATTATCTTTTTAAAACTTTCCACAAGGACCTGTACCTTTTCTTCCTTTCATCATTATTTACTACTCATTCTCATCCATTCATCTTGATAAATATGCTATATAAGGACTGCTTTTCTATATTTACTCATGACAGCCCTATGGCCCAAAACATTATTGATATGTGTGGGAGTTTCAGGAATATTGGCACAGGTATTAGAGTCTTGGCTTGTGCCATTGAGTGTTCATTCTCTCCCCTCTTCCATCCCTCTCTCCCTCCCTCCCTCCCTCTGTGTGTGTGTGTATGTATGTATGTAAGGTTCATATTGTTAAATATTGCTTGGTTCTGTAATCTCTTCATGATTTTTGTTATAAAAGTAAGGGCATCAGATTCTCCCAATGTTTTTTTTTCTGTTTCATAACATTTTCTTCTATTCATTTAGCTATAAAATTCATTTTTACACACACACACACACACACACACACACACACACACACACTTAAATCTGCCATCCTCTCAATTTTTATAGAACCTTTGAGCAGGTTGTAAAATTCTGCTTTTTAATCCATTCTACAAATCTTTATTTTATCAGGGAGCTTAATACTTTTGCCTTTCGTATCTTGTTCTCCTGTGGAACAAGAAAAACATCTCCATTTTCCTTTTTTTCCATTTTTCTGTTGTTGTAGTCAACTTATTAGGCCTAGCTTAAGTGGCCCACCCCTGGCTGACATTAATGTCTGTCCGTTGCTTAGCCCTGGACTTCTCTTTTTCTCAAAAGAAGGAACTTTACTTTCTGATTACTTCAAGCCCTTCTGCCTTTTTGGGAGGCTGGTGCTCTCTCACTCCCTCTCTCTCCATCCCTCATTCCAATCTGCTCTCAGCAAAATTGCAGATCAGTGGTGGCAAACTCAAATGGAAATGGGGGCCACCAAAACACAAGTAAGGATCAATGCGCGCTCCTTAGGGACTTGGTTGTAAAATGTAATAACTATGTGCTTGTATTTTATTTCTTTCATTAACTATTCCCAATAACATTTTAATTTGGCTTGGCCATCACTTGGGAGTGTTGTGGACCATGTATTTGACATCTCTGCTAGAGAGAGTAAGCTTCTTGAGAACAGGAATAGTTTTGAATTTGCCTCTGAATCCTTGTAATCTTAGCACATTAAGAATCTAGGAAATGCTATCTACGCATGACTCAGTCAGGTTGAACAAAAGATGATACTAGGGAAATAGTTTCATCATCTGATTAACTTTATAATATGAAAATGCTTACATTTTACACAACAAAGCATCATTAGGGAAAAACCCAAATCAAACCTTCATCTTTGTGGATTTGCAACCAGAGAGAAACAGAGAAAGAGACAGACAGACACACACACACACACATACACACACACACACAGAGAGAGAGAGAGAGAGAGAGAGAGAGAGAGAGAGAGAGAAAGAGCGCTCTCACACAGTCGTGAACCCTATGTGATGCCACATTGGTCCTGATCTCTGTCTAGAACACAGATGTGAATGACAAAACCAGCCCCTTCCCCTGGGCCTTAGGTTCTGGCCTCTTTACCTTTGCTTGCCTGGGTCTATATATTTTTGGAACACAAAAGAATGAATACCATTTTTCATTTGGCACAATGTTATATAATTGCATTATGGCCCAGCCTGGGAATGACATAAGGTACAGGTTTAGCCTTCGACTGTGACATTTCTGTTGCTAATATTTTTTTCTATCATTATATAAGGAAAGAACCTTAGCTTGATCTTCAAAATTGAAGTCAGAAGACATCAGTAACCAGATCTTTGGGGACCTCATCAACTTTATAGCGGCTTCTGAAGCAAAAAGTCAATTTAGGGGATGTCATTTCAGAATTGCAACATCTCTGAGGCCATCTAGTCTAACTTCAACTTAAACAACATTATGGTCTGCAATATCCCACATCGGCAGCTGAAGAGACAGGGTTCGAGGACCTCTAGTGTAGGGAGATCACCCATTTCAGTTTCAGAATGCTCTGATGGTTAGGAAAACATAGGTGTGCGTGCGTGTGTGTGTGTGTGTGTGTGTGTGTGTGTGTGTATGTGTGTGTGTACATATACACACACAGATAGAGTTAATCAAATGTGGTCATTATATCAAATATTGTCGTCATCTTAAAATGTTTTCCTTTGTTACAAGAAGGTTTCCAGCTAGAAGAAGGTGAAATGACTATGATGTAAAGACAAAAGGCCTCAAATAAAATATTTTAGGCATTAACCCTAAGGAAGTCAAAAGCAAGAGCCACTTTTTTAGTGGAATATAGATTGTAGCACTTTTTGTTGATGCAGAAATTCTAATTCAAATCCATGGAGAGTGACTAGACAAGGTGGAATACATCGGGGTAATAAAATTTTAATACCTCATAAGAAATAATGAACAACACAGAAAAGTAAAAGAGAACTTACTGAGGCAAAATGAAGCAAGTAGGACCACAGAAATCACCACTGTGATGATTCTAACTATTTAAATGGAAAGGACAACAAAAATCCAAACTGAATACTGTATAAAAATAATGATCAAACTTGACTCTGAAGTATTATAAACCTGTAGCTCCTCCCCTACTTTGCAAGGCAAGCAACTATAGAAGCAGAACATTGTTTAACACTGTTGGACTACATCAATTAACTTGAATTAACTGGGTTTTTTTCTCCTCTCTTTCTTTTCTATTCCATGACATAGATCCCACCTTCTGAAACCATGGTTTGTGACTTCATATGGGGTCTCTTAACTAAATGTGAGGATTACAAAACTGATCCATTATCAGCAAGTGTTTGATTTTATACCTACTTCATATCGCTACATACAGAGGTTACGAATTTCTTGGGCAAAACAGGGTCACGAGTGGGAAAAGTCTAAGAAGCTCCACTCCAGATGATGGCCCTCAGAAGCGACTGACAACAGCACAGGGGACGCTGGGCTAGAGTCAACAGAACGTAAGTTCCAATATCATCCCAGATACTTCCTGGCCACGGAGCTCTAGATAAAGGCAAGTCACTTAACTTTGCATTGTTTCAGCTTCCTCAAAAATAAAATGAGAACAGTAACACCTACCTAACAGGGTTGTGAGGATCAAATGAGATAATATTTGTAAAGCCCTTAGCATAGTGCCTGGCACATAGTAGGCACTATAGAAATGTTTATTCCCTTCCTTTCCCCTCTTGGGGTAGGGCACAGGCAGTGATATATTTGAAAATTTGAGGGGAAAAACAAAAGATGTTAATAAAAGATCTTCATAAAGCCTTTAAAAAGTCCACTTTGGGCCTTTGGAGAGAGCTAATATAATCGTAGGTGATGGGAGAAATGCCACAGAGTTACTGAGGTACCAGCTTAGAAAACTAATCGCTGGAGGTAAGCTTTGGCAAAGGGCAAAATCAGGCTTAAAAAGTGCGAAGTGGAGGTGCTTCAGATAGACGGAGTAGGTGAGACACAGATCAGGGCGAGAGGTGGTAATTTTAAAAAGCCTGATAGCAGAGAGCCTCGGAGGAAGAGCAGACAAGTCAGCGTGGCAAAGACCGGTTGGAGTCGAGTCAGGAAGGTGTCGCCCCCAGCCGGGGGGGTGGGGGGGCCGCCCGGGGAGCCCAGCAGGGCAGCGCTAGAAAAGCGTCACTTCAGATGACTTCAGCAGCGCTGGATGCCTTGGTCTCTCCCCTCTCTTTTGACAAAATGCAATCGAATTTCTCATTCATAATCCAAATGAGCAGTGCCGGCTAACATAGGACTTTGATTTCTCTCAAAATCCCCATTCCTAACCCTGCTTGATGCCCATGTAAGGAAAATCGAAATTGTTGCCATCGGATTGAAATGCTGAGAAAAGTATCAGCTTTGGAAATCGGCAAATGAAAGGCTTGTCAGGGCAATATTGTGTGGGCTGATGCATCTCTTTAAAACTTCAGGGCCTTCATTAAAAGATCCCTATTAGAGTCACTAATTGGCAGATTGGTTTCCCCATGAGGAAAGCATCTAAAGCCACAATAGGAAGAATGACAACCCTGCCAGCGTTTCTACTTCGCAGAAAACCCCTCTAGCACCACAGCAAAATCCAACTGAAAAACAGTTATCAGCAGATGACTATCAGAGAGCTTGAATGACGCACCATTAAATGTTGATAATTAATTTAAACCGTACCAAATAAAGGCTTTTTAATGAATGTAGGTAAGTCACAGCTATAGCGTTCTCAACCTTCTCGTATACCTCTTTCTTGGTTTTGTACGAGCGTACGTGAACACACACAGAGACTCAGAAACACAGCTGATGCGTCCCAAAATTTACAAGACACGTAGGCGGGAAAACAACTGTATGTTCCCATATGTCAAAAACGGTCACCCACCTCCAACACTGTCACACAACAAGGTACAGATCTTGGGTGTGGGCGTAAACAGAAACAAACCAAGTTCTTACGGCGACCAGAACTTTCTTGAGAAGTACTTTGTGCAGAAGTAAAAAGCAGGAGCCAAGGTGGATGTCCATCAATCTGGCAAGTGACTGAACAAACTATGTACGTGACTATAGTGCAATAGGATCATATTGTAAGAAATGACAACTGTGAGAAAATTCAGATAAACGGAATGAAAAGCATGAATTGATGCAGAGTAAAGTATGTGGAAGCAGGAAAGAAAGATATAATCATCTTTGAGACTTTGAGAGGTGGGAAGGATTTCAGAACTTACTCTGTATAAACTATAGCCATTTCATGATATATCACCTATATATCTCTTCACGATAACATCCCCCAGAATGGGACAACTGAGCGTCTGCTTTAAGACCACTGGCGGGGATAAGTCACAACCTTCCTAACGCAACCTGTTTAACTATTAGATACTTCTAATCGTTAGGCAGTTTTTTTTTTTTTCCTGACACAAAACCCTAATTTGCCTCTTTACAACAGCTCAATCACATAAAAGAAAAGATCAAATCCTAACCAAAAATTCTGTCGTTTTTAAGTTCCAGCTTTGGCCCAGGAGGAGAGATGGGAAAATGCACTTCCTTTCTTTCCTTGGAGAAGAGGAGGACAATAGGAACAGAATCCTACATGTCAGATGCTGTCACCGTGTTGGTGGGTTGTTTTTCTTTGTTATGTATAAAAAAAGGCTCTTTCTCGAATGGATAAACGAACAAAGGATATGACCAACTAGTTCTCAAAAGAAGAATGGTCAACTATTAACAGCCATATGAAAGATTGCTCCAAATCACTAATAAAAGAAATGCAAATCAATGCTGAAGTTTCACCTTTTACACAGCAAATTAGCAGAGGTGACAAAAGATAGAAATAGTCAACTTTGGAGGCAGGCACAGTAATACACTGTTGGAGCTATGAATTGGTCCAGCCATTCTGAAAACCAATTTGGAATCATGCTAAAAATAAAATGACTCCCTTTTGTCCCTGAGTTCCCACTTTTAAGCCATGTACCCAAGGAGATTTAAAAAAAAAACAGAAAGAAAAGTCCCATAAACATCAGTATTCATAACAGCACTTTTTATGGAAGCAAAGAATTAGAATCAAAGTAGGTACTGATAAATTGGGGAAGAGCTTAACAATCACTGGTATATGCAAGTGCTGGAATATTAGTGCACTCTAAGAAACAACAGAAAGAATTCAGAGATATTGGGAAAAAAACTAACATGAAATCATGGAGAATAAAGTAGCAGAATGCACCGAGTTATGCACAATGAACACGATGATGTTGGCAGACAGAACACAGCAATGAAGAACTCGACCACCATCTTGGCCCTCAAGAAAAGTAGAGAAAATTAAATCCTTCCCTTTATTTCAGAGCCCCGGGGACCACGCTTGTTAAACAGTTCATATGTAGGCATTGCAGACGACACGTTTGTTAGTTTTGCTGAACTATCTTTTCGATATTTGTTAATGTAAAATAACTTGCTGGGTGAGGGTGGAGGGAAAGGACACATCTGGAAATGATCGATGTAAAAACAAAAAGGATCAGATCAAATTGATAAACTTTCTTTAAAAATAAGACGTTTCATTGGTTAATAGGTATATATGCAAATGACTGAATTTAAAATAAAATACATCAGAAAACTAAGTGGTTAAAAATAAGTCCACCACACTTTTTAAGAAGCATGTTCCCATGAAAAATAGGATCTTACAGTTAGGACTTGGAAACATCTGCTTTTGAAAAGCTAAATCTTGGAATGGAAAATAAATCAAGATTCTGACAACCAGAGAAGTTGTGGTGAAAGGCCCCGGACTGAGTGAAAGTACCTGGAGGATGGCTCAAAGGGCAGACAGGAACTCCAAAGCTAGTCTTCCGGCAATGAGTCTAACAGGCTAGATTCTCCACTACAGCCTTTATTAATAAAATGGGTCGCTGGTCCAGAGGAAGATATGTTCCATGTTGTCTTTTTACCGGCACTTTGTCACCATCGACAAGAAAAATCAATGCAATCTGGGTCACTCTCTCTTGCCCCACGTCTCCGAGTCTCAACTTTATGATGTGAGGGACCAAGGCACATATGTTTTCATTCTTCACATGATGGAAGCTCCCTAACCCCCTCCCCCCCACACATATAAAGGTCTGTGTATACATACGTTTAAAGGCCTATACATACACACCCTTTTAGAAAAGCAAAAAATCAAATACCAGAGCTGAGAAAAAATATTCTAGGAGTTGGGCGGAAGAGAAGGTACTAGCACTCCACAGGTTTGACATACACAGGATAGGGATACATTGGGGGATGGGGGGATCATTTGGCTGGGAGTGAGCTGACAAGGTTTAGGAGGGCAGGACAACTAGTGAGAAGAGCAGCAACCACCAGAGACGTGTAATTACTCGGGGCCCCTTGAACAACCCATGTCCTGCACACCAGAGCCTCCATTTTCTCTTCCATAAATGTCACAATACTAGTGGCATAATCCACCTCGCCGTGATGTAGGGGCAGAGCACTCTGAACCTTAAAACACTATATATGCACGAGCTATTTGGACGCAAAATGATCTGAGACGTGGCTGTTTGGGACAACACTATTGGCTTGATGTGGGAGCAATTAAGAACCCAACTGCAGCACTGGGAAGCATGGAGGTTGTACTAACACCTGCGAGCAGCTCCACTGTTTGAATGAGACTGGAAGGAGTTCTGAGAACTCCTGGATTCACAGCTGGAAGGAATCTGAGAACAATCAGTAAATGGCAATTGTCGTTCCTTATTATAAATTGCCAGTTTCTTCCTTAGAATTAGTCACTGTTTATAATCACAAACTGGTGGTAAATTCACTGTCAAGAAAACAACAACAAACCAGGTGCTTTCCTAAATGAACTTTTCTCCCCTACAAACCACAAAACTCAATGGACACTTTTGAGTCATGTAGTACCCCAGAGAGAGAGATTAAATCTGAATTAGTTTCTCCCAAAGATTCCTAATCTCAGTTTAGAAATACCATATTGTTTTGCTGTCCCATCTCATTTCTTCTGGAGACTTAACCTCCATTCTCCTCTCGCAATCCTCAGAAAGGGAGAGTTGCCACCTTTTTGTAATCCCTGGTGAAGAAGACTCTCCTCCACTCTCCTTCCCGGCTTAGGTCTTTAACCTCCCAAGACTGTCTCCAAGAGGGTTGGAAGTGTGTTCCTCCCACATCTCAGGAGTCCCTTTGATCATATCAGACACTAGCAAGAATTTGTGGAGAACCAACCTTGCACCCTTTGGTCATATAGGAATCGGAGAAAGACCCGATTCTGGGGCCAAGAGGTCCACATCTATCACCAATCCTCAGTTGTGTGGTCTCACGTGATTAGCACACACCCCATTTCCCTCAGAACCCTTTCAAGGGAAAGATGTGGTTTTCGAGGGTAAGGGAGAGGAAAGCCTGAACAAAGGCCAGTGAGAGGAGAGGATGCATAGTAAACCAACAAACAGAAGTAAGGCCTGGGGATAAGCCAGCCCACGAATCCCCTTTTTGCCTGCTCTTGGAGAACTACTCTGGTGGGAGGAAGCCTACTCATCTGCAGACAACAGTTAACCGAATTACAGATGAAAGCACTCCGCTGATGCCGGCTCAATACCCTCCTGCCCCCCCCCTCCCAAATGGAGCACCTCTATGGCCACAAATTTAAACCCAAGGAAAGCCTGACAGTCCGTGGTTCTTGCCAGCCTGCCAGAGCTCCAAGCTGAGTCACCCAAGCTTTAGTTTTGCCTCGTATTTGATCAGCTTCTTCCTCTGACTCCCCTCGGGGCACAGGAAAAATGTTCCCATCTCCCAGTCCCACGGAGTAGGCACCAGCGAATACTTCATTCCTGGGCAACCATGTGTCTTGGGAAGCCTTTTTTTTTCCCTCGGCCTGCTCGTAGGCCCTGGCCGTTAGGGTCCAGGATGAGATGTGATGAGCCTTGCAGGAAAAATTAAAGAAGATGTAAACAGTACATGCCGACATTTTGCAGCATCGCTAAGAATAAATTGCGCGAAAGGCAATTATGCAAGTTTTACTGGATCCATTAAAAAGACATTAAATGCACAGCTGTTTTAAGTGTCTTTTAAGCTGATAAATTAACTGTCTAATAAATTGTAAGATTTGTCAGCTAATAATGCTATTTTATCTGCTTTAACATATGCCTTCCTAGTTCATGAAGCGTTATTGTAAGTGCCAAGAGGAGATAATGTGCATTTTACAGTGTTATGTCTTAAGTGGAATGGATCATTGGCCATGAAGAAGGGGGTTAATAAATCTCCTAGGCTTTGTTAATTGCACTCAATGAAGTGTCACTGTGAAAACACAAAAGATGGGCTAGAGAAAGCTGAACATAATGTCTTTCAGTTTTACAATTAACAGTTCACTAGGCAAATCGACCAAAAAGACCATAATTTGTTGAAGCCTTATTAACTTACATTTTCCTGGCCAAGGTCATAATTGTGAATGGCTTGAAGCTATCTTTGAACGCTCGTTGCAAAGAGTAACCTTGCTGGAGAGAATGAACATATTTCCTCTGAGTGGCACGAGGGGCCAACCAGGTTCAAGAGAACTAAGGCGGCGCCGTATCCAACGGCAAGTCTTGCCGAGCCATTCACCGGCAAGCACGTGGGTTTGTCCTTGACTTGAGAAAAACACCACTTTCAATAGCTCGTCTCAAGATGCTGAGTGGAGGAAGAGAGTATACACATAGCCGTGTGAAATTCAAAGCCACTACTTCAGCAGCCATTAAGTAGAAGCCCCAGAAAATAAACAAGCTCTAATTGATATGAAATTGGTGCATTCTTTCCTTTTAAACTTGGGCACAGAGACTTCAGGATGTTCGCAACGTGAGAACCGCCCATTCAGATCTGTTTCCCACACGCTGGCGGGAACCAACAATAATAGTCCAACTTGTTTATCTGCCAGAGCGAGACGCACCTTGCGCCCCGCTCTGCCATTAAGGGTGGCCCGGGAGCAAATGCCTGCCGGTTGGCACTTCAGGGCCGGACAAAGCTAGCGGATGCCCGACTCGCCTTGGCAGAGGGGGAGACGACGGAGCCGGAACCTTGGCTTTTTCCAAAATTAAGCCTTCACGTGTCCGGACACGCCTGGAAATACTACATAATTTCACCGTTGCTTCTGGCACGGCAGCAACAAAAACGCACAGATCGCAAGAGAAAGCCGGCCAAGAGAATCCGTATCGTCTGCTTCGTTCCTTCACATACGTTGTAGCTTATCCAATCCTTTCTATCCCCTGAGAGCAGGCAAGATCCACTGCATTCAAGATGTTGATATACTATCGAATATACTTCTTGTCCTCAAGAACATTACCAGCTAACTATACTCTTACACCTTCTTCCTCCCCATTCCTCCATTTCTGCCTTTTGAATTCTTGCCCATCTTCTAAGACCCAGCTCAAAAGCTACCTCCCCATAATGCACTATCCCCCAAAGTCAGAAATGTTTTGATCTTCTTGTGGCCATGTATAGCATCTGGTCCTTCTCACGCTAAATTTCTTCTCAATAACTAGATAGAAAAATAGAGAAAACATTTATTAAATGCTAACCATGTGCCAGGCACTGTACTAATCACAATGCATAGGTCCACTCATCACAAGTGTGTAAGAGAGCAAGATCATTTCTGCTCTTGGTGTTTACATTCTTTTTTTCCCCCGGTGAATTCATTTTTATTTCTTCATTTACTATTTTCTTTTCCCCAGTTATGAGGTTTACAGAACAAAGCACATAAAGGGGAGCTGGAAGCTGGTCCAGAGTGGAGATGGCATGGTTCGTACATCGTGCCTGGGAGGTGACTTGGAGGCTGGCTTCCGAGACATAAATAAAATTACAACGGACTACAAAAGACGAGGAGACACAACTACCAGGCAAAGTCAAAACAAAACAAAACAAAAAACTCTGTGAATCAACCCTGGAGGACTTTCACACTGAGAACTTTCACTCAGCATTTATCACAAGGAAAACAAGAAAACTGGCAGCAGTACTCAGGGAATCATCCACAGGACATGGAAGCCCATTGCTACAGTAGCTCTGCCAATGGTAAATGCCAGTTTGGTCCAGATTCATAAGAAGAAGAAAAAGAACAATAGAGCAAATTGGAAATGTATCAAACCTGACAGAAAGGGAATATGAAAACCAGAGGAATGGAACCATTCCTCTTTTCCCCAAGATTACTCAGGGTACAGATCCCAACCAGTCAATCCTCACAACCTAATGACAGGAGGATGAAGCCACTATAGCCCACCACAGCTAAATCAACAATTCAAAGAATCTGGAATAAAGTAAGCAGATGGGAATGGTGCCAGGGAAAGAGGCTGTGGGATTAAAATTAAAATAGCATCAAAGTATTCTACGCAAAACTAATCACAGGAACAAAGTACTAACCTGAAAGAAGAAGGGGAACTAAAGATAAACATAAAGCAATGGAAGAACTAGGTAAAAGAAAATACGAGCCTCCCGATCACAATTGTAATTGTAAATGGATTCAACAAGCCAACCAAAGGAAAACGAGGGAACACGCATGAAAAAAGTAAACACGACCACATTGAAAATGAAAGGCTAGAACAGAATGTACCACGCAGTAGGAGAATCCAAAAAAGGTAGCGATATTATAATGTCCACAAAGTAGAAATAAAAATTCACATCAGTAGAGACAAACAGAGAAATTTACAAAATGAACCAATATCATTATTAAACACCAAGTCATCAAATGTCATAGCACCTCAATTCAAAAGGGAAAAGAGGATTGAATTTCAAAAGGCCAGGCAGTACCGCAATAATTTCAGAATACTGGAAAGGTTGGAAGGGGGCGATTTTGAAGAACTTTAAATGCCAAACAAAGTTACTTTTGATCCAGGAAGTAATAGGGAGCCATTAGCGCTCATTGAGCAGGAGAAGAAGAAAACATAGTTGGACCTTTTACTTGAAAAAAATCACATTTGCAGCTGAATGGAGGTTAGATTACAATGGAGAGAGCTTTGGAAAAAAAGAGAGATTATTTAGAAGGGTATTGCAGCAGTCCAAATGAAATGTGAAAAGGCTCTGAATTAGTATTGCAGCTCTATGAGTGAAGAGAAAATGTACCACAAATGTTGTGAGGGGAAAGAGAGGATTTGGCAATGAATTGAATTTGCAAGATCAGAGAGAGTGAAGATGACACTGAGGTTTGAAGTCTAGGAGTAAACAAAATGCCAGACAGGGAAGAAATATTGAGAAAAATCAAAGAAGTAAATACGGATGAAGAAAGCACAGAGAGTAGGAGCAAAGCATCAGTGGTGAGGAAAAAAAGCGAAATTTAAAAAAAAAAAAAGGTCTGGCCATGAGGACTATAAGAATGTCTGGAAGAAAAGCATGAGATAAAAACAAATTAGAGCTTCTGAGGAAACCGTTCAGGACAGAAAGTGAGACACTTTATCCAGAGAGTGGACTCACTGAGAAAAAGAAAGGAACGGAACAATCAGGACTAAATAATGGGAAGAAATATTGGAACAAAATCCAAAGATTTTTTTTAAAAATAGAAAAAATATAAGGATCTACCACTGAAAAGAACTGACCAAAAAAACTAATAGTTTGAAAAGAGACAATCAAGTTAATTTAGGCTGACATTAAGCAGCTTTAAATGGAAGCCGAACCACGTGGTTTCCCTATGTGACAAATTATGAGGCCTGACCCTTCTCCCTGCTTTCACCGCAATCAGTTTCTACCCAAAGGCCATGGCACCTTTTTTTTCTAGCTATATATCTAGAAAGCTATTAAAGCTTAGATATCCTGTATATGATGGACACTATTTTTCAAGAAATCCATCCCCTACCTCTGAAAAAAAATCTACCCAGATCTATTAGAAACAGAAAAGAGTGAAATTAGAAAAAATCCAATCTGCAAAGAGACAAACTGAAGACACACAGCAATGTTATATCCAAAATTCAGAGCACCAAGACAAAGGAAACCTACAGACAAAAGCAAAAGGGGAAAAGAGTTAAAATATGAAGGAATCACTTAGATTACACAAGACTAAACTGCAACTACTGTAAAAGAGGAATTCTCAGAACATGATATTCCAGAAGGCAAAAGATAAGTACTTACAATGAAAAGCTACTTTTCTCTGAAAAACTAAAAATAAATCAAGGATTAAAAATAAACCTTAAAAACATTATGGAGCTTTCAGGCATTAAAGATTAAAAAAAAAAAAAAAAACCCAGAGCTGAGTAGAAATCATGAAGTTCAAACCTAGGGGTAAAAGGAAATCTAGAAAGGTCATTGCATTTGAACAATTAAAATTAGGAGCTAAATGATAATAAAGTGCTTACATTTTAATGTCAGAAAAAGAAATCGGGGAGGGGCAGCTAGGTGATGCAATGGATAGAGCACCAGCCCTGAATTCAGGAGAACCTGAATTGATATCTGACCTCAGACACTTAACACTTCTTTAACACATAGTTATGTGACCCTGGGCAAGTCACTTAACCCCAATTGCCTCAGCCAAAAGAAGAAGAAGAAATTAGAATTCCTCAGAATTAGAATAATCCGAATTCAGTTATTGACAGTTATTAGCTGTGTGACCCTAGGCAAATCCCTCAATCTCTCTGTATCTCATTTTTCATGATAATGAAATCATATCAATGATTAAGGTATAACTACTGAACATCATCTAAGGACCTAAAAACAAAAATCAATCAACTTTTATGGAGAAATAGATAGTACAGTTATAACTGGGGCCCTCAATGTGTCCCTTTCAGATGTATACAAATCTAAAGGGCAAATGGTAAAATATAAGGAGATGAACAGAAGTTTTAAAGTAAGTTATGACATATCTTTGTGATTAGTGAAGAGAAAGAGAAAGGAACATGACTTACCAAGTGCCAAGGCATAACAACCACATGAAAATGAAGGCAAGCAGAAATATTAAGCATAACCTTCATTGACTTCAATGTAATAAAATTATCATAAATAAGGAGTATTTAAAGAGAAGATTCAAACTGAAGGGGAGGTTAAAAATGTGATTCCAGTGAACAGAAATATCATAGAAACAATAATTTCACCAGCAATTTCATTGTTACAATGGTAAAACAATGAGATAACACAGCAGAACTATTGTGGGGAAGTAAAATCAATTCTTAGATGAATATCTTACTTTTATGTCCCTAGCACTTACTTTAGTGACTAGCACATATTAGAGAATAAATGTTTATTGATGAATGAAATGCTTTCATCAGCAAAAAAAGTAGAACTCAATAAATTGGGCATAAAACTAATATATATTGTATATATAATATATATATATATAAATTAAGTGAGGATTTTCTTTGAAAAAAACTAATAAAAAAGAAAAACTTTTACTTAATGAGATTAATGGGAAAAGAAAATTGCCGAGTCCCAAGGAACTGCAGTCAAATTCACGTAAGATTTAGCAGCCACAATTACAAAGAAGCAAAGAGGTTAGAATATGATCTTTCAGGAAGCAAAAGATTTAGACTTACAGCCAAGAAAAAGATATTCAGCAAAACAATATAATCATATTGGGAAGGAAATGGACCTTTAACAAAACAGAAGACTTAAAAATTCCCCATGAAAAGCAGAAAACTTGACTTACAAACAAAAAAGTCAAGAGAAATATAAAAGGTTAAATATGAGCAAGCAATGATAAGGGACTAAACAGGTTAAAGATTAAATGGTTTACACTCTTATATGGCGAGATGGTACATGTAGCCACTCTCTATCATCATCATGGATCATAAAGGGAGTCTAATTTGTCAGAAGGCCAAGAAGACATTTTGTTAGGCTTTGAAAATCTCAGAAGAAAGAAAATGTTGGGGCAAAGAGACACACAGGAAGGGAGGGAATGGAGAGGAAAAATGGAGGAAATCTCACATAAATGGCATGCACAAAGAGGAGTTCATACAATAAAGGAAATTAGAGGGAGGAAGTGATACTTGAATCTAAGTCATCTGAATTGGCAAAAGAAGGGAAGAATACTGATACATATCACTGAGCACAGAAATACAATTTCCCCAACAGGAAAATGGGAGGGAAAGGGGTTGAGGGAAAGAAGAATGCATTAGAGGGAGTCCTCAGAAGCAAACAGACTCTCAAAAAAGAAAAGGATGGATGAGGATAAAATATGAAATGATTAAAAAAAGAAAATAGGATAGAGGGAAATACACAAATAGCTCTCATAACTATGAAGGTGAATGAGGTGAACTCACCTGTAAGATAGAAGTAGATAGCAGAATGAAAGAAATTAGAAGCCAACAATATGTTGCTTATAAAAATGTACTTGATACATCCAGAGTTAAAGCAAGGGACTGTAAAAGAACCTATTACACTTCAGCTGAAGTTAAAAAAAAGAAAGGTAGGGGTAGTAATCATGATCTCAAGCAAAGCAATAGGAAAAACAGACCTAATGAAGAGAAAAAAACTGGAAACTACATTTTGCTAAAAAGTAACATAGGGAATGGATTGATATCAATACCAAACATATATGTAACAAATGTATTCAATAAAGAGCATTTGAAACAAAGATTAAAAGTTCATTGAAAACTAGCTTAATAATAAAGAATGAATGGGTAAAAGAACAAATTATAGAAACAATCAATAGGTTCACTTGACATAATAATGACAACAAGGAGAAAATATACCAGAATTTGTGGTTTGCAGGTGGATGGGCATTTAAGGGAAATTTTTATATCTAAACCATTTCATTAATAAAAGTGAGAGTGGATCAATAAACTAGGCCTGGAACTACAAAATCAAAAAACCAACCAATTTTTTAAAAACCCAACTAAATAACAAAACAGTAACCCTGGAAATCAAGGAAGAGATTAATAAAATCACAAGGAAAAAAAAAACAGCAGCACTGAAGTAATTAGAAACTTGTCTCAAAAAAGCCCAATAAGATAAACAAGCCATTCATTAATTTAATTTTTTTTAGAAGAAGAAACCAGATTACCCGTATCAAAGATGAAAAAGTTGAATTCACAAACATGAAGAAATAAAAGCTATTTAGGAGCTGTTTTGCCCAACTATATGCCAGTAAGATTAATATACACAGTGACTGGCGCATAGCAGACACTTAAGAAATATTTATTGATCGAGAAGGATGAAAATTTACCAAAATACAAATTTCTAGATTGTAAGAACGGGAAATGGGATACTTAAATAATGCTAATATAGGAAGAGAAATTGAACAAGACATACTGTGTGTGTACACACACAAACACACACACACACACACACACACACACACACACACACAGTAGTAATGTATCTCAAAGACCACTATGATCAAACTGGATTACACCACGAATGCAGGGATGGTTTAATATTAAGAAAACTATAAATGTAAGTGACCATATTAATAACAGAAAGAATAAAAATTATATGATTATTTCAATAAAGGCAAAAAAAGCTTTTGACAAAATACAACACCCCTTCTTGTCTAAAAAAAAAACATACATGCTAGAAGAAGAAATAAATGGAGCTTTCTTTAAAATGTTAAGTAGTATCTATCTAAAATGAAGAGCAAGCATTAATTGTAAGCTAGAGACTTTTCTAACTGTATCACAGCAAAATTTTCTTTTTGCAAATAATATGATAATTTTTAAGGAAGCTTAAAGAGTCAACTAAAGAACTAAATGAAAAAAAAAATGAACAACTTCAACAAATTTCCAGGATATAAAGTAAACCTAAGTAAATTACTAGCATTTCTATATATTACCAGTATAATACAGCAAAAAGAGATAGAAAAAAGAAATACCATTTAAAATAACGAGGGTAAAATTCTTGGGGATATACCTGCCAAGAAACACACAGGAACTAATATGAACACAATCAAAAATGCTCCACATCAGTAAAGACAGATCTAAATATCTGAAGAAATAATTATGGCTCATATGTAAGTTTGGTTCACCAAATAAGGATATTACCAGAATTATTCCTTCTTTGGGGTCATACCAATCAAAGTGCCAAAAGAGCACTTTATGGAGCTAGGAAAAAAATAACAATCTGGAGATACAAAAAGCAACAATGATCAAAGGAATTGATGAAAAATACGAAGAAAGGGGGACCTATCAGTATCTGATCGCAAACCATGTCTCAAAGTCATAATTGTCAAACAATCTTATACCAGTTAAGGAATAGAGAGGCTGATCAGGGGAACAGATTAAAATATATAAAAGCAAATCAGCAGAGTAACTTAGGAAGAATCGACAGAGATAGGTTGCAATAGACATTACTGGAGGGTCCTCCAGAGTCGAGACCACAGTTTCATTTGAATATCTGAAAGAATTAACATGAAACAAAATAGTGTCTTATTTGATTGGGAAACAGTGTAACTAATGCTGATAAATGAAGATAATGGAATCCTGTTGTATAATAAAAGATTTTGGGGGAAAAAATCTGGAAGACACAAAGCAAAGTAAGCAGAACTAGGGCAATATATGGGAGTAACAGAAATGAAAAAAAATACTAGAAGGAAATCAAACTGAGCAGCCGTAATGAGCAATTTAAGTCAAAGAATGGTCACAGAATGAAATCTCTCTCCCTGTTCTTTCAGCAAAGAGGTGTGGATCAAGAGGTGAAGGAGGCTACACACACTGAAACAAACTCATTCCCTCTAACTGCTGGTCTGTGTTTAACTGTGTTTATTTGCCATAAGGAGGATTCCTTTGGAGGCGGCATATATGGAAAGATCTAGATGCAAAATCAGTTATCTATATTACTAATTTTTAAAAGCCAACTGCAAACGTGGAATAATTAAAGAACAATATAAAGAGAACATAAAAGCTGGTTCCTGCTCTAAAGGATCTATAATATTTTCTTTAAAATGTAATGTTCTCTGGGAGCAGATTTCTTGGGGGGCTTCTGGGAGCAGCCTTCGTTTCAGGTCAGTATAATAATCACCTCAAATGCAGCCAGGAGTTAAAGTTCAAATCCTTTATTGTCTCTTTCCAAGTCTTGTCTCCTTTCCTGTGGCCCAGTTAGCTTTCTTAGAAGCCTATCTCTCTCCTTGGTTCCGAGAGCTTGAGCTCAGGCTTCTGAATCTCCCAGACTGAATCCTGGCTGAGGCTCTGAGAGCTTCTAGTGCTCTTGTCCTTCTGGCCCCGAGAGCTTCTCGCTGCTATTCCCCACACTGTGTACAAACCAATTATTATATCACTAAGAAACCATTATTTGTTGTAGGATTAAATCAATGCTAAACTAGATTTAACCACTGTCTCCTCAATTCCACTTAGCACCTTGTTTCAAGTCTGGCCCATAACATCTCCTTGTAGGATCAGATCAATCATACTGAACCGTGCTAAATTCCATAACTATTGTCTCTATCAATTCCACTGACTTAGCACCTTGTAAGAATCCTTTTGTTTCAAGTTCAGAGTTCTGGCCCATAACAAGGATTGACTCTGAAACTCAACACGGTGACATCCAAACTCTAGTGAGTCCTTCCTTGCTATCTGCTTATTCACTTCCAAGTCCAAGTGTGAATCTAACAGGGAAGAGGAAAATCTAGACACAGGGACTATATAGCCATTGCTAGGTGATGCAGCAGCGTGCTGGACCTGAAACCAAGAGGATTTGAGTTCAAATCCAGCCTGAGATACTCGCTGTGTGACCCCAGGCACATCACAATCTTTCTCAGCCTCAGTTTCCTCAACTGTAAAACAGGGGTTCTATAATAGCCATCTCCCAGTTTGTTGTGAGGATAAAACGAGACAGTTGTAAAGTGCTAGGATGGTACCTGGGAGGCATATGATAATAATGATAAACACTTACTCCCTTCACTTCCTGCTGAAAACTTCGAGCATTAAGATGTACCAGTAAAGGAGATATTTAAGTATGAGTTGAAGGGCTGTTTGCGTTGGCAAATATTTCCCACTACCACTTGAAGATGTTTCCATGTGACTCTTGACTGGACTATTTCAGAACTCTCCAAGTCTCCAGTTTCTCTAGACCCTAGCTTTTTAAACTGACCCCATATGGGATCTTGTAACTGAACGTGTGCTTCCTACAGCCATCTCCTATCGTATCCTAAACCAATCCCTCTGTGAAATGTCTCTGCTTTGGTTGAGGCTCAGCATGTGTTATTCTGAAGTTTTGCAGCTCCCCTTCACCCCCTACAGCAAGTCAGGTGCCAAGAAATGTAGCTTCTATCCCCCTGTAACGTATCTTCCCTCACATCCTAGACTCCCATTCATTCTTGAGCCTCTGCCCCTGAACTAAGGCCCGCCTCACCTTACAGAGTAGACAAGCCACGCTCTTTTGGCCAATTTGGTTCAACTTACCAAAAATTAACTATTTCTTCATCACTCATCGCTTGGTTTAGAAACCAAGATGCCTGTTTTAAAATGGTTTTTGGTCCGTCTGGGTGGAAATTTCCTTCACTAATAGCAATGAGTATGAACTTGGAGCTTCCTGGGGGGCCTGATGTGGAGCTTAAGAAACCTGCAGTGAGGCAGTTCCCGCTGGTCTGAAGCTCGGAGCAGCTGGAGGTCGAGCCTGCTTCCTCCAAGGCTGACATTCTCTGCTCTGGCTCTGTGAGCCACAAGCTGAGAAGTTACATTTTGGAGTGATTGAGGTACTGCCAGGCAGCCTTGGGGACCCAAGGGTCTTGGGGGGGGGGAGCTTCCAACTGGATAAAAATAACTTCAGAGAAATCAGATATGGAATGCAACCCTGAGTGGTTTTAAAATTTTTAAATTAAAGGGAAAGTTAAAAAATTAAATAAATTAAAGGGAAAGTTTAAAAATTAAAGTTAAAAAGTTAAAAAACCTAAATACCACTTTCCAGGTATAATAAAGTGGCCAGAATGTGTAGAGGGCTGAAACTCTTGAGTTCATGCAGTGAGGTCCGAACAACCGAGCACTTAAGGCTAATTACCAATTGGACAATACTCTATGGCCATAGGCTTGGAAAATGGCCCTTCCCACTATCCTGTCCTAGCTCGATAATTGGTGTATACAGAGAGTTGTAGGAGGGACTAGGGGGTGGAATAAGACTAGCCAGGTCACTTCTGGGTGGGAGATGAACAAGGAAGGTCATGGAGATTCTGCTTCCATTCAATTCACTCCTACCTGCGGTCATCACAAGAAGGAATTCTGAAAGGATCCTAAAGATTGAATCAATGTTGTCTTTTCTGGTCTTGTACCCTTAGCTAATTGTCACAAGTGGAAACAGGGAGGAGGTATAAGAGAGGAGAAAGATGGTGAAGAGACAGAGACAGATAGAGATAGAGAGAGCCAAGAGAAAAGGGAAGAAGACACACAGAGAGAGACACAAAGAGGGAAAGTGAAAGAGAGAAGAGGAAGAGGAGGAGGAGGAGGAAGAGGAGGAAGGGAGAATAACCCTGTGTGACCCCATGTGAAGACTGCAGTTGGCACCCTGGATACCTTAGAATCAGCTGGAGTCGGGATGAGCAAAAGTCCTTGGTCTTTATTCTTGGTCTTTAGGGATAGAAATGAACAAGATGGATGCAGGATCTCCACGACTTCCTTTTTCCTCATCTACTACCAAAGTGACTCTGGCTTGTCTCACTCCACCTCCTCAATCTTCCCACAATTTTCTATATTCGTCAATCATTGAGCCAGCACAGAATAGTGGGAAGGGCCATTTTCCAAGCATATGCTAAGAGAGTATTGTCCAATCGGTAGTTAGTCTTAAATGCTCAGTTGTCCGACCTCAGTGCATCAACTCAGAGTTTCAGCCCTTTATAGTCCCATTAGATCCAATTTCTTTCCCCATAGATAAGTACATCCCATTGATGGAACTACTCTGCAGTGATAAAAAGGACAGGTTCCTGAAACAACTGAAGATACACAAAGCACCTTTTTTTTTAATAATAGCTTTTTATTTTTCAAAACACATGCAAAGATAATTTTTAAAACTGACCATTGCAAAACCTTGTATTCCATATTTTTCTCCCTTCCTCTCAGCAAGGAATCCAATATAAGGTTACACATAGAAGCAGCTATGCTCTTGCCTGATCCCTAAGGTGATGGGCTCTTGCCATTGGCAGGAATGACATAGTGGGTCTTACCAGGCAGCCATTTGTATTTTATTAAATAAATGAGGGACTAAAACAACTTTACCAATGTTCAGACCATTTTCTCCTACTATCCACTGTGAGAAAAACTAATTTCCCTAAGAAAATCCCCCTCAGTCACTTCTCAGCTGAGTGCTAACATGTGTCAGGGAGATGCCAGACTTCTTTTCTGGAAGGACAAGGTCACATCACTGAAGGTAACAGACCTGACATTCAAAAGCTGCCAGAGCACATGAGGAGAGGGGCTTTGTGGGGGGAGATTCTCGCCCCGAGTCCTTTGGAATTGAGAGTCATCAGTACTGACCAGAGTTCTAAATCTTTAAAAATTGTTTGTCTTTACAATATTGTTGTTACTATATAAATTTATCTCTTGGTCCCGATTACTTCATTCTTCATTAGCTCATCTCCCCATGTTTGTTTTTTTCCTGAAACTATCCCCTTTACCATTTTTCACAACACAATAATACTCTACAGTATTGTGCTCATTGTTTAACAACTGGCTTTCAGGGACTGGGTGACAAGGGGATGCACACATGATATATTTAGTCTTATTTGCATTATAATCTTTTTCTATCATTCTTCCTTAGCCTAGAAAATCAATAAAACAAATCAAGACAGGATTTGTGGCATTTTCCAATTTTCAAGATGTAAACGCTCACATTGAAATTTTAACGATTAGCTTCTGTTACCAACTTTGAGCCAGTTCCAGCAAATTCCTGATATTCTATCACACCAATATGCCATAGCTTTTTCAACCATTCCCTAACTGATGGGTACTCCTATAGTTTCCAATTTTTCTCACCACAAAAAAGAGCTTTCTTTAATCTCTTTGGGATATATTTTCTTGGAGACAAGATAATGGTATCAAAGGGCCAAAGAGTATGTAATTTTAACAATTTTGAGAGCATAAATACATCTTTCCTTCTAGAAACGACTATACTAGTTCACAGCTCACTTTTAGACTTGGTTATTTTCCTTTTATGGCAACTTTACTGATTTAATGCATGTGAGGTGGGACCTCGGTTATTTTAATTTGCACTTCTCTAATTATTAGTGATTTAATGTCTTTTTTTAATGGTTAATGATAAGGAATGTCTTCTTCTGAAAACATATACTTTGATGGTTTACCGATTGGAGAATGACTCATTCTTATAAATTTAAATCAGTTTTCTCTATATATTACAAATGAGAACTTAATCCAAGAAACTTGATGCAAAGGGTCCTCCCCCCCCCATTTATCTGTTTTTCTTTTAATTTCAGCAGAGGGGTTTAGTTTGCTCAAAAACATTTTCATTTTCTAGATGTCATGTCCAGGTGAATATAAATATGTTCCTATATATCCCCACTCAATTGCCAGAGGTCTATCATATCTAGCTCTTCTAAAATTATATTCAGATACTTCACGTTCTTTGTTAAGTGATCTAAGCACAAATTGAGAGGTCCCATTAATATAGTTTTATTGTCCATTTTGGTAACTATTTCCTATAACATTTCCTTTTTCCTACATGTTATTTTCTTTGACACATATATGTTTAGGATTGATACTGTATATGGAAGAGGTGTCAGACTAGCACCTTGTAGTCCAGATACGGCCTGCAAAATTCCTGAGTTCAGTCTTACCCAAACTAAAATGTAATTGGGAAATACTTAACTAAATAAAATTACAATTTCTTGTTGTTGCTCAGTTGTCATCAGTAATATCTGATTCTTTGTGACCCCATTTGTGGTTTTCTTGGCAGAGATGACATAGTAATTTGCCATTTCCTTCTCTATCTCATTTTTATTTTTTTATTTTATGTTTATTTTATTTTTACTTTATTTTACAGATAAGGAAACTGAAGTAAACCAAGATAGTAACTGTCTGAGGCCACATTTGAATTCAGGAACATGTCTTCCTGATTTTAGGTCTGATGTTCTACCCACTACACTACTTAGCTGCCCCAAATTATAATTCAACATAAATAATGCTAAATTTCTAAATCAGTACCAGGCCCTTGTGAATCAATATCTTTTAATTTCAGCAACACATCGTTCTCTTTTAACTGGTTCTACTTTTATCTTCTGTCTCCGATCTTGATTGCTCCCCCTGCTTTTTTATGTCAACTGAAGCAAAGAGATTTTGCTTCAGCCTCTTATCTTAACTCTGTGTACATCTGTTTTGAATGTATTCCTTATAAATAACATTGTTGGATTCTGATTTCTAACCCATTCTTATATTCTCTTCTATCTCATAGGTGAGTTTTTCACATTTATATTCATAGTTATCATTATGAATATTTTCCTCCTTTTTCATAAGTTTCCTTTTCCTTGTTTCCTGCTCCCTCTAAGAGTTTGTTTTGCTTGAGGCCAATCCTTCCTTTAAATTCCTCTTCACACTGAGTGGATGCCCATCAGTTGGAGAATGGCTGAATAAGTTATGGAATGTGAATGTTATGGAATATTATTATTCCATAAGAAACAATCAGTAGGATGAGTTCAGAAAAGCCTATAGAGACTTAGATGAACTGATGCTGACTGAAGTGAATAGAACAACAAGATTATGTGTCGATCAAGTCTGATGGACGTGGCTCTTTTCAACAGTGAAGTGATTCAGGCCAGTTCCAGTAGACTTGAGATGGAGAGAGCCATCCACATCCAGAGAGAGGACTGTGGGGACTCAATTTTCACTTTTTGTTGTTTGTTTACTTTTTTTTTTGGTTTTCTTTCTCATTTTGTCCTTTTTGATCTGATCATTCTTGTGCAGCATGATAATTGTGGAAATATGTATAGAAGATGTGCACATGTTTAACATGTATTGAATAACTTGCTATCTAGGGGAGGGGGTAAGGGAAAGGGAAGGAGAAAAAATCTGGATCACAAGGTTTTGTAAGGGTGAATGTGGAAAACAATCTAGGCATGTATTTTGAAAAGGTAAAAAAAATAAAAATTACCCTTCACCTCATTCTCTTTTGCTCCTCTCTAGTTCCTCTTATTTTCTTAACTAAAATCTGAATCAATCAGGACTCCAATGATGAGCAAATGGAGCTTGGCCTGGGACCTTTTGGTGGCCAATCACACTTTGGCCCAAAACTCTGAAGATTTATTTATATTCATATATTCATTTAGATTTTTAACTAAATTTTAAACTAAATTTAACTAAAGAGGAGATGTTTTTGTCTTGATTGCTACCTAGCCTTAATCACTGAATGAGTGTGGCCTGACTCAAACTGAGATCTGTTTGAGACATGAGTGTAAAAAGGCCAAGGCCTCCCGCTGCATCCGGGGCCATCTCCAGTCATCTTGATCTATGTCTGGCCACTGGATCAAGCAAGATGGCTCTGGAGGGGAAAGCGAGGCAGGTGATGTTACCCAGCCCTCCCTCACTTAAACCCAATTCCCATATACATCACTACATCCCCTCCCTGATGTCATAGTCCTCTTCTAAAAGGACAAGCAACTCTCTTGACTCCTGTGTTTATATCACAGTTTTTATTAAGGTCTAGTATTTTCATCAAGAATGCTTATTGAAGTATTCTATTTTATGAAAAATCCATCTTCATTCTGTAGGATTACACTTAGTTTTTCTGGGTAAGTTCTTTTCCTTGTAAGCCTAGATTTTTTGCTTTCTGGAATATAGGATTCCACATTCTCTACTCCTTTGTAGTAGCAACTACTAAATCACGCGAGACTGATAGTGACTCCTCAGTCTTTAAATTCTTTCCCTCTGGCTGCCTACAGCATTTTTTCTTTGACCTGGAAGCTTTGGATTTTGGCTTGACTATTCCTGGGAGTTTTTGTTTTGATCATTTGAGACATGAATTCTTTCTCTTTCTACTTTGGTCTCTGTTTCTAAGAGATCTGAACAGTTTTCTTTTATTATTTGTTGAAATATGACGTCCGGATCCTTTTGGCTATAGCTTTCAGGTAGTTCTAATGATTTAAATTCTTACCTTGAACTGTTTGTATTATCAGTTGTCTCTGCCTTGAGGTATCTTACATTTCATTCTATTTTTTGAAAGTGTTTTGGTTTTTAAAAAAAATGTCTTATCTGGTGAAGTCATTAGCTCCCGTTTGTTCTATTCTAATTATCAGTTTCGATATTAATGTGTACCTCTTGTTCCAAGCTGTTAATTCTATTTTGAAATTGTCCACTGCTTTTTTTTCCTTCCCCATTTTTTCTGCTAACATTCCCATTTGATTTTTAAAATAATTTTTAGCATTTTAGCAGAATCTTACTTTGAGTTTGTCAGAAATTCTGGTTGAACTAATGTCCTAAGCTATATGTTTCTTTGAGGCTCAAAGCTGATGTTGTGTAATCATTCTCTTCCTCTAGATTTGTTTCTTGGGCATCCCTCTAAACACGATAGAACTTTCTAATGTATTTTATTATTTTTGCTCCTTCTAGCATAGACATTGTTAAAACAAGGCTCTGTGCAATTTTTAGAGGAAATAATATCTGGGTTGATCTTATTTCTTTGTCATTCTTTTTATTTTCTGGGATTGTTGAACACTGTGTTATTCCATCATCTCAGGGAAATCTCAGGCTAGAGACCCGCCAGCTTTCAGTGCCTCCAAAGTGGCGATCTGGGACAAAAATTCAATCACCGGTTTCCTGATCTGAGCTCAGCAAGTTCCTGACCTAGGTTTGGTTTGAAGCAATACCCCTGTGAACACGTCCATGCTTGAAAGTTCCAGTAGAGTGTAGCCAAATTCAGCCTCTCCTCAGGCAGCTGGGAAGTCTGCAGGTTCAGAGTTACAGAACTGCAGATTCCATTTTAATCTAGAATTCTTGCCCCAGTTATATTACACCGTAGGCTTCAGACTAAGCTACCATTTGCTTCTGTAGGTGTTCCTTGCTTAGAACCCAGTCTAGGGGTACATCACCACCGATGTACATCCCTAGGTATAAGTCCCCTCCTCCCTATAACTTTGGATCAGCAAAACGATAGTGACAGCTGCCAGTGGGTTACTTGTTCCCATACCCTGTATGAGACGGCAGCCCCAACCCGAGTGCCACCTCAGTCCTCTCTCAGTCTGAGGGACATGGAATGCTCTTCCCAGTTTACTTCTGGCTTGACCCATCCTTAGCATCCACAGACTTCTCAGTCTGTCTCCTTAGGCTGTTCACGAGTGGAAAAATTACTCCTTGCATTTGGGTGTTTTGTGGATTTCCTAATTGGAACTTGGTATGGGATATTTTGGAAGAATTAACTTGGAAGAGCCAAGTTATTCTTCTTTGAACTATTCTGCCATCTTGGTCCTGCTTCCTCATCTTAGCAAAGCATTTGACACAGATTTTTAATGGCACTTGAGTTGAGAAGGTAAGACCTTACATCTGGGTATTTTGTTCCCAGGATTGGTAAAATCGTTTTTTTCAAAATACTTTGACAATTGTATTTCAGTACATTTTAATTTCTTTATAATCCTATGCACACTACTTATTTATTTTTATATTTTAAGAAGAGGCTCATAGGATTTTCTAGATCCTAACATTTATGGGGTCCTTGTCACTAAAACAATTAAGATCTTGTGGATTAGACAATACTACATAGAGTTAAGTATACTCGGAACCAATTGAATTAAATGACTCAAAATGAAGGCATGAATTTTTCAATGGTAACTTAGAAGGCAGTTTCAAAAGTAGGATGCCTTGTCAAACATGTCAGAGCCCCAAATGTCCAGCCACAAGTGATGCTCAACATAGGCTATGTTGATTATAATGGCTGCCGTCAATGTCCAAGACCGGGTGTGTCAAGGATATGCGATCACCCCGTTAAGACTAGAGGCAAGGGCAGATCGTGGCTCCACTTGAACTTCCCCATCCCACCAGCCAATCCGCTTCGGTGACCAAACTGGCTGTCGTGTACTGTGTACTGGCTAAGATTGGCTGACCAATCGACCAAGCCCCAAGTTTTCATACAATTATCTAAAAGCATAACTATGTGTGAGTGGGAGATTTTGAGTTTGATCTGCGGTACGCACATGGTCAGCCCATCTGATGCCTCAACCCCAGATAAACTTATGTCTATGAAACTTCTGCCTGTGAGGTATGACCATGCTAAACTTAGAGGCTCCTTTATATTCAGAAAGTGGGTGGCCACATGCTTTGTGGCAACATACACACATAACATGGGGGCTCTAGGAATGCAAGTTGCGGGAATTTACAGGGCAATGTCCTCTACTGTCCCCATTGCTCTGCTCTCGGTGTCCACAGTCCAGCTTCTATAGATGCTTTCTTCATCATACCTGGTTGTCCACTGTTTGTGAGAGGGGGTCATAGGTTTCACAACTCTCCCGTCTTTGGATTTCATCCTATGCCATTTAATATTAGCATCTTTCCCCACGGACAGAGAAAGGCAAAGAGGGAATTCACATCAAATTTGTAGACAATACAAAGCTAACGTATTAGTCAAAAAGATTTCAACAGTCTGGGAGATCGGGATAAGTATAATAAGACAAAATTTGCTGAGGATAAATGCAAAGCCCTGTATTTGGGGTCCAAAAATCGGGATTCTGTGCAGAAGTGTACAATCAGAATCGGTAACAGCCTCGAGATCAAGACACTGTATAAAGAATTGAGACTTGAGATTATATTCAGTTAGCCTTGGTGACAGTCCTGCCCCAAATAGATGCTAGCTGTGTGACTCTTCACAAGTCACTTAATTTCTCAGTGCCCTGGGCAACACTCTGCCATGAATTATAATTACAGTGTTCACTTACAAGAGAAAGTTTTGTTAGTGCAATCACAGGATAGAAAATCAATTGGATGCATTCTACTTGGATCCAGAAAGCAGAACTAGTAGTAACTGGGTCCAGGTTTCCAAGGAGCAGATTCAGGCTTCACATTAAGAAAAACTTTTTCCCCACCTAAATTTTCCGAAGGTGGAATTGGCTGACTCAGAAGACCTTGAATTTCCTATTCTTGGCAGTTTTGAAGCAGAGGCTACGTGCCAAGTTGTGTAGATTACCCAAGGGATTTTTGATTCGGTTTGTGTTAGTCTAGATGGAGATGGACTCCAAGGTCTCTTCCAACTGGGGCCTTTGCAAAGAAATATAATTTGATAATATTCACTAAAAAGACCCAGTAGAGGAAGATGTAAGGAATTATACTCAAAGAGACCAAATTGGTCTTGAAGGCACTAAACATCCAAACTGACATATTTAATAACAATACTCTGCACAACATTCCCTGCTCTTCACAGCATTTCTACAGCTGTTAGGTCATTGTATTTCTGCTATTTCCCTGCACCCTAAGCAGAGCGGGGAGCCCTATTGTACATAATTTAAGAATACTTAGAATAATGAAAACAACTCACATTTCTATAGTACAGTAACATTTATAAAGCCTTTTGCTCAGTGGAAAGTAATGTAAGTTAAACCAAGTATTATTATCCCCATTAAACTATTAAAGAAACTGAGGTTCATAGCAGGTATGAGTTGCCTAATAGAATAAATAGAGCTAGTAGCAGACTTTAAATTTGAACTCAGTTCCTCTAACAAGGTCCAGTTCTCCATCCACAACCAATACATTAATTTTAAATCATTAACTCATAATAATGTGAACATAAAAATGATTTTTTTGCTAAATAATCACAGTTATGAAACTATGTTAATGCCATATCACGTACATCTACACCCCTCCTATTCCCACTACTAGAATTTGGGCTTCTTGGGGGTCAGGACGATGTCACTCACTTCTGTACCTTCCTTAGCCTAACCTGTTAGTTACTTAATAAATGAATGAGAGAAAATTTTTTTTTTGGCAAAATAGAGAGATGAGGGACTGAGAAACAACCCAACTCCTCAATCCTTCCCATGTCGGTTGATTGCAAGAGGAAGCCAAGATAAAAATAAAAGAAAGGATGAAGAGGGGAGACATGAAGAGGATGAAAAGGCGAAAAAAAAGGGGGGGGGGAAAGCCAGAAGGAGGAAAGAATCTAATCTGATATAAAAACAAACCTTATCAAAACAAATTTAAATTCTTTAAAAATAAATAGGAGGATAAGGAAGAAAATGAATGCATACCTGAATGAATGATGGGGAAGGAAAAGGAAAACCAAAAGGGAGGGTGGTGGCAAAAGAGAAATGTCTCTTATGTGTATGTGCCGGGCAGTTTTGCTACACAAATTTTCCTAGGATCATAGATACAGAGTTGGAAAAAAAATGCCCTAACATCAGAGATCACCTGGTTCAACTCCTTTCTTATACAGATAAATAAACCAAACCAGGAGCTAACGAATCCCAAGCTCATTCATACTACGTCTGTGATGTCTTCTTTAGAATCCATGCTTCATTGTCCTTTCATACATACGTGTATAGAATTTAACTGGAGTCAAGAGCATGGTAGAAGAAAGAGCATCGTATTTGGGGTGAGGAGGTCACAAGACCTCTGTTTCATAGCATCCAAGTATAAAGAGCAGAGCAAGAAAGGACTCTACACATGGTCTAGTTTTGCCTTTTCATTTTACAAATGGAGAAAAGAATCAGTACAGTACAATAAAAAGAACATGTGATCTGGAGTCCAAGGTCCTCGGCTCTGCAGCTTCCTGTCTGTGTGATCTTGGACAGATCTCGCTAGCTCTTGGTTTCCTAAACCTACAAGGAGGTAACCAGACCAGAAGATCTCTCAGGTACTCTTGAACTCCAAGTTACATAAAACTAAGACCTTAAAAGGTCAAAGAATTTCTTTAAGCTCGTACCAAGCAGGCCACAGCAAATGTGACACTAGATGTCACGCTTCCTAACTTTTAAGTCCATGTGCTTTTGTCTGTCCGTTACTGTCCAACTGGTCCTCTCTGAGCCTCGTAGCCTTAAGGACCGAAACCATAACTTGTTGGTCCAAGTTCACATGGGAAGAGGATGATTAGACCTATATAACCTGTGGTGGCATCTCAAGTCCCAGCTCAGAGCTTCTTCAACTGTACCATGTGGCCTCCTCCATGCACCTTGTGAGAACCCAAATCCACTACCACATTTTGCCTGGATGCCAAAGCCAGCATTTTCTTTTGTTTTGTTTCCCCCCAATATATCAAGCCCATTTTATGTAGAAGAAAACTCAAGGGACCAGTTTCCTGGTGTGAGAAATTTTTTTTAAAAAAATCATCGAAAAGTACATAAAATTATATCAACAGATAGATAGATGGATAGTTGTTATATATATATATATATATATATGTGTGTATGTGTATGTGTATGTGTATATATATATATATATATATATATATATATATATATATATAATTAAAATGACTACAGAGAAACATGGAAAAACATGAACTGATCCAAAAGGAAGCAAGTAGAACCAGGAAAAAAAAATGCACAATGACTAACTATAAATAGAAACAACTCTCATAATTGAATGCTTCTTTGTAGAGGTGGGGGTACAAAGACTATGAAACAGTGAATATAATATCAAATTTTTTATTATGTTGCTTAGTTTGGAGGAATGTTTTTCCCTTTTTCCTCTTTTTAAATTCTTTATAATAAGCGATAGCTCTAAGGGAGGAAGTAGAAGAGGGATATAGATGGAAATACAGGCAATGTCAAAAAAAGAGCAATAAACATTCATTAAAAAACATATTCAATATCCATAATTTAAAGAAAAATGGAAATTTGTAATTAAGCAAGAAATATAATTATATTGCCTATACTCTCTAACCCACAAATCCCATTACTGGTCTTACAACCCAAGGAAGTTAAAACTGGAAATAAAGATCTAAAATATTCTAAAAATATTCAAAGCGGCCTTCTTTGTATTTATTTGCGTACTTTCAGTTGGGTCTGACTCTTTGTGACCCCATTTTGGGGATTTTCTTGGCAAAGATACTGAAATGGTTTGCCATGTCCCCTTCCAACTCATCATGCAGATGAGGAAACTGATGCAAACGGGTTAAGTGACTTGAGTAGGGTCACATAGCTAATATCTGAGGCTGAATTTGAACTCAGGTCCTCCTGACTCAAAGTCTAACGCTCTATCTGTTGTGCCACCAAGCTATTTGGGAGTATCGAGAAAGTGAAACTAAAGTGGGTGACCATCAATGGAATAATGCCTTAAAAAAAGATATAACTGTAAAAATGTTATTGTGCAATAATAACGGCAAACACCAAGGATTCATAAAAACATGACAAGATTTATATGAACCGATGAGAAATTAAGTGCCACCAAAAGATCAACATGACTATTATGCTACAAATAAGAAGTAGTGAAGATAGTACTGAAAGAAATAGCAAAAACATCACACCTCCTTCATGGTAGAGGGGTGAGGGCTCACTGGGCCAGAGCGCTGTATAGTTTGTTAAATCAGATTTATCAGATTTTTAAAAAATTCATCATAGGGGAGAATGATGTAAAAACAAATGAGGTAAAAAAATTTTGCATCGTAGGGGCAGCTAGGTGGGGCAGTAGTTAGAGCACTGACCCTGGAAGTCAGGGGAACCAGAACTCAAATCTGGCCTCCTGAACAAGTCACCTAACCCCAATTGCCTAGTTAAAAACAATAAAACAAAATAAAAATGTGCACTCCACCCTTTTAACTTCCAGGTGGCACCTGTGTACCAGTGAGGCAAAAAAGCTGATCCTGTGCCACTGAAAAGACCTTTAAAAGGTAGTGAAATCAGATGAGCAGGGAGCATTCTAGTTCTGGCCCACATTAACCCTCCCTAAGCTATTAGAATAGTCTCCTATATAGTCTTTGTGCTCTCTCACCACCTGAAAAAAACTTTTAAGCGGTTGTCAGAATCATCTTTTTTCTCCTATGATCGTACTCATACGCCTTCATCCCGCTTCTGATCTCCTCTGGTACTACTGCTCTGATCAAAAATCTTCAAAGGCTCCCTCTCACTTCCCGAGTAAACCTTACGCTCCTTAACTTGGCAGTAAAGACCTTTGAGATTGGGCACTACCCTACTATCCCAGCCTTATTTCCTTTTGTTTACTTCCTCAGAATGTAAGCTCCTTGAGACAAAAACTGTTATTTAGCACTTGTAAATAGAAGGTGCTTAATTTTGCACATTGATTTGACTTCCCCTCAATAGCTCCACCCAAGCTGGACTCTCCACTGATCTAAAGACTAGTTCTTATTATGCCTTTTAAAGCTTAATTCAAATCTCTTCTCTTCCTAAACCCTTCCCTGATCTTTAGCAAAGTTCCCATGGACCCTCACACAGCATTTTCCAGATCATCATCATGCAATGGGGCACAATACAGTCGTGTGTGTGTGTGTGTGTGAGAGAGAGAGAGAGAGAAAGAGAGAGAAAGAGAGAGAGAGAGAGAGAGAGAGAGAGAGAGAGAAAGAGAGAGACAGAAAAACAGAGACACTATTTGAATCTCTAGTGAGATTCAATTTTTGCTTAAACTTGATATCTCCCTAGCACAGAGGTATGTGAATTTTTTCTAAATATTCTGATAACTCTCTTCCATTATAATTGGTTTCCTTTTGCAATTCTATATATTTTATTTTTCTTCATTTAAAAAAGGGCTCCATAAGTTTCACTGGACTGCCAAATGGGTCCATGACACATACACAAAAAGGTTAAGAACCCCTGGTCTAGAAGAATGTTCTATATACAGTAGGTGCTTAACAAATGTTTAGGGAAGAGAAAAGGTGAAAGGGAAAAACAACAACAACAAAAAGGACAAGCTGTACAAGTGAGCAACGTACTCAAGAGCAGTAAGAAGGAAATCCCTAAGAAGAGATTCTTGCTCACTCAAGAACCAGCTCAGAGCATCTACGTAGTTTAATTACACATAATCATTAAAGTCTGCAAGCTTTGAGCTGGTCTGGGCATGTTCCTTTTTTTAAAGCAGGTTGTAGATTAGTACCAGCAGGCCCTGCAGGGGGAAGGTTGGAAAAGTACGTATTTGATAGAGGCTTTATGGAAACCGATACCACTCTATGATGTAAAGGGCAAAACCCCATGGAAAAAAGTGTCAGCAAATAGGCTTGCAGAGCTGAGTGCAGGTGCTTGACACTGGAGACAACAGACAGAAGCACACATACACGCATCTGCACACATGTATGCACGCATGTATATATATATATATATGTGTGTGTGTGTGCATATATGTGTATATGTGTGCATGTACATACCCACACCCCCATGCCTTCTAGTCATTTATAGTCAGAAATCACCAAGATCACACATGGAAAAGCACAATGTCCTATACACAACAGCCTCTTACTAAATGACCAATAATGAGGGGATACTTCAACAGATAATCATCAACCATTTAGTTAGCACCTGTCATGCATCGGGCACCATGCTAAGGAGCTGGGAAACAGGGCCCAACATGTAAGTCCAAGCTCTTCAGCAACTCGCGTTCTCTCAAGACAAATTTCATGCCCATCAGTGGCATCAGACTCACTCCAATAGAAATGAGGGCCACTAATTTATGACCAAAGAAGAACTAGAGATCATTACTGATCACAAAAAAGAAAATCTTGATTATATCAAATTGAAAAGTTTTTGTACAAACAAAACTAATGCAGACAAGATTAGAAGGGAAGCAACAAACTGGGGAAACATTTTCACAGTCAAAGGTTCTGAGAAAGGCCTCATTTCCAAAATATAGAGAGAATTGACTCTAATTTATAAGAAATCAAGCCATTCTCCAATGGATACATGGTCAAAGGATATGAACAGACAATTCTCAGACGAAGAAATTGAAACTATTTCTAGCCATATGACAAGATGCTCCAAGTCATTATTAATCAGAGAAATGCAAATTAAGACAACTCTGAGATACCACTACACACCTGTCAGATTGGCTAGAATGACAGGGAAAGATAAAGTGGAATGTTGGAGGGGATGTGGGAAAACAGGGACACTGATACATTGTTGGTGGAATTGTAAATACATCCAGCCATTCTGGAGAGCAATTTGGAACTATGCCCAAAAAGTTATCAAACTGTGCGTACCCTTTGATCCAGCAGTGCTACTACTGGGCCTAGATCCCAAAGAGATTTTAAAGAAGGGAAAGGGACCTGTATGTGCCAAAATGTTTGTGGCAGCCTTCTTTGTAGTGGCCAGAAACTGGAAACTGAATGGATGCCCATCAGTTGGAGAATGGCTGAATAAATTGTGGTATATGGATATTATGGAATATCATTGTTCTGTAAGAAATGACCAGCAGGATTTCAGAAAGGCCCGGAGAGACTTACACGAACTGATGCTGAGTGAAATGAGCAGGACCAGGAGATCATTATCTACTTCAACAATGATACTATATGATAATCAATTCTGATGGACTTTGCTCTCTTCATCAATACGATGAACCAAACCAGTTCCAATGGAGCAGGAATGAACTGAGCCAGCTACGCCCAGGGAAAGAACTCTGGGAGATGACTAAGAACCATTACATCGAATTCCCAATCCCTCTATTTTTGCCCACCTGCATTTTGGATTTTCTTCACAGGCTAATTGTACAATATCTCGGAGTCCAATTCTTTTTGTACAGCAAAATAATGGTTTGGACATGTATACTTATTGTGTATCTAATTTATACTCTAATATATTTAACATTTATTGGTCATCCTGCCATCTGCGGGGGGGGGGGGAGGAGGGGAAAAATTGGAACAAAAGATTTGGCAATTGTCAATGCTGTAAAATTACCCATGCATGTAACTTGTAAATAAAAAGCTATTAAAATGAAAATTAATTAATTAATTAATTAAAAAAAAAAGAAATGGGGGCCACTAATCCTGCAGGCCACATATTGCCTTAGTTTTACAGTGCAATCTTATCTGCACTTTACTGTATTTTTACTCTGATAAATATTTCCCAGTGACATTTTCTTCTGGTTCCAGCAGCCTCGGGAGCATTGTGAGCTACATGTAGGTTTACAGTGTGCCTGGGACCTCTGATGAACACAGACAAACAGACGAGGCAATTAGGGACCTGGGGGGGGGGGTGTGGAGTTCACATAGCAGGTGATGTTTCTGATGGTTTTTGAAGAAAGTAAAGGATTCTGCGCAGAAATGAGGGAAGAGTGTTCCAGACATGTAGAAGGCCTTTGCATTAAGCTAAGAGACGAAAGGGATTCTGGGAAGAGGTACATTTATCCCACACACCTGTGGAAGAGACCTGTACTTGTGAACAGTGAAGGAAATGAGTAAAAGGGTATTTCAGTCCTACTCAGGGTCATGGGATGATGGCTGGTGTACCTTAAGAGGCAGCTTCCCAGGGAGTCAGAAGATCTCTAGTTGGAATCCTGCCTCTGACACCTCACCCATCCACGGTTTCCTCATTGGTAGCACAGAGATAGCAGTAGCACCCCCCACACACACACACACAGAATTGTTGTAAGGACGAGATGCTTTGCTAACCCTAAAAGACTGCCGAAACACGAAGGATGTGCCATAGTCCTGTCAATTCCTTCAAAGGCTAACTCAAGTGTATCTTCCTCCATGACTGTCCCCTGCCCTTGTCTTTCAATAAAACTTCGAACTACCCTTAATCTCTCCTAGCACTTTGTCTCCATCACTCCAGTACATTTATTTCTCTGGCCTAAATATCACAATCGTTGTTAAATTCAGAAGTTCCAAAGCTTCTTGCAAGCATGGCTTTTCTATCATTCTGCATCTATCACTGTCTTTTCTAGCATGGGGTTTCCAAGGTTCAACTGACTTAGCAAATTTGCAGAGTTCAAAGATGGGGGTGATTATGATTCGGCCGCCCATTATTCTATCTTCAATGAAGCAGTAAAAATGGAGGAACTGCTGGAAACAATGGGAGATTCATCTTCATTCCCAGTTAAATATAACATTTGGCAAAGAGGGATTTGGGGAAACTTCTAAAGAGTCAATAACTGATCCGTTACAAATCTTTTGGAAAAAGGAATATTTTGAGTGCTTGCAGGAAGTTTTTTTTTAAATGCTTGCATATTTCTGGAAGAGACAGCAGCCACCCGAATGCTTCATGCTCTGTTTTGTTGAGATGATGCTTCTTTAATTCATATATTTAAGCTGTGCTCATTTCTCATATCTTCTTAGGAGGCATTCAACACCATATGTGCAAACCAGCCTTACTGAGAACATCTGGAAGAGGCCAACATGAGAAACTCCACCCAGGCTCAGTATCTGTTACTGACTGTATGAGGCTCCAGACCTCAGGAAGGGAACTCCCAAAGGAACCTACCAACATATCAGAAACTATATTCGGCGAAAAAGCCACTAATCTGGCCACAAAATGCCGTTTTCAATAGTCAATCTACATCAAGTTCAATTCCCTTTTGGGACTGGACACTCCGAAAGTTTCTAATCAGCTCATTGTCATGATCGTGCACTTCCATGGGGCTTCTAATTTATCAAATGTAGCCATCAAAATATTAAAACTGTTACAATTGGCCTGTATTCTAGTATATTTCCCCCGTATCTTTACCCAAAGCATCTTTTAAAACACTTCCCCAAAACTGAGTAAATGCCCATCAATCGGAGAATGGCTGAATAAGTTCTGGTATATGAATATCATGGAATATTATTGTTCTATAAGAAATGATCAGCAGGGTCATTTCAGAAAGGCCTGGAGAGATTTATATGAACTGATGCCGAGTGAAGCGAATAGAACCAAGCTAACATCATACACAACAAGATTACACAATGATCGATTCTGATGGACGTGGCTCTTTTCAACAATGAGATAACTCGGGCCAGTTCCAATGGTCTTGTGATGAAGAGAGTCATCTACGCCCAAAGAGAGGACTGTGGGAACTGAGGGTTCCCACAAAACAAAATATTTTTTACCTTTCTTGTTTGCTTCCTTTTTTTCTCTCATTTTCCCTCTTTCTCAAGTGATTTTTCTTGTGTAGCATGGTAAAGGGGGAAATATATATAGAAAAATTGTACATGTTTAATCTATATTGGATTACTTGCTGTCTGGGGAGGGGAGGGAGAAAATCTGGCACAAGGTTTTGCAAGGGTGAATGTATTTTGCATGTATTTTGAAAATTAAAATCTGTTATGTACACATATATTATAAATACACGCACACACACACACATTATATATATATATATATAATAAAATATTTCACAAGTCATGCCATCGGTATGATTTCTACAACTCTTATTGGGCTCATCTTAGCTGCTTCTTCTGGGAGTTACTGCACTGTACTGAAAGGGTGAGGGCTGTGGGAAGAGGACGGAGGTAGGCCGGGCATTGAGGGAAAGTTGTCAAAACCCCCAATTCAAAGGGCACTTTCGCTCTCTCCTCCGAGGTCTGCTGGGCTTGGCTATTCATTTGCTTTGATATGTAAATTGGAAGATTGCTTTCCCTCTCGGGACCCTGGACAGAGGCCAAAGCATACAGGAGTAGATGGCCTTCAGGACAGAAGCGGAGATGCTTACAAATAGGAGTCCCAGCCAAGTTTGTGTTTTGGCTTCAAAATAAAATACCTTTGTTAATGGTTTTTACTTCCAATATAAATGTTTATATGTTTCCTCTTCGAGTCATCTCGGTTAGCCAATAGCTGGAACACAACAATTCAGCTGTTTGTTCTGTCTTCTGGTCACTGGGTTACTAAACTTACCCCAAGCTTTGAAGGTACCATTTAGGCTTTTCCTTATTTAAATAGCATTAACATTACCAAGCTTTGACATCAAGGTTCTGAGTCACTTATTGCAGCGATGGGAACTGTCAGAACCATCAAATTGTTTATGTAACAAATCCCATCCAACATACATTTATGTTGTACCTACTGCATACAAAGTAATGTTCTAGGCAGTGGGTATACAAAGACGCAACAACATAGTGCCTGCCCCCAAGGAGTTTCCATTCTACAAAGAGATAGGATATGTACGCCGATAAGTGAACACAAATCCATCCATAGAGCGACAGAGTGCTAACGACTCTGGCCATCTAAAAAGTTCTCCTATAAGAAGCAGCAGCCAAGATGTGTCCTGAAGGGATTCTACATCAGGCACGCACACACACACACACACACACACACACACACACACACACACATATATGTCCAATGAAAACTTGTATTTATGTAACCAACCCCTCTCTGCACAGCAACCTTATGAAGTAAGGGTCCTTTCTGATTTTTGGAGCAATGACCTTACGATCCCCGATCCCTGTTTTATACACG